>NC_088244.1:9048238-9065738 GCF_036934945.1 Oncorhynchus masou masou | reverse complement strand
TAGTGTTGATGTTAGTGCTAATGCAAGTGTTGATGTTAGTGCTAGTGTTGATGTTAGTGCTAATGCTAGTTTTGTTGTTAGTGCCAATGCTAGTGTTAGTGCTAGTGTTAATGCTAGTGTTGATGTTAGTGCTAATGCTAGTGTTAGTGTTAGTGCTAATGCTAGTGTTAATGCTAGTGTTAGTGCTAATGCTAGTGCTAATGCAAGTGTTGATGTTAGTGCTAGTGCTAGTGTTAGTGCTAATGCTAGTGTTAGTGTTAGTGTTAGTGCTAGTGCTAGTGCTTGTGCTAGTGCTTGTGCTAGTGCTAATGCTAATGTTAGTGCTAATGCTAGTGTTAGTGTTAGTGCTAGTGTTGTGTTAGTGCTAGTGCTAGTGCTAGTGCTAGTGTTAGTGTTAGTGTAGTGCTAGTGTTGTGTTAGTGTTAGTGCTAGTGTTAGTGCTAGTGCTAGTGTTAGTGCTAGTGCTAGTGTTAGTGTAGTGCTAGTGTTAGTGTAGTGCTAGTGTTAGTGTAGTGCTAGTGTTAGTGTAGTGCTAGTGTTAGTGTTAGTGTAGTGTTAGTGCTAGTGCTAGTGTTAGTGCTAGTGTAGTGCTAGTGTTAGTGTAGAGCTAGTGCTAGGGTTAGTGTTAGTGCTAGTGTTAGTGCTAGTGTTAGTGCTAGTGCTAGTGTTATTGTTAGTGTAGTGTTAGTGCTAGTGCTAGTGCTAGTGTTAGTGCTAGTGCTAGTGTTAGTGTTATTGTAGTGCTAGTGTAGTGCTAGTGTTAGTGCTAGTGCTAGTGCTAGTGCTAGTGTTAGTGTTAGTGCTAGTGCTAGTGTTAGTGCTAGTGCTAGTGTTAGTGCTAGTGTTAATGCTAGTGTTGATGTTAGTGCTAGTGCTAGTGTTAGTGCTAGTGTTAGTGTTAATGCTAGTGTTGATGTTAGTGCTAGTGTTAGTGTTAGTGTTAATGCTAGTGTTGATGTTAGTGCTAGTGTTGATGTTAGTGCTAGTGTTAGTGTTAGTGTTAATGCTAGTGTTAGTGTTAATGCTAGTGTTAGTGTTAGTGCTAGTGCTAGTGTTAGTGTTAGTGCTAGTGTTAGTGTTAATGCTAGTGTTGGTGTTAATGCTAGTGTTGATGTTAGTGCTAGTGCTAGTGCTAGTGTTAATGCTAGTGTTGATGTTAGTGCTAGTGTTAGTGTTAATGTTAATGCTAGCGCTAGTGTTAGTGTTAGTGTTAGCGTTAGTGCTAGTGCTAGTGCTAGTGTTAGTGTTAATGTTAGTGTTAATGCTAGTGCTAGTGCTAGTGTTAGTGCTAGTGTTAGTGTTAATGCTAGTGTTGATGTTAGTGCTAGTGCTAGCGCTAGCGCTAGTGTTAGCGTTAGCGTTAGCGTTAGTGTTAGTGCTAGTGTTAGTGCTAGTGTTAGTATTAGTGTTAGTGCTAGTGCTAGTGTTAGTGTTAGTGTTAATGCTAGTGTTGATGTTAGTGCTAGTGTTAGTGTTAGTGTTAATGCTAGTGTTAGTGTTAGTGTTAATGCTAGTGTTGATGTTAGTGCTAGTGTTAGTGTTAGTGTTAATGCTAGTACTAGTGTTAGTGTTAATGCTAGTGTTAGTGTTAGTGTTAATGCTAGTGTTAGTGTTAGTGTTAGTGCTTGTGCTAGTGTTAGTGTTAGTGCTAGTGCTGGTGCTAGTGTTAGTGTTAGTGTTAGTGTTAGTGCTAGTGCTGGTGCTAGTGTTAGTGCTAGTGTTAGTGTTAATGCTAGTGTTGATGTTAGTGTTGATGTTAGTGTTAACGCTAGTGTTGATGTTAGTGCTAGTGTTAGTGTTAGTGTTAGTGTTAATGCTAGTGTTAGTGTTAATGCTAGTGTTAGTGTTAATGCTAGTGTTAGTGTTAATGCTAGTGCTAGTGTTAGTGCTAGTGTTAGTGTTAGTGCTTGTGCTAGTGTTAGTGCTAGTGTTGATGTTAGTGCTAGTGCTAGTGCTAGCGCTAGTGTTAGTGTTAGCGTTAGTGTTAGTGCTAGTGCTAGTGCTAGTGTTAGTGTTAATGCTAGTGTTGATGTTAGTGCTAGTGCTAGCGCTAGTGTTAGTGTTAGCGTTAGTGTTAGTGCTAGTGCTAGTGCTAGTGTTAATGCTAGTGTTAGTGTTAGTGCTTGTGCTAGTGTTAGTGCTAGTGTTGATGTTAGTGCTAGTGCTAGTGCTAGCGCTAGTGTTAGTGTTAGCGTTAGTGCTAGTGCTAGTGCTAGTGTTAGTGTTAGTGTTAATGCTAGTGTTAGTGTTAGTGTTGGGTTAGTGCTTGTGCTAGTGTTAGTGCTAGTGTTAGTGTTAGTGTTAGTGCTAGTGTTAGTGTTTGTATTAGTGTTAGTGCTAGTGCTAGTGTTAGTGTTAATGCTAGTGTTGATGTTAGTGCTAGTGTTAGTGCTAGTGTTAGTGTTAGTATTAGTGTTAGTGTTAATGCTAGTGTTAGTGCTAGTGCTAGTGTTAGTGCTAGTGTTAGTGCTAGTGTTAGTGCTAGTGTTAGTGCTAGTGCTAGTGCTAGTGCTAGTGCTAGTGCTAGTGATAGTGCAAGAAAGGTGTTCATTTCTTTCATTTTTTCACACAAAGTCAAACATAGACAGTGCAAACAATGTAAATAACAGCCCTGTCTATTCTGTGTGTAGGGAGCAGCAGTAGTTACCTGTCCCAGCATGGCCAGCTCAGCCTCGTAGATATAGTGGTCCAGAGCCATGAAGAAGTACCCAGACTCCACCTGGGTACATTGACGGCCCATCATATGACTACGACAACGACACTGCCCATTCTCCATTGAGCAGCTGAGGAAGACAGATAAAAGGTCTATTCGGTAATCCTGTAGTTGTACAACATGAATCAAATTCATTGGTAGAGATATACATTAAGAGGCCATTTTGTTTTTTATTAATTGTCTGTGATGCAGAAACAGATCACAATGTCACTCACTGGTTATCGGTGGCTCCGCCCACATCACAGTCACAGTCTCTGCAGCCATTCAGGTCGTGACTCAGTGCCCAGTGTTCTGGCTGTGGGCGGGTGGGAGACAGGCAGAGACAGCTGTTAGCACCAGACAGACTGCATTCCCACCTACCTTCTGCATCAGCCAGGGTTACTGGATCATACATGTCAGCTGATGGGTTTGAATATGAGTCATAGATGGCGACTCAGATATCTCAACCCTGTGTTCCTAGCTCCAAATACATCTTGTCTATCAAAATGACTTACTGTAACTACATCCTGTCTATCAAAATGACTTACTGTAACTACATCCTGTCTATCAAAATGACTTACTGTAACTACATCCTGTCTATCAAAATGACTTACTGTAACTACATCCTGTCTATCAAAATGACTTACTGTAACTACATCCTGTCTATCAAAATGACTTACTGTAACTACATCCAGTCTATCAAAATGACTTACTGTAACTACATCCTGTCTATCAAAATGACTTACTGTAACTACATCCTGTCTATCGAAATGACATAGTGTAACTACATCCTGTCTATCGAAATGACATAGTGTAACTACATCCTGTCTATCGAAATGACATAGTGTAACTACATCCTGTCTATCAAACTAACATAGTGTATAAGTGCAGGCTGGTTATGGGTGAAAATAGTGGTTGTCCGTTCTTGACTTTAAAATAAGCCTATATGCAGCTTCTGAGATCTCAGGATCCACTCAGTGCCACCAACGCCTGCTGACCCTTTTTGACCTGCTGAAACACACCAACCGGAGAGGTCTGACATCCCTGGGCTAAATTTAGACATTCCTGGGTACTGTTACTGGCATGGCAAGGAAGTTAGGTGAGTGACAGGGGGATGTGAATCACTCAGAAACACCTATGAATTCCGGAAGGTGTGTGTATGTATGTATGTATGTATGTATGTATTGGGGATGTGAATCACTCAGAAACACCTATGAATTCCGGAAGGTAGGTAGGTAGGTAGGTAGGTGTGTGTGTGTGTGTGTGTGTGTGTGTGTGTGTGTGTGTGTGTGTGTGTGTGTGTGTGTGTGTGTGTGTGTGTGTGTGTGTGTGTGTGTGTGTGTGTATGTATGTATGTATGAGAGAGAGAGAGAGAGAGAGAGAGAGAGAGAGAGAGTAAGAATGAGAGAGGAAGAGAAGAGAGAGAGAGTGAGAATGAGAGAGGAAGAGAAGAGAGAGAGAGTAAGCATGGGAGAGGAAGGGAAGAGAGAGAGTAATAATGAGAGAGGAAGAGAAGAGAGAGAGAGTAATAATGAGAGAGGAAGAGAAGAGAGGGAGAGGATGAATGAGAGAGGAAGAGAAGAGAGTGTGAGTGTTAAGGTGAGTAGAGGGAGGCTCTCATGGACTCTTACCAGACACTGGCCACAGCTGCGTCCGGTGACCTGGCGCTTGCAGAAACAGTCCCCGCTCACAGGGTCACACGGTGGTCTCTCTGACACCGTACCCCTGGGGTCACACTGGCAGGCTGAGGAGGGAGAGCAGGATTTATGGGACAGGCTGAGGAGGGAGAGCAGGAGTTATGGGGTAAACTGAGGAGGGAGAGCAGGAGATATGGGACAGGCTGAGGGGGGAGAGCAGGAGTTATGGGACAGGCTGAGGAGGGAGAGCAGGAGATATGGGACAGGCTGAGGAGGGAGAGCAGGAGTTATGGGGCAGACTGAGGGGGGAGAGCAGGAGTTATGGGGCAGACTGAGGGGGGAGAGCAGGAGTTATGGGACAGGCTGAGGAGGGAGAGCAGGAGTTATGGGGCAGACTGAGGGGGGAGAGCAGGAGTTATGGGGCAGACTGAGGGGGGAGAGCAGGAGTTATGGGACAGGCTGAGGAGGGAGAGCAGGAGTTATGGGGCAGACTGAGGGGGGAGAGCAGGAGTTATGGGACAGGCTGAGGTGGGAGAGCAGGAGTTATGGGACAGGCTGAGGAGGGAGAGCAGGAGTTATGGGGTAAACTGAGGAGGGAGAGCAGGAGATATGGGACAGGCTGAGGGGGGAGAGCAGGAGTTATGGGACAGGCTGAGGGGGGAGAGCAGGAGTTATGGGACAGGCTGAGGGGGAGAGCAGGAGATATGGGACAGGCTGAGGGGGAGAGCAGGAGATATGGGACAGGCTGAGGGGGAGAGCAGGAGATATGGGACAGGCTGAGGGGGAGAGCAGGAGTTATGGGACAGGCTGAGGGGGAGAGCAGGAGTTATGGGACAGGCTGAGGGGGAGAGCAGGAGTTATGGGACAGGCTGAGGGGGAGAGCAGGAGTTATGGGACAGGCTGAGGGGGAGAGCAGGAGATATGGGACAGGCTGAGGGGGGAGAGCAGGAGATATGGGACAGGCTGAGGTGGGAGAGCAGGAGTTATGGGACAGGCTGAGGGGGGAGAGCAGGAGTTATGGGACAGGCTGAGGGGGAGAGCAGGAGATATGGGACAGGCTGAGGGGGGAGAGCAGGAGATATGGGACAGGCTGAGGGGGAGAGCAGGAGTTATGGGACAGGCTGAGGGGGAGAGCAGGAGATATGGGACAGGCTGAGGGGGAGAGCAGGAGATATGGGACAGGCTGAGGGGGAGAGCAGGAGTTATGGGACAGGCTGAGGGGGAGAGCAGGAGTTATGGGACAGGCTGAGGGGGGAGAGCAGGAGTTATGGGACAGGCTGAGGGGGGAGAGCAGGAGTTATGGGACAGGCTGAGGGGGAGAGCAGGAGATATGGGACAGGCTGAGGGGGGAGAGCAGGAGATATGGGACAGGCTGAGGTGGGAGAGCAGGAGTTATGGTACAGGCTGAGGGGGGAGAGCAGGAGTTATGGGACAGACTGAGGGGGGAGAGTAGGAGTTATGGGACAGACTTAGGGGGGAGAGCAGGAGTTATGGGACAGGCTGAGGGGGGAGAGCAGGAGTTATGGGACAGGCTGAGGTGGGAGAGCAGGAGTTATGGTACAGGCTGAGGGGGGAGAGCAGGAGTTATGGGACAGACTGAGGGGGGAGAGTAGGAGTTATGGGACAGACTTAGGGGGAGAGCAGGAGTTATGGGACAGGCTGAGGGGGAGAGCAGGAGTTATGGGACAGGCTGAGGGGGAGAGCAGGAGTTATGGGACAGACTGAGGGGGAGAGCAGGAGTTATGGGACAGGCTGAGGGGGAGAGCAGGAGTTATGGGACAGACTGAGGGGGAGAGCAGGAGTTATGGGACAGACTGAGGGGGAGAGTAGGAGTTATGGGACAGACTTAGGGGGAGAGCAGGAGATATGGGACAGGCTGAGGGGGAGAGCAGGAGATATGGGACAGGCTGAGGGGGGAGAGCAGGAGTTATGGGACAGGCTGAGGGGGGAGAGCAGGAGTTATGGGACAGGCTGAGGAGGGAGAGCAGGAGTTATGGGACAGACTTAGGGGGGAGAGCAGGATTTATGGGACAGGCTGAGGGGGAGAGTAGGAGTTATGGGACAGACTGAGGGGGGAGAGCAGGAGTTATGGGACAGACTGAGGGGGAGAGTAGGAGTTATGGGGTAAACTGAGGGGGAGAGCAGGAGTTATGGGACAGGCTGAGGGGGAGAGCAGGAGTTATGGGACAGACTGAGGGGGAGAGCAGGAGTTATGGGACAGGCTGAGGGGGAGAGCAGGAGTTATGGGACAGGCTGAGGGGGAGAGCAGGAGTTATGGGACAGGCTGAGGGGGGAGAGCAGGAGTTATGGGACAGGCTGAGGGGGGAGAGCAGGAGTTATGGGACAGACTGAGGGGGGAGAGCAGGAGATATGGGACAGACTGAGGGGGGAGAGCAGGAGTTATGGGACAGGCTGAGGGGGGAGAGCAGGAGTTATGGGACAGGCTGAGGGGGAGAGCAGGAGTTATGGGACAGGCTGAGGTGGGAGAGCAGGAGTTATGGGACAGGCTGAGGGGGGAGAGCAGGAGATATGGGACAGGCTGAGGGGGGAGAGTAGGAGTTATGGGGTAAACTGAGGTGGGAGAGCAGGAGTTATGGGACAGGCTGAGGTGGGAGAGCAGGAGTTATGGGACAGGCTGAGGGGGGAGAGCAGGAGTTATGGGACAGACTTAGGGGGGAGAGCAGGAGTTATGGGGTAAACTGAGGTGGGAGAGCAGGAGTTATGGGGCAGACTGAGGAGGGAGAGCAGGAGATATGGGACAGGCTGAGGGGGGAGAGCAGGAGATATGGGGGCACAGGGGAACAGAAATATCTACAAAATATGATACATAGGTTTATTCATAGCACTGATGAAACTAAACCTTTTGAACAAAAGATTGCAAAAAAAAATCTTGAACATAAAGACCACACAAAATGAGGGTAATTTGTACTTCAATAAGTCCAATTTGTTAGACTGAATCATGACTATACTCCTACTCCTCTCCGCTCACCTTGGCAACCAAGAGGATGGTCTGCACTCAGGCCGAAGAAGCCAGACTTGCATTTGTCACAGCGAGGTCCCTCCACATGGTCCTTACAGCGGCACTGCCCAGCGACCATGCCCAGGGACGGCTCATCATGCCTGTCACAGATGCCCCCGTTCAGGGAACCATCAGGATCACAGTCACAGGCTTGCAGGACGAAGACAACAAACATCCTGTTAACGGCAAACTTAAAGCTGGAATCCGCAGCGGTGAAACTGACACGTCCATTTGCGATATTACAACAACAAAGACGTTATTTCAAAACAAATGTCATATTATTAAATGTGAAGGCTGTTATTTCATCAAATCAATTCTCTATGTGTAATTATTATTACGTGATTAAATGAATAATGTAAACTTTAATTTAACTAGGAAGTCGCGGCACCACAGGAAAAATGTATAGAGTCCCTATTTTCCCGAATCGACTCTTCAGATATTTTCATATCTTATGAAAACAGTCGCTTATTAATGAATTACTATTACCTCATCGGTTCTCATTACTGAACGTAGCAAACCCTTGGATATCTGCATGAACCCTAGCCTAAATGATGAATCAGCAAAATACAAATTGGCTTAAATATTTATTTACTAAATAACTGAATAATCACAGAAATACTAAAAACAAACAAACAGTAGATATTTGGGTTACTACATGATACAAAGAAAAAATGCCTATATCACAAAATTAAGGCTTGGTGGACAAAGGGGTGGGGACTGAGACAAGTGGGAAAGACAAAATGAATTCACTTCACACAGTTGATAATTATATTCATTTAAATGCTCATCCCTTGCACATGAACGGCCGCTCATTGTATCAATCTCTTGTTGTCTTCTCTGTTGGAATCGCCGGCCGTCTGCTGGAGAGTCAACTCATCAGAGAGTCGCTGGTTAACTTCCCTCGGAGTCACAATGCCCTTCGTGGTCGTAGCTTTCTCCGCGGCTCTGGATAGTGTCTGTTGTCATGGATACGTCAGGTGTACAGATCGTCGTTGCATAGAATAGATGCTTCCACGGTTGTTGGTATTCTTGTACAAGACTTACGGAATTTCCAGCTGTAGACCAGTAACTACACGTTTAGGATTTGCTCTTATTCTGTAGTGATCGATAGTCTCAGAGCTGAACCATATCCAGCTGTGTAGCCAAAACTACACGCTGTCTGGTCTCCTCGGCCTCCAGAGTTGTAGTTCTTAACCATTTCCAGCTGTGGAGCCAAAACTACAGCTGGATGGTGTAGCGACAGCTCTATATTTTCTGTTGTAAATGGCCGATAGATTTGTAGTTCTTAACCATTTCAACGTGTAGCCAAAACTACAGCTGGAAGATGACCGTGGCCTATAGAGTTGTAGTTCTTAACCATTTCCAGCTGTGTAGCGACAGCTCCATATTTTCTGTTGTAATGGCCTCCAGAGTTGTAGTTCTTAACCATTTCAAGCTGTGTAGCCAAAACTACACGCTGGATGGTGTCCGTGGCCGATAGAGTTGTAGTTCTTAACCATTTCAACGTGTAGCGACAGCTCCATATTTTCTGTTGTAATGGCCTATAGAATTGTCACCATTCCAACATGGGGACTCCGTCCCCGGCGTTCTTTGACTTAATGTACATTTAGTAGGAAGTGGGTTTTATACTCTGTGGAAGAAGGGGCGGTTCTGTGACACCTAATGTTATGTCTGGGCTCATGGGGGTGTGGCCACTAACTAGTTAAACTTTATTTGAAAATCTATAGAAAGTTAACATCACATTACATATTTTCACAAATAATTTCTTGTTTAATCACATACGTTTCACAATATTTAAATGTGAACCTGACAGTTGGGAAATGTACACTTTAAGAGATACAGTTATGTGTGTTTCTTGTCCTTCATGAGATCACCAAATGAAACACACTACATGACTGTCCCTTAAATATCCACGGACCATTCCCACGTTCTCAAAAATAGAAATATTGTTTCATTATTCAAACTTTTGTTGTCCAAGGGTCTCTGTGTTCCACTGTTTAACATTCCAATCTCGAACACTACACAGCATAGAGGCAGAGTATTTTATGACTGCCCATTAAACAGCCGACTTCCCGCTCTCCCTCGCTAGGAGAGAGCACGCTGTAGAGCGGACCCCTCTGTAACCTGATCCTTCAGATCGTCACAGGAGTGTCATGACAACAACCACCAATGTTTTTTTCCCCTCTGACATCATCGCAAGCACAATAGAACAGCAGAATATGTACTATGATGTTTTTGTACCAAGACGCTTGACGCTTCTCTCCTCTTATAAACATAATATGTTCTATGTACCAAGATGCTTGACGCTGCTCTCCTCTTATAAACAGAATATGTTCTGTGTACCAAGATGCTTGACGCTTCTCTCCTCTTATAAACAGAATATGTTCTGTGTACCAAGATGCTTGACGCTTCTCTCCTCTTATAAACATAATATGTTCTGTGTACCAAGATGCTTGACGCTTCTCTCCTCTTATAAACATAATATGTTCTGTGTACCAAGATGCTTGACGCTCCTCTCCTCTTATAAACAGAATATGTTCTGTGTACCAAGATGCTTGACGCTCCTCTCCTCCTCTTATAAACAGAATATGTTCTGTGTACCAAGATGCTTGACGCTTCTCTCCTCTTATAAACAGAATATGTTCTGTGTACCAAGATGCTTGACGCTCCTCTCCTCTTATAAACAGAATATGTTCTGTGTACCAAGATGCTTGACGCTGCTCTCCTCTTATAAACAGAATATGTTCTTTGTACCAAGATGCTTGACGCTCCTCTCCTCCTCTTATAAACAGAATATGTTCTGTGTACCAAGATGCTTGACGCTCCTCTCCTCTTATAAACAGAATATGTTCTGTGTACCAAGATGCTTGACGCTGCTCTCCTCTTATAAACATAATATGTTCTGTGTACCAAGATGCTTGACACTCCTCTCCTCCTCTTATAAACAGAATATGTTCTTTGTACCAAGATGCTTGACGCTCCTCTCCTCCTCTTATAAACAGAATATGTTCTGTGTACCAAGATGCTTGACGCTCCTCTCCTCTTATAAACAGAATATGTTCTGTGTACCAAGATGCTTGACGCTGCTCTCCTCTTATAAACATAATATGTTCTTTGAGCCAAGATGCTTGACGCTGCTTTCCTCCTTTTGTAAACAAAACAAAATAAAAACAATAACAAATGCGCCGTCTCACCTGCAGATCTCAGCTTTAATAACCATCACGGACACACACATACACTACCGAGAAAACATGGACACGCAAAATCTCCTGGACATAAAGTGATGGCAGGGTTTGAAGGAGAAAATAACCTTCATATGTACCTATCATCACTCATACACAGTCTGATAATGGAAGACATACACACACAGTTCCTGTGTCCCAGCCCTGAGACGAGATCAGTCGACCCCCTCTACGCACCACTACAGACTCCTGGGTCTCTGATTCCAGACCCCCTCTACGCACCACTACAGACTCCTGGGTCTCTGATTCCAGACCCCCTCTACGCACCACTACAGACTCCTGGGTCTCTGATTCCAGACCCCCTCTACGTACCACTACAGACTCCTGGGTCTCTGATTCCAGACCCCCTCTACGTACCACTACAGACTCCTGGGTCTCTGATTCCAGACCCCCTCTACGTACCACTACAGACTCCTGGGTCTCTGATTCCAGACCCCTCTACGTACCACTACAGAGTCCTGGGTCTCTGATTCCAGACCCCCTCTACGTACCACTACAGACTCCTGGGTCTCTGATTCCAGACCCCCTCTACGCACCACTACAGACTCCTGGGTCTCTGATTCCAGACCCCCTCTACGTACCACTACAGACTCCTGGGTCTCTGATTCCAGACCCCCTCTACGCACCACTACAGACTCCTGGGTCTCTGATGTATTTGATTCCAGACCCCCTCTACGCACCACTACAGACTCCTGGGTCTCTGATGTATTTGATTCCAGACCCCCTCTACTCACCACTACAGACTCCTGGGTCTCTGATGTATTTGATTCCAGACCCCCTCTACGCACCACTACAGACTCCTGGGTCTCTGATGTATTTGATTCCAGACCCCCTCTACTCACCACTACAGACTCCTGGGTCTCTGATTCCAGACCCCCTCTACGCACCACTACAGACTCCTGGGTCTCTGATTCCAGACCCCCTCTACGTACCACTACAGACTCCTGGGTCTCTGATTCCAGACCCCCTCTACGTACCACTACAGACTCCTGGGTCTCTGATTCCAGACCCCCTCTACGTACCACTACAGACTCCTGGGTCTCTGATTCCAGACCCCCTCTACGTACCACTACAGACTCCTGGGTCTCTGATTCCAGACCCCCTCTACGTACCACTACAGACTCCTGGGTCTCTGATTCCAGACCCCCTCTACGCACCACTACAGACTCCTGGGTCTCTGATTCCAGACCCCCTCTACGTACCACTACAGACTCCTGGGTCTCTGATTCCAGACCCCCTCTACGCACCACTACAGACTCCTGGGTCTCTGATGTATTTGATTCCAGACCCCCTCTACGCACCACTACAGACTCCTGGGTCTCTGATGTATTTGATTCCAGACCCCCTCTACTCACCACTACAGACTCCTGGGTCTCTGATGTATTTGATTCCAGACCCCCTCTACGCACCACTACAGACTCCTGGGTCTCTGATGTATTTGATTCCAGACCCCCTCTACTCACCACTACAGACTCCTGGGTCTCTGATGTATTTGATTCCAGACCCCCTCTACTCACCACTACAGACTCCTGGGTCTCTGATGTATTTGATTCCAGACCCCTCTACTCACCACTACAGACTCCTGGGTCTCTGATGTATTTGATTCCAGACCCCCTCTACTCACCACTACAGACTCCTGGGTCTCTGATGTATTTGATTCCAGACCCCCTCTACTCACCACTACAGACTCCTGGGTCTCTGATGTATTTGATTCCAGACCCCCTCTACTCACCACTACAGACTCCTGGGTCTCTGATGTATTTGATTCCAGACCCCCTCTACTCACCACTACAGACTCCTGGGTCTCTGATGTATTTGATTCCAGACCCCCTCTACTCACCACTACAGACTCCTGGGTCTCTGATGTATTTGATTCCAGACCCCTCTACGCACCACTACAGACTCCTGGGTCTCTGATGTATTTGATTCCAGACCCCCTCTACGCACCACTACAGACTCCTGGGTCTCTGATGTATTTGATTCCAGACCCCCTCTACTCACCACTACAGACTCCTGGGTCTCTGATGTATTTGATTCCAGACCCCCTCTACTCACCACTACAGACTCCTGGGTCTCTGATGTATTTGATTCCAGACCCCCTCTACTCACCACTACAGACTCCTAGGTCTCTGATGTATTTGATTCCAGACCCCCTCTACTCACCACTACAGACTCCTGGGTCTCTGATGTATTTGATTCCAGACCCCCTCTACTCACCACTACAGACTCCTGGGTCTCTGATGTATTTGATTCCAGACCCCCTCTACTCACCACTACAGACTCCTGGGTCTCTGATGTATTTGATTCCAGACCCCCTCTACTCACCACTACAGACTCCTGGGTCTCTGATGTATTTGATTCCAGACCCCCTCTACGCACCACTACAGACTCCTGGGTCTCTGATGTATTTGATTCCAGACCCCCTCTACGCACCACTACAGACTCCTGGGTCTCTGATGTATTTGATTCCAGACCCCCTCTACTCACCACTACAGACTCCTGGGTCTCTGATGTATTTGATTCCAGACCCCCTCTACTCACCACTACAGACTCCTGGGTCTCTGATGTCCCTGCTGGGGTTCAGGTAATAGAAGGGTTTACACATCTCACAAGTGCGTCCCATGGTGTTGTGGAGACAGTCGTTACAGACGCCACCGTTGGCATTGCCCGTGGACAGGTACACTGCCATGTCAAAGTGACACTGGTTGGAGTGACCATTACAGTTGCATTCTGGGAGAGACAAAAGGACAGATATTAAAACATGAAATTACGATTTGATTACAATCTCATTCTATTGGATTTTGACTGCAGCTGTGTGATGAGTAACTGATGATTAGGAGATGAATAAGAAATGTAATGTTTCTTGTTATGGTAATCGAGATTGGACTCTCATTCCTTTGGTTATGACTTTTGACTGGTGTGCTCATTATAATATTCAGTGATGTGTTGCAGATTAGAGATGTTTCTTCTCATGGTGTGCTCCACCACCACGCACTCTTGCAGGCGTTGGTGTTGCGTCCCTCAGCCGGTCTCCAGGGCACGTCGTTATGGAAGTCGTCACACAGCTCACAGTTCAGACCCTTGGTGTTGTGCTTACACACACACCTCCCATGGACCTGAGAGACAGAGAGGCTGAATTAGTCCCAGAGGATCCTAAACACACACCTCCCATGGACCTGAGAGACAGAGAGGCTGAATTAGTCCCAGAGGATCCTAAACACACACCTCCCATGGATCTGAGAGACAGAGAGGCTGAATTAGTCCCAGAGGATCCTAAACACACACCTCCCATGGATCTGAGAGACAGAGAGGCTGAATTAGTCCCAGAGGATCCTAAACACACACCTCCCATGGACCTGAGAGACAGAGAGGCTGAATTAGTCCCAGAGGATCCTAAACACACACGTCCCATGGATCTGAGAGACAGAGAGGCTGAATTAGTCCCAGAGGATCCTAAACACACACGTCCCATGGATCTGAGAGACAGAGAGGCTGAATTAGTCCCAGAGGATCCTAAACACACACCTCCCATGGACCTGAGAGACAGAGAGGCTGAATTAGTCCCAGAGGATCCTAAACAAACCCTCCCATTCTAACTCCCTTTGCATAGTCACCTCTGTTTTCAGACAACAGTAATCTTTATAGGGTAGTTCTTCCTCAATACAGCACGGGGGCAGTGCTGTGTTCCTTCACTGACTCACCATGCCCTCCTCATCCTTGACCCCATCGATGGGGTCACACTCGGAGGCGTGGCCATAGCAGAAGCAGTTGCCGCGGACGACCAGCTCGTACATGGCATAGTAGTACTTCTCCTTGATCTCCACACGGGAGTCCAGCAGGTTGTCACCCAGGGTGTGCAGCTTGGTGAAGTTCACACGCAGGTTAGTGATCTTCAGCTGATCTACACGATGCAGGCAGAGGAGGAGAAGAGAGGATGGGGGCGAGACAGACAGACAGATTAGGAGGTATACAACAAGCTATATGAACATCCTAATTCCTATCCTTCAAAGCCAAAAGGAAAGGCTCCCGCAAAACCATCAATTATGACATCAATTATGACATCACTGAGCGTCAGTTTCTGAGTGTCACAGGCAATGTTTCAGTGCATGGTTATGGATTTTTGTTTGAATAATGTTTTGTCACGTACATTACACCAGATAAGGTCAGTCAAATGTGTTGTGTTACAGGGTTAGCCATAGCAGTACGGCGCCCCTCGAGCAAATTTAGGTTAAGTGCCTTGCTCAGGGGTACATCGACAGATATTTCACCTTGCCTCTCTCGCCTTCTCTCTCCACTTCAACTTAGCGTTTACACACAAACAAGACGGTAATTTCCCATGAATAAAAATTGGTGGGACTTGCTTTAACTCTTTACAAGTATTTTTGTGGAAGAAGTTTAAAATGTTTAATTTAAGCCAAGAAGTTAATATAGTCCATGTTAAAATGTAGTAAAAAATAATTGGTCTAATTACTTTGATAGACTACACTGTCAACCTTCTTAATTTGGAGTGTTAGGCAGTTAGAACACATATTTCATCACAAATAATTACAGTCAGACTAGCCTACTACACTTGTATACAGTCTCATACAAGAACACCACAGTAAGCTGTAACAATACAGATCAAATCAAATCAAATGTATTTATATAGCCCTTGGTACATCAGCTGATGTCTCAAAGTGCTGAACAGAAACCCAGACTAAAATCCCAAACAGCAAGCAATGCAGGACAGAATACAAGGAGACATTGGTTCAAAATTGGTTCAAAATAAATAAAAACTTACTTCAACCATACATTAACTTCATAATCAAATCGTGATAAAATACCAACACCAAAGGATACAACTGTTAAAATAAAGTTATGACTAGATAGATAAATAAATGAATGATACGGGCATGGAAGACCTAATGTATGGAGGCATAAAACCAGGTGAAGTTGGACTGATTGGTATGATAAAGGAATGAACTATGGTTGAAGGTGTTGATGGTGTCTGTGGGAGGAATAATCGGGAGTAGCTAAGTGCTGTTCTGATATCAGATTTGAATATCACAAAAGTAGATGGAGGTGCCATACCGGTCAAGTTTTTGTTGAGAAAAGGGGTCATGGTAGCTGTTTAGCATCTAAAGTCACAATGTTTACTCATTCTCTCATGCTTAGTCCTGAAAAGTTCCATGGTAGTTAATTCAACAGTGGGAAGTTCGCTAAATGAGTTGATGTGGTTCCTAAAACCAGCTGTACCTCTTGATTGGTAGTAGATACTTCTGTTATTTTTTCCCCAGAAGGTGGTCGAAACGGGCAGTTGTTTGAAAAACTTAAGACGAAAAGTTGTCGATGTGATTACTTAAACAGCTGTATATCATTAGATCTGTACAATATATCTCTGTTCCGATTCCAGATTAGAACAGCAGAGAAGAGAACAGAGATGTCATACCCTCTACATTTTTTGTCTAACTTGTTCGGAAAGTGGTCAAAGTAACTGATTTGTGTCATAGTGGCATTGTTGCATTTACAGTGTGTGGAAGTTGGAAGTCATGATGTCACAACGGGGAGGTTTAGAATGTTGGAAGACGTCACAATATTCACACCTCTAAAGCTAAAAATGTGTGTTTTGAGGCGGCCACCTTCATTATACTCTGACGAAATACATTTTTTTAGTATTCTCTGTGTGGTTACTTCCATTACCTCCCTCTATTTGACTATCATGCAGTTTCAACAGTTACTGTTTCATTAACAAAAGTAAAATAAGAACAGAGAGAGAGAGAGAGTTACTCTGTTACATTCAACTACAGTGAAAACGAGAGAGAGATGAGAGAGGCAGCCTCAAATCCATTGCTCCTATCAGTGCTCCTGGCCTATCTGAGCGTATCCTTTCTCACACAGAGAAGAGGTCTGTTCTCTGGACCTTGACAGGCAAAACACCACTCCCTTCAATCAGTTCCACAGGGCTTTGTGGAATATCAGGCTTTTGCCAGCACCACAATGAGCCATGTACAACTCTTATGAATATCAGTCAGGCCACTGCTAAAGTCATTTCATTGTTATTATTAACATACTAATGTACCTTCTGCCCAAAGCTCCCCCATCATCCCTGACAGGATTACCTCGATCCTCTTGAAGTTATCTTGCTGTGGAGGATCTCTGCGTGGGAAAGGGCTCCAACGAACCCATACTAACCCATAGGCATTCTGTAACCGTATACCAGTCCTGACAGTCAGGCTTCATATCGCCCTCCTCTCCTCTAAGACATCCTCTGTCCGTGTTGATATTCTGTGGCGCGCAGATCCCACCGTTTCCATTACAGTGGGAACACATCAGGTTTCAGCACTTTAAATCACTGAACGCTCTAAAAATCTCTCTCTCTCTCTCTCTCTCTCTCTCTCTCTCACTCTCTCTCACTCAAACTGGAGCTAACGCCGATATCGCCAAACAGTTACCATAAATATGTATCATAAGGTAGAGCTAATGAGCGCGATGTGATGAGTAATGACTAATGAGTGACTTAAACTCAAGTTCCCTTTTTAAACAAGAGTAGATTCTTAATGATCTTGGCAGTGCGCTCGCTACTCGTTCAGAGTGTGTCCGTCTGGACAACGTGGAACCATAACCAGTTGAAGGGTCAGGGTCAACCTGTACCTTGGTTTCATTAAGGACTCTTAAGAACAGAACCTCGTCTGGCACTACTTAGGAAAGGCTGCTCTTGTTCCTGAGGAAACAGTGAAGCCATGCCATTCAAAACATAAGGGACAGCTTGTGTGGGGGAGAGACAGCAGCTGGTTTTTACATTCCGCTACGTTCCCATAGTAGACAAGGCGTCAGACCTCAGATCAGAGAGCAGAGCAGCCCGTCATGGTCCATTATGTTTAGGGATTGTATGAGCATGGCTGATTGATATTAGCATATGATAGGGTGGCAG
>NC_088244.1:8398238-8410738 GCF_036934945.1 Oncorhynchus masou masou | reverse complement strand
CAGGGGGTGTATGCAGCAGGGGGTGTATGCAGCAGGGGGTGTATGCAACAGGAGGTGTATGCAACAGGAGGTGTATGCAGCAGGGGGTGTATGCAACAGGAGGTTTATGCAACAGGAGGTGTATGCAACAGGGGGTGTATGCAACAGGGGGTGTATGCAGCAGGGGGTGTATGCAGCAGGGGGTGTATGCAGCAGGGGGTGTATGCAACAGGGGGTGTATGCAGCAGGGGGTGTATGCAACAGGGGGTGTATGCAGCAGGGGGTGTACACCATGAGCAACTGCTCTGATAAACTTCATGAATACGTACAACATCTGTCAGAAGCAGTTTGAGCTAGATGTCCTGAGCATAACCTTGCACAACACTGTCATCAAAGCACTACATATATGTCATGTCTTTGACTACATTTGTGGGCCTTTACAATCTACATCCATGGCTATATACAAAAGTGGGAGGGATGGGAGGGAGGGGGGAGGGATGGGAGGGAGGGAGGGAGGGAGGGAGGGAGGGATGGGAGGGAGGGAGGGAGGGAGGGAGGGAGGGAGGGAGGGAGGGAGGGAGGGAGGGAGGGAGGGAGGGAGGGAGGGAGGGAGGGAGGGAGGGAGGGGAGGGAGGGAGGGAGGGAGGGAGGGAGGGAGGGAGGGAGTTCTGGGGTTGGGGTTCTTTATGAGTACATTGCATTGTATTGTTCATAAAATCCTTTGTAGTCAAGAGATAAAATTAAATACAATTATAGTAGGCAAATGCAGCTGCAATATTGCCAATGTATATTTTTCATCAAAGCGAAGGAAATGGAAACATTTACACACTTATTGACACAACCGGGCACCAGGCAGGCAGCAGGCACGTACACGTACTCAGTTCTTATTTTAACGTTGTATATTAAAACGTCCAGTGTTGTTGGAGGTGCTCCGTCAAACTAAAAGCTGTTGAGGTGGAATATCAGTGCTCTGTGAGACAGTAGTCAGTGACTGTGACGCTGTCATAACAGACCGTCCTTTGGCCTTTCTCAGTGCTTTTCTTGTCTCCATCAGAGCCTGCAGATGTGACACACCATAGCCTGCTCCTCTCCTCTCCTCTCCTCTCCTCTTACTCTCCTCTCCTCTCCCCTCTCCTCTCCTCTCCCTCTCCCTCTCCTCTCCTCTCCTCTCCTCTCCTCCTCTCCTCTCCTCTCTCCTCTCCCTCTCCTCTCCTCTCCTCTCCTCTCCTCTCCTCTCCTCTCACTCTCCTCTCCTCTCCTCTCCTCTCACTCTCCTCTCCTCTCCTCTCCTCTCCCCTCTCCTCTCCTCTCCTCTCACTCTCCTCTCACTCTCCTCTCCTCTCCTCTCACTCTCTTCTCCTCTCACTCTCCTCTCACTCTCCTCTCCTCTCACTCTCCTCTCCTCTCCTCTCACTCTCCTCTCCTCTCCTCTCAGCATGAGGAGCACCATAAAAATGCTCTTCCCTCTCAGATCCAAGACAGGTACCATTACTCGTGAATGGATTCCTATCCCTCTTACGTAGCCTACAATAACTAATTGAATTCCAAGAACTCCCTCCCTCCCTCCCTCCCTCCCTCCCTCCCTCCCTCCCTCCCTCCCTCCCTCCCTCCCTCCCTCCCTCCCTCCCTCCCTCCCTCCCTCCCTCCCTCCCTCCCTCCAGGAGAATGTACTTATTACAACTCTTTCATCCCCACAAATCTTATCCATTTCCTGCATCCACGCTAATCAACCTTGGTTCTTTCAGCGTGTTTTATTCATTGTAAGCGTGTGAGTCTGAAACACTGTATCCATTATTCTATCTCTCACTCGTTTGTCATTGTCCATGTGACACAATGTATTGTACAGACACTCAGTGGTCATGACAGGGTGCTGTGGACTACATTCAGGTCAGCTACAGAGCTCTCTCCTCTCCAGGCTTCAAAGACCAGAGTCCATATCGTGTCCCATTGAGTGCTCTGTCTTGTAACACCATCTTGGATGTTGCTCATGCCATCCACTCTCATCCTCTGCAGGCTCTGTTACAGCATTACTCTCAAGATCAGATCTTAAAAAAATAATTTGTTATGGGTTCAAAGTTCACAGCCTAAGTACAGAAGACAATGTAGAGTTAATATTATACAAGCCTCAAACAGTCTCATCTCAAATAAAACACTGTTATTAAATATATGTTGAATCACAGTGGGATTACAAGCCTCAGTAGGAAAAATGTTTGTTACTTGACATATTGTGCAGTGGTGTGGTACATCTTAAATATTCCAACACCAGTGTCTCAAAGCTGGGGGTCAGAAGTTGGCATTCTAGAACAACCTACAGGGCTCAACACCACAGCCGATCACCCAGTAGCTGTGAATGCCATCTGTTTTTCCTCTTCGTGAAATAGTACATCTTCTCTCGGTATTTTAGTTAACATTCACAGTCCGAGCAGACAATAGCAAGGCCAAGTTTTTTGTTGTTGTTGCAAGGCCAGAGATTTTTTGTTATGATCAATACTCTTTCCTGGCGTTACATCCGCAGCAGATCATTATTGACAATCGTTCTCTGTCTCTTTTAAAAATTTACTGTGAGTCTGAACGCAATGATAATACCCTGTGCCCTTTCCACTTTACTTTAGTATCATGTGTCCTACCTTTTGAATGGGCTTCACGATTATGGCATAACATTTGTGAAAATGCATTTAAGATAAAAAATATATGAGTGTTTTTGGATAAGTGTACAATTTTTTTTGCGCTTGAAGACCATTGTGCAACATTTTTGCCCATTGAAGGTCATTCATAAAGCCTTCAAAGTCCAGAAATGACCAGGCTGAGGGGCAGTCACTTCCTGGTAAATTTCACATAATATATTTTTTTGCCTCATATTTCAAAGACCCAGACATATGTTGATGAGTGCAGATTGTTCTCACTGTCATCATATCATTTTGTAAAGTACTGTTTGTGAATAAAACCAAGTATGCATTGACAGTTCTATAAAAAAAATCTGAATGTACATACATGTTTACAATATTTACAATGCTAAAGACTACTATATCCAACACTTCAAGGAATGGTTTACCCAAATGACAAAATAACCTGTTGTTTTGATTACCCTGTAAGCAGCATGTGGACAAGATATGACATAAAGTCATGCTTTTACCCTGGCTCTGTTTCCACAGTCATCAGACCAATATTAGCATTTTTTTGCACATCATGTTCAAAAGTGCCCAAAAATTGATTGTATATCTCAACAAAGTCAGACATATGATTTGAACACGATGCGCGACAAATGCTAATATTGGTCCCATGAATTGAATGTGCTAACAAATGCTAAATTGTTAGCATGTGAAAACTAAGCCAAAGCATGAATTGCTGTCATACCTCGTCCATTGACTGCTAACAGGAAACCAATGTAATTTCGTAATTTGAGCGAACAACGCCCTTACTCAGTCTTTCTTTCAGATGATTGCACCAATATATCAAATTGTGGATATTTTAGTGTGTGTTTATGTGGCACAATGTGTCAGTGATTCACAGTACCAGGCTCCCCATCAAACATACATGGAGTCCAACTGAGCAATAGATTCCATACACTGCAGTTCTAAAATGGAATGTTATCAGGGGAGTGTTTTTCTGGTGGGTGGTCAGTAGACGGTCTCCTTGATGATGTTGGAGGAGAAGGTGTGGTTACTGGAGATGCTGGTGGAGTGTCTGATCAGAACACGTCTCTGTTTCTTGCGACGACATGGTAGGCAGAAGCAGCGGAGCGTGTTGAAGAAGATCTCCCGGTAGTTGGCTGAGACCAGGTTGTAGAGGACTGGGTTGACAGCTGAGCTCACGTAGAAGAGGACGTTGGTCACCATGAAGAAATAGTGGTAGTAATCATATCCTTCCCTGTCGGGGAGGTGGGGGGAGGAGGGGGGTGGGAGGAGGGTAGCACAGGGAGGTGGGGGGAGGTGGGAGTAGGGGGAGGTAGGAGTAGGTGGGTGGAGGGTAGCACAGGGAGGTGGGAGGAGGTAGGGGAGGTGGGAGTAGGGGGAGGTAGGAGCAGGTGGGTGGAGGGTAGCACAGGGAGGTGGGAGTCGGTAGGGGGAGGTGGGAGTAGGGGGAGGTAGGAGTCAGTAGGGGGAGGTGGGAGTCAGTAGGGGGAGGTAGGAGTCAGTAGGGGGAGGTAGGAGTAGGGGGAGGTAGGAGTCAGTAAGGGGAGGTGGGAGTCAGTAGGGGGAGGTGGGAGTAGGGGGAGGTAGGAGTCAGTAGGGGGAGGTGGGAGTCAGTAGGGGGAGGTAGGAGTCAGTAGGGGGAGGTAGGAGTCAGTAGGGGGAGGTGGGAGTCAGTAGGGGGAGGTGGGAGTCAGTAGGGGGAGGTGGGAGTCAGCAGGGGGAGGTAGGAGTAGGGGGGAGGTAGGAGTCAGTAGGGGGAGGTGGGAGTCAGTAGGGGGAGGTAGGAGTCAGTAGGGGGAGGTGGGAGTCAGTAGGGGGAGGTAGGGGGAGGTGGGAGTAGGGAGAGGTAGGAGTCGGTAGGGGGAGGTGGGAGTAGGGGGAGGTAGGAGTAGGTGGGTAGAGGATAGCACAGGGAGGTGGGAGGAGGTAGGGGGAGGTGGGTGGGGGGTAGCACAGGGAGGTGGGAGGAGGTAGGAGTAGGTGGGTGGAGGGTAGCACAGGGAGGTGCGGGGAGGTGGGAGGAATGGCACACAGGGAGGTGGGAGTAGGTGGGGGGGAGGTGGGAGGAATGGCACACAGGGAGGTGGGAGTAGGTGGGGGGGAGGTGGGAGGAGGGCAGCACAGGGAGGTTGGGGGAGGTGGGAGGAGGGGAGCACGGGGAGGTGGGAGGAGGGGAGTACAGGGAGGTGGGAGGTGGGGAGCACAGGGAGGTGGGAGTAGGTGGGGGGGAGGAGGGGAGCACAGGAAGGTGGGGGGAGGGAGGAGGGGAGCACAGGGATAAAGAATCAATGTGTTTTATTGACACATACAATGCTAAACATGTGAACTAATTTGTCATTGTAAATTAAGGGTAATGTTTGCTCATAGTTTTCCACATTATAAACCACATTATTGTTGACCAAATGTTTTCCTACCGTTCCAAGACAGATGTGTTCAAATTGACCACTCGGTCTCAGATGATAAAGGAGTGAAATACACCTGTGAAGCATATCAGATTAGGACCCTGAACCCTAACCTGATCCCTAACCTAAACCCTAACCTGATCCCTAACCTGAACCCTAACCTGATCCCTAACCTGAACCCTAACCCTAACCTAAACCTGATCCCTAACCTAAACCCTAACCTGATCCCTAACCTGAACCCTAACCTGATCCCTAACCTGAACCCTAACCTAAACCCTAACCTGATCCCTAACCTGATCCCTAACCCTAACCTGAACCCTAACCTGATCCCTAACCCTAACCTGAACCCTAACCTGAACCCTAACCTGATCCCTAACCTGATCCCTAACCCAAACCTGAACCCTAACCTAAACCCTAACCCTAACCTGAACCCTAACCTGAACCCTAACCCTAACCCTAACCTGATCCCTAACCCAAACCTGAACCCTAACCTAAACCCTAACCCTAACCTGAACCCTAACCTGATCCCTAACCCGAAACTTAACCTGAACCCTAACCTGATCCCTAACCTGAACCCTAACCTAAACCCTAACCTGAACCCTAACCTAAACCTGAACCCTAACCTAAACCCTAACCCTAACCTGATCCCTAACCCTAACCTGAACCCTAACCTAAACCCTAACCTAAACCCTAACCTGAACCCTAACCTGAACCCTAACCTGAACCCTAACCTAAACCCTAACCCTAACCTGATCCCTAACCCTAACCTGAACCCTAACCTAAACCCTAACCCTAACCTGATCCCTAACCCTAACCTGAACCCTAACCTAAACCCTAACCCTAACCTGAACCCTAACCCGAACCCTAACCTGAACCCTAACCTAAACCCTAACCCTAACCTAAACCCTAACCTGATCCCTAACCCAAACCTGAACCCTAACCTGAACCTGAACCCTAACCTGAACCCTAACCTGATCCCTAACCTGAACCCTAACCTGAACCCTAACCTGAACCCTAACCCTAAGAACCTGAACCCTAACCTGATCCCTAACCTGATCCCTAACCTGAACCCTAACCCTAAGAACCTGAACCCTAACCTGATCCCTAACCTGAACCTGAACCTGAACCCTAACCCTAAGAACCTGAACCCTAACCCCCCGGGGGGTCCCACATTGCTACCACTCCGGTCCTCCCGCTGCTACTCTCTTCGGGGACTTCGCCTCTTGGTCAAGGTCAGAGTAAAACAGTGGGATTAGCCCCAGCTGAGGTGCACCAGGGGGTCCTTTCTTCCATCCCAGTGATTAATCTACCTGTCGGGAAGCCTATATCCACCTGCTTTGAACCAGTTAGGCACCCAAATTCTATCAGGAAAATTTGGGATTGGGAATTTACAATTAGAAAACCAATTGTTATAATTGGAGATTCTAATATCTTACGGATACCTAGGTTTATTGACCCCAGAGTGCAAGCAGACAGCTTCCCTGAGGCCACATTCCACCATCTAAAAGGGCTAGTAGAAAAATTAGAACAACACCCAACAGTGGAGAAGGTGCTTCTATCGGGGGGTTTAAACAACTGCCTTCTGAAACAGCTGGCGTTGACCTCCTGGAAGCAACTACAACAACTGCCTTCTGAAACAGCTGGCGTTGACCTCCTGGAAGCAACAACAACAACTGCCTTCTGAAACAGCTGGCGTTGACCTCCTGGAAGCAACTACAACAACTGCCTTCTGAAACAGCTGGCGTTGACCTCCTGGAAGCAACTACAACAACTGCCTTCTGAAACAGCTGGCGTTGACCTCCTGGAAGCAACAACAACAACTGTTGAAAATGGCAGAAAGTAAATTTCCCAATGCCATACTCTACGTGCCAATTATCAACTACTCAGATAGACAGTTACTCTTGGATTAACTTAATCAAAAGATCCTAGAGCAATAAAACTACTTACCTGAGATTAGCAAATTTAGGTTCCACACACTGCCATGTGACCCAGCACACTGGACATTTGAAACAGCAAATATCATTTTTAACTTTTGGCTGGATAATTTAAGCATGTAAGGAGGGAATGGAAAGAACTTGGATTGGGCACCTCAACACGAAAGATATTAAGGGCCTGAATGAAAAATATTAAATTTACTTTGGTTTACTTATTTGATGGGAGGGGTATGTCTTGGTGCAGGGACATGGGTTGTTTTGTTTTCTTTTTTTGGGGGGGTGGGGGGGGGGGTAGTGGGGAGCTGTGGGAGAGCCGCCCATTATAAATGAATGTTTGTTTATTGTATGATTTATTTATGTTGACTCGTCCATGGTGGATTTGCCATTGTCTGATAGCACTTATGATTGTCTTTAAAATATGTACTTCCTATGTAATTATTTATTTATTTATGGATCTACTTACTGACCCTAAACATGATGGCACTTATTTTTATCATATTCTTAGATTTGTTTTTGTAGTGTGGTGTGGCTTCACCTTTTCCTAATAATTAAAAACAAACTTTTATAGCACTTATCTTGGGTTGAAAGTATTTTCTTTGTTTAATGGCACTTATGATTGTTTTAAATATGTACTTTTTTTGTGTATTCATTGGGTGGTTTATCTTGTAGTCCCTAATCCCCCACCCTAACTCTAGGTTCCTCATGCCTAACCTCTAGATCCTAGTTACCCTAACCCTGAGACCTGAACCTAACCCTAACCCCTAACCCTAACCCTGAGACCCTCATGCCTGAACCTAACCCTAACCCTAACCCTAACCCTAACCCTAACCCTGAGACCTGAACCTAACCCTAACCCCTAACCCTAACCCTGAGACCCTCATGCCTAACCTTAAACCTCTAGACCCTCATACCTGATCTTAATTCAACCTTGACCTGCACCCTTATTGTAGCCCCAATCTGAATTCTGACCTTAACCCATAGCTTTTAAATCCTCATCTTAATTCCTAACCCTAACCTTATATCCCTACCCCCCCATATCTAATCCGAATCCCTTACTCTCTATATCTATTTTAACCTCTAGATTCTCATACCGAACCTTTCCTCCTAGACCACCGCTCTGACCAGGGCACTTGGCACTTGGCCTCTATTCTTAGTTTAGAATCTCTGGCTCTTAACCTAAGCCCTATTTTAATGTCTGATTCTGGTCTTCCTTTTATAGCCTTTTTTATTTTTATTTTTATTTAGTCATTTAAAGTATATCATACATAAGTCTTACCATTTATCCTAAAGGGGTTGCCTGTGCCAGTGTGCACATCAGATTTGTCTGTCACTTATTGAACCTAACCCTAACCTGAACCCTAACCTGAACCCTAACCCTAACCCTAACCTGAACCCTAACCTGAACCCTAACCCTAACCCTAACCTGAACCCTAACCTGAACCCTAACCCGAACCCTAACCCTAACCCTAACCTGAACCCTAACCCTAACCTGAACCCTAACCCTAACCCTAACCTGAACCCTAACCCTAACCTGAACCCTAACCCTAACCTGAACCCTAACCCTAACCCTAACCCTAACCCTAACCTGAACTTTAACCTGAACCCTAACCCTAACCTGAACCCTAACCCTAGCCCACAACGGTATTCAGGTGGTAAGAGACAGACATTCCGTAAATACTAGGAATAGATTGTCCACCATCTATGCGTTATCCAGACAGAAAAGAGAAATAGGCAAAATAACATTTTGTTTTAGAGCAATAAAGAAATGGAATAAGTTAACTGAGCAAACCTTTCCATATATACATTTAAACATTATTTTAAAACGATTTAAATATAATACATTGATATGTTGTGGGACTATAGTAGATGAAGAATCAATATTTTTTAGATTGAGTATTTATTGGGTCATTGTGTTAGTATATTATGTATGTTTTGTAATAGTGTGTTATATGTGAAAATGTGTTCGTATTATAAATTGTATTTGAATGTTTAAGGACTCTTGGAAGATTAGTTCTAATGGGGACTAAAAGAGATCCCAATCAAATCAAATCCAAATCAAACCCAAAGTTAAAACAGACACTTCCATGAGCTGAGCAGGGTGGTTCAGCTAGTCTCGTCTCACTTATCATACTGACATCTACTGAATGTAGGCCACAACTCTCTACAGAGATGTTATACTGTACTCTACGCTCATATGCAGCAGGGAAATTGCTGCGCTCACCTCTCCAGGCTCTGACGTAGACAAAGTTGGAGAGGTAGGTCTCTCTCAGCAGGGTGAGTGTACACCACTTAAAATGGCAGTGCAGTCGAAAACTCAATTTTCCTGTTTTTTGAAAAATTGTATTTTCAAACTATGATGTTGAAATAATATTCTGAAATTGTAAAAATGATGACAATGTCCTTTATTACTGAGACAGCATAACTTCACAATCCAATTATAAAGTTTTGTTTTAATTGTATCTCAGATGAGCTTCCTTAGCTTTGGAATCATTTAATCAATCGTTTGGTTCAATTAAGGAAACTATATATTGTGAGTGTCGTCAGACAATCGAGAGAGAGAGAGAGAGAGAGAGAGAGAGAGAGAGAGAGAGAGAGAGAGAGAGAGAGAGCGAGAGAGAGAGAGACATAGCTAAAACTCGCTCTGGTTAATCTGACAAATTATGCTAATTTGATCAGGAAGATCTATGTATTCGGAATGGGTAATGCTAATTTAAACAGGGAGATATATTATTCTGGATGGCTGATCTCCCCTCTGACTGGATGGCTGATCTCCCCTCTGACTGGATGGCTGATCTCTCCTCTGACTGGACGGCTGATCTCTCCTCTGACTGGACGGCTGATCTCCCCTCTGACTGGATGGCTGATCTCCCCTCTGACTGGATGGCTGATCTCTCCTCTGACTGGGTGGCTGATCTCTCCTCCGACTGGATGGCTGATCTCCCCTCCGACTGGGTGGCTGATCTCCCCTCTGACTGGATGGCTGATCTCTCCTCTGACTGGATGGCTGATCTCTCCTCTGACTGGATGGCTGATCTCTCCTCTGACTGGATGGCTGATCTCTCCTCTGTGTCACCCTGCTCTGATGGATGACCCTCTGACCATGCCTCTTGTTAGTGGATGTACACCTATTGTCTGGTAAAGTACGTGATGTCTGGTGGATGTCTGGTGTTACTCACTCTGTAAACTCTGCGTAGCAGTACATGAGGCGCCGGATGTAGTAGGGTAGATAGCAAACCACAAAGGCAACAACCACAGCCCCTGAGAGAGAGAGATAGAGAGGGAGAGAGAGAGACAGTGAGAGAGACAGTGAGAGGGACAGAGAGAAAGACAGAGAGAAAGACAGAGAGAGAGAGAGACAGACAGACAGACAGACAGACAGACAGACAGACAGATTTAGGTAAGGACATGTTGCAATATTCAGACTGTCTGAAATGGTACCCTATCCCCATAGTGCACTAATATTGACCATAGCCCTCTGGGTCCTCATCGTGACCATAGCCCTCTGGGTCCTCATCTTGACCATAGCCCTCTGGGTCCTCATCTTGACCATAGCCCTCTGGGTCCTCATCTTGACCATAGCCCTCTGGGTCCTCATCTTGACCAGACCCTGTGGGTCCTCATCTTGACCAAAGCCCTCTGGGTCCTCATCTTGACCAGAGCCCTTTGGGTCCTCATCTTGACCAAAGCCCTCTGGGTCCTCATCTTGACCAAAGCCCTCTGCTTCCTCATTTTGACCAAAGCCTTCTGGGTCCTCGTCAAAATTAGTGCACTTGCAGTGATAGAATGCCATTTGGGATGCAATAAGATCAAAGCCTGCACAGTTGAATCAGGTGCAGCAGGTCTGAGACTAGCATTGCTTTCACAGTTAGAATAGCAGTACAGTATTATAATACCACTGCAGTATACTGTAGGTAATTAACATTCTGCTAAATTAACCAAAGCGAAAAACAAATTAGTTTGATTGATTGAATGCATTTGAACATTAAAATCTAAAGGTTGCTCCAGCCAGAGACGGCATCACATACATAAACATTTTGAAGTTAAAACACAATAAAGCCCAAAGTAAAAATCACAGTAATTGAAACCAGCAAAAAAATACACACAAAATAATAAAACAAATAAAATATGAAGACTCATTCATGGTAAACTAAGCCTGCACTGGGATTGGCTTCCATCTATGATTCATGTGGTACTATTCAGTACTGTTCAGTTCTCTTTCATCTTCTCTTCGTGTTCCACTCCCAAGGTGATCTGGGCTCAGGGGTTATCCTCTTCTGTTGTTCTGGCTCCTGATCCTTGCCATCGATTCCATTTGTGCTCTATTGATTATGTCCGGACTGACATTATCCTATTACCTCACCTCTCCACTCCAAAGGATCACTGAACAAAGCATTAGACCACACCCACAAAGCTCTAGTTCAGGCTGGACAGTCTGCTGTCCAAAGGTATTAAACAAGACTGACTGAGGTGGTGAGAGGTCAGAGGTTAATTAAAGGGCAACCTTTTAATCCTCTGTGTGGAGTTTAAACTGAAAATGAAAGCTCTCCTGAGGGTTCTAAAGGAACTCAATGATGTATGGGACCAGGAAATGTCTATGATGTGTCACAGACATGATCTCAGCCTCTCCTGTCCTAATCTAAATGAGGAAGACTCATTCTACCTCATACCTGACATTCCCCTGTGATTAATGGGGATATGACCTTTTCAGGTAGCCTATCACTACTTTACTATTTATCACACGGCATGGGGCATCGAGTCAAACGCCACTCTCAAATCCTCTTGACCCTAGAGATTAAATACCTAGAGAGCAAATACTGCATAGCAAACCATTATCAATGCAGCGGCAGCCACAATCACTAGGACTATTATTTTATAGTTGCTCTTCAATTATTTATTATTTTTCTATTATCTTCTTATTTTTTATTTTATTTTTTACTTCAATTTATTTTAGTAAATACTTTAACACTTTTTTTTTTTAAATCTTAAAACTGCATTGTTGGTTAAGGGATTGGAAGTAGGCATTTCACTGTAAGGTCTACACCGGTTGTATTTGGCCCATGTGACAAATACAATTTGATATCACTTGTATGCAATATAAGTAGATTGGTAAATTATAATCAAGTTATATTTGTAAATATTTTTTACTTCTTCTTCTATCCTAACACCAAAGGTTACACCGTATTTTCTAAAAGGTCAATGTTTAGCTCGTCAGGCTGCTTTCTCAATCTGTGTGGAACACACACACACCCTGCAGTGACAGAAAAAAGCTCTGTGTGACTGGATTGCTCTTCGCTTGTAGCCAATCAGCTGTCAGCGTCAGAGGGAAGCTCATTTGTCATGATAAATACATTCCAGGCTGGCGGTTTCACTTCCTCAGACCAAACCAATCGGTTTCACTTCCTCAGACCAAACCAATCGGTTTCACTTCCGCTCTCAGACCAAACCAATCGGTTTCACTTCTGCTCTCAGACCAAACCAATCGGTTTCACTTCCGCTCTCAGACCAAACCAAACGGTTTCACTTCCTCAGACCAAACCAATCGGTTTCACTTC
>NC_088244.1:8360738-8388238 GCF_036934945.1 Oncorhynchus masou masou | reverse complement strand
TCTGTCTGTCTGTCTGTCTGTCTGTCTGTCTGTCTGTCTACATCAGGGACTGTCTGTCTGTCTGTCTGTCTGTCTGTCTGTCTCAGGGACTGTCTGTCTGTCTGTCTGTCTGTCTGTCTGTCTGTCTGTCTGTCTGTCTGTCATCAGTCTGTCTGTCTGTCTGTCTGTCTGTCTGTCTGTCTAACTCACTGTCTGTCTGTCTGTCTGTCTGTCTGTCTGGGTCTGTCTGTCTGTCTGTCTGTCTGTCTGTCTGTCTGTCTGTCTGTCTGTCTGTCTGTCTGTCTGTCTGTCTATCAGGGACTGTCTGTCTGTCTGTCAGGTCTGTCTGTCTGTCTGTCTGTCTGTCTACATCAGGGTCTGTCTGTCTGTCTGTCTGTCTGTCTGTCTGTCTGTCTGTCTGTCTGTCTGTCATCTGTCTGTCTGTCTGTCTGTCTGTCTGTCTGTCTGTCTGTCTACATCAGGGTCTGTCTGTCTGTTTGTCTGTCTGTCTTTATGTCTGTCTGTCTGTCTGTCTGTCTGTCTGTCTGTCTGTCTGTCTGTCTGTCTGTCTGTCTGTCTGTCTGTCTGTCTACATCAGGGACTGTCTGTCTGTCTGTCTGTCTGTCTGTCTGTCTGTCTGTCTGTCATCAGGGACTGTCTGTCTGTCTGTCTGTCTGTCTGTCTGTCTACATCAGGGACTGTCTGTCTGTCTGTCTGTCTGTCTGTCTGTCTGTCTGTCTGTCTGTCTGTCTGTCTGTCTGTCTGTCTGTCTGTCTGTCTGTCTGTCTGTCTGTCTGTCTGTCTGTCTGTCTGTCTGTCTGTCTACATCAGGGTCTGTCTGTCTGTCTGTCTGTCTGTCTGGGTCTGTCTGTCTGTCTGTCTGTCTGTCTGTCTGTCTGGGTCTGTCTGTCTGTCTGTCTGTCTGTCTGTCTGTCTGTCTGTCTGTCTGTCTGTCTACATCAGGGACTGTCTGTCTGTCTGTCTGTCTGTCTGTCTGTCTGTCTGTCTGTCTGTCTGTCTGTCTACATCAGGGTCTGTCTGTCTGTCTGTCTGTCTGTCTGTCTGTCTGTCTGTCTGTCTGTCTGTCTGTCTGTCTGTCTGTCTACATCAGGGACTGTCTGTCTACATCAGGGACTGTCTGTCTGTCTGTCTGTCTGTCTACATCAGGGACTGTCTGTCTGTCTGTCTGTCTGTCTGTCTGTCTGTCTGTCTGTCTGTCTACATCAGGGTCTGTCTGTCTGTCTGTCTGTCTGTCTGTCTGTCTGTCTGTCTGTCTGTCTGTCTGTCTGTCTGTCTGTCTGTCTGTCTGTCTGTCTGTCTGTCATCAGGGTCTGTCTGTCTGTCTGTCTGTCTGTCTGTCTGTCTGTCTACATCAGGGTCTGTCTGTCTGTCTGTCTGTCTGTCTGTCTGTCTACATCAGGGACTGTCTGTCTGTCTGTCTGTCTACATCAGGGTCTGTCTGTCTGTCTGTCTGTCTGTCTGTCTGTCTGTCTGTCTGTCTGTCTGTCTGTCTGTCTGTCTACATCAGGGACTGTCTGTCTGTCTGTCTGTCTGTCTGTCTGTCTGTCTACATCAGGGACTGTCTGTCTGTCTGTCTGTCTGTCTGTCTGTCTGTCTGTCTGTCAGGGACTGTCTGTCTGTCTGTCTGTCTGTCTGTCTGTCTGTCTGTCTGTCTGTCTGTCTACATCAGGGACTGTCTGTCATTACTGGGTTTGAACTTACAACCTTTGGAATCAAGAGGCATCTGTCATCCCTGTCCACAACGACATAGCAAAACCGAAACCTACATGAATCTAACAGCGCCCACGGTTGCCCCCCTAGTGGCCAGTTTCTACGTCCTCTTCCAACCTCCTCAGACAAGGATGGACGTCGAATACTGACTTGTATCAAGGGTGACCTGGCTGGTTTATTCAATGTAATTGAATTGAAATTACATGGAAACAATGTTGATTCAACCAGTGGATCTGATCAAAGCCTATTTAACCCCACCATCCAGCCCGTTAGCAGGAAGTAGCAAGTGTATAAAGATATACACACCCAACACATTAACACAGAGCAAACATGAAAGAGTAAAACTGTTTGTTTAACTTCTCATTGTCTCGTCTTAGAAAGACTCAGACAGACAGACAGTCCCTGATGTAGACAGAGAGACAGACAGACAGACAGACAGACAGACAGACAGACAGACAGACAGACAGACAGACAGACAGACAGACAGACAGACAGACAGTCCCTGATGTAGACAGACAGTCCCTGATGTAGACAGACAGACATACAGACAGACAGACTGGATATACTCTTACAGTGATTAAGCCCTCTGATATATTCCAGTGTTTGGTTAACTTCCAACTCTATCCATGCTGTAGTACGTAGGAAAGTAGCATGAATACATTTACAGCACTCTAAAAGTTGTATGATTGTGTATGATTGACCTATGATTGACCTAAGCCGGCCAGAGAAATAGCTCGGCCCACTTTGACCTTTGCCCTTTCCTTTTGGTGCAGAGGGGAAAGAAAAAAATGCAATAAAATGATGAACACGCACACACACTCTTACACACATTAACTCACATTAAGTACACTGAGTTGGGGCCTTCCGCCTTCTCCTGTCATGCAATGTGACTGCAAATAGAGCCAAGAGTGACAGGCCAAAGCTAGAGTGTGCAATGTCTGCCACCGAGGTTAAGCGTCAACAGTAATGGCCTTGTTGTACTACTACACTCGCCTATGTATTTATTTGGACAGTGAAGTTTAAAACCAATTAATTAAATGTAACTAAATGTAATCTCAAATGTAATCCCAAAAGTAATTAGTTATCATGAGAGGGCCATAAGTCAATAAGTAGTAATGCTGCATACTCGGTTAAAGGTTAAAATCTCACCTTTCTGGTAAACCTTTTTAAAACTTGCTGAGGTGTAGTCACTTTTGAGGACACAAGCTCAAGTACACAGTACAAATATGTGACTTGTTTCAAGGAACTAGGCGCTTCATTACTTCACCAGAGAGGTATTTGAATGTAAACTTTTTATATTTTTCACAATGCGTTTTTTTGGTAGAAATGCCTTCGGGAACATGTGAACTTTCATGTGCCTTAATAACATATGTAAATACAAATATAATTGTTAAATTACAAGCCTAGTTGGTTTAGCCACAGAAAAAGACAGGAACCTTTCCGCTAGAAATGATTGGCTGAGATAATGAGTGGGCTGGACATGCCGAGAGATGAGTTTGAATTGGTTTGCCATGAAGCACACTTCTGTCTATAACATGAGCTGGTCAGTATGTGTAGGTAATCATTCCTAATGTGGCTTTTTTGAAAGATATCACGTAGTATAACTACAAAAGTGTTGCTCTCCACTTTCTCGAGGACCGAGTTTTGAAATCAGTAGAATGCCCGATGGAATTAGAGTATGATAGTTAAGGAGATGGAGAAAATTCTGGCATTTGATTGCAAATATGCAGAGGGAGTCAAAAAGAGAACACACTGAAGGCTGTGGTATAAACCACCTGTCTCCGGATTCCATCTTCACCCTTGGCATCCATGACATATAGGGAGAAACATCCATCCATGTATATGGGTAAGATTGTCACACCCCGACCATAGTTTGCTTTGTATGTTTATATGTTTTGTATGGTCAGGGTGTGATCTGAGTTTTCATTCTATGTTGTGTGTCTGTTTCTGTTTTTTGCCTGATATGGTTCTCAATCAGAGGCAGGTGTTAGTCATTGTCTCTGATTGGGAACCATATTTAGGTAGCCTGTTTGGTGTTGGGTTTTGGTGGGTGATTGTTCCTTTTCCTTTTCTTGTTACGTTTGTTGTTTTGTATTTGATTCGTGTTTACTATTGTTTCATTAAACATGGATTGTAATAGACACGTCGCATTTTGGTCCGACTCTCTTTCACCTACAGAAAACCGTGACAAAGCTGGTCTAGCTAGCTACATTTTCAGATATTATACGTTTCAAATTGTCAGAAATTTGTTTTTATTTCAAGTTAAAGCATACTGTTAGCTAGCTAGCTAACGTTAGCTGGCTGGCTGGCTCTCTAGCTAACGTTACGTGTATGATCTGTGTAGTAATATTATTTGTATCTCACAGCCATTGGCATTGCTAGTTATAGCCTAATGTTAGCTAACATTGAACCTGGTTTGTAGTACCAATCAAATTTATTTACAAAGCCCTTCTTACATCAGCTGATGTCACAAAGTGCTGTAGTAACATTATGAGTTGGGATTATTAAATGTTCATTATTTGAACTGGTTAGCCAGCTATCTTAACATTAGCTAGCTAGCTAACTGTCACGCCCTGGTCGAAGTATTTTGTGTTTGTCTTCATTTATTTGGTCAGGCCAGGGTGTGGCATGGGTTTTTGTATGTGGTGTGTTTGTATTGGGATTGTAGTTTAGTGGGGTGTTCTAGTTAAGTCTATGGCTGTCTGAAGTGGTTCTCAATCAGAGGCAGGTGTTTATCGTTGTCTCTGATTGGGAACCATATTTAGGCAGCCATATTCTTTGAGTGTTTCGTGGGTGATTGTCCTTAGTGTCCTGATGTCCTTGTTCTGTGTTTATTTACACCAGTATAGAAAGGCTGTTTCGGTTTTCGTTACGTTCTTTGTTTTGTAGTGTTTGTAATTGATTTGTGTTTTACATTTGTTTACTAAACATGGATCGCAATCTACATGCCACATTTTGGTCCGACCCTCCTTCCCACCTAGAAAGCCGTAACAATAACAAGCTAGAAATGAACTATAACATTGCTAGGAAAGCTGCTTTTAGTTGACTGGTTTGCTAGATTGACATTTACTAAATTCATTTTTAAACAGGGAGGGGGGGAGGGGTTAAAAATGGCTGTGTCTTTAGAGCATGCACAGACCAGCTGGCTCAATCTCTCCCTATCCCAGTCTGCTGCCCCCACATGCTTCATGTAGCCACCATTGTTCGTGTTCCCAAGAAAGCAAAGGTAACTGATCTGAATTACTATCACCCCGTAGCACTCACTTCTGTTATCATGAAGTGCTTTGAGAGGCTAGTTAAAGATTTTTTTCTAAGAGTATTGCTATATTATAAATCACCCAGCAGTGCTATTTGCAGAGTTAGCTCCAGGTAAATGATGTAATTTGTCAACCATTCCTGAACCTGGACCTGAACGTTTCAACCAAAAACACGCTACATGTGGACAGTACCAAAACAAATGATCTAATGACTGTCTCTTCACCACAAAATCTGTTCGAGCTTTTGGTTGTAAACAGAAAGCAGGAAGATAGAGTCACGGTCTGATTTGCCGAAGGGAGGGCGAGGGAGGGCCTTGTTTACATTTCTGTATAATAAAAGGAGTCTTGAGTTTTAGGGCCCCTAGAGGCACATGAGATGTGTTGGTAGAAGTGAGGTAGAATGGTTTTAACCTTTCTAGCGCAGGGGTTCCGCTAGCGGAACACCTCAACAACATTCCTCTGAAAAGACAGTGCGTGAAATTCAAAAATATTTTTTAGAAATATGTGACTTTCACACATTAACGAGTCCAATACAACAAATGAAAGATAGACATGTTGTAAATCTACCCATCATGTCCGATTTCCAAAATGCTTTACAGCTAAAGCACAACATATGATTGTTAGATCACCACCAAGTCGAAAAAACACACCCATTTTTCACAAAAAGCAGAAATATAGATCAAATTAATCACTAACCTTTGATGATCTTCATCAGATGACACTCATAGGACAACATGTTACACAATACGTGTATGTTTTGTTCGATAATGTAAAAATCTCAGTTTACATTGGCGCCTTACGTGCAGTAAAGTTTTGATTCCAAAACATCCGGTGATTTTGCAGAAATACTAATAATAAATATTGATAAAAGATACAGAATTAAAGATAGACTTCTCTTTAATGCAACCGCTGTGTCAGATTTCAAAAAAACTTTACGGAAAAAGCATAATCTGAGAACAGCGCTCAGAGCCCCAAACAGCCAGAGGAATAGCCGCCATTTTGGAATCAACAAAGTAAATTCATATTCACTTACCCTTGATGATCTTCATCAGAAGGCCCTCCCAGGAATCCCAGTTCGACAAACGTCTGATTTGTTTCATAAAGTTCCATCATTTATGTCCAAATAGCCACTTGTTGTTAGCATGTTCAGCCCAGTAATCCATCTTCATGAGGAGCGAGCATTTCATCCAGACAAAAACTCAAAAAGTTCCGTTACTGTCCTTTAGAAACATGTCAAACAATGTATGGAATCAATCGTTAGGATGTTTTTAACATAAAACATCAATAATGTTCCAACCGGAGAATTCCTTTGTCTTCAGAAAAAGCACTGGAACGCGAGGTAACTCTGTCGGGAGTGAGCATCATGAGACCAAGGCTCTCTGCCAGACCACTGACTCAAAGAGGTCTCATGAGCCCCTCCTTTATGGTAGAATCCTCATTCAAGTTTCAAAAGACGGTTGACGTCTAGTGGAAGCCCTAGGAAGTGCCTCATCCATATCTCAATGTTTACTCGGTAGGCCAAGCTTTGAAAAACTACAAACCTCAGATGTCCCACTTCCTGGTTGGATTTTTCTCAGATTTTCACCTGCCATATGAGTTCTGTTATACTCACAGACATCATTCAAACAGTTTTAGAAACTTCAGTGTTTTCTATCCAATACTAATAATAATATGCATATATTAGTATCTGGGACAGAGTAGGAGGCAGTTCACTCTCGGCACGCTATTCATCCAAAAGTGAAAATGCTGCCCCTATCCCAAAAAGGTTTTAATCTCGAGATTTTCTTCACACTGGAAGCAGCGCACCAGCTGTTGTTCATGAAGAGGCACACCTCTCCCCCTTTGGACTTTCCTGAGGCTGCGGTCAACCGATTGTGCCACAGCATGGAGACACCACTGAGTTCTGTGATCAAGTTTCTGCAAGGCATATAATATTGCAGTTTTTCAAGTCTCTCTTGTAGGTGACTCTCAAACGAAGATCATTCATCTTATTCTAGAGTGACTGGACATTTGCCAATAAAACAGAGGGGAGTGCCCAACGATTTTCTCTGCATCACAATTTCACAAGGGTGCCAGCCCATCTAGCATGTCTATGCCGGCGGCGTTTTGGTAGCTCATAAAACATAGGAATAGCATCTGGAGTGAAAAAAGAAACAGTTGGAGTTGAAGTCGAATTTGAAGTCAAAATCGATGTCCAAAAGTGCTTAGCGGTCATATGTGAAAATAGTATAAACACTAAAAAAGTAACTAAATATTAAAGTGGGATTGGAACTTGTAAGATGGTGACCTTCTCCATCGGTGCCATCTTATATAAAACAGATGTATGTATGAAAATACCCTCAAATAAAATGTTACAAATGCTGTATATTTTCGCCTCATATAAAACATTTGATCTGAAATCCAAAATGCTAGAGTCTAGAGACAAATTAAAAGTTATAGCTTCACTGTCCAAATAAATACATAGGGGAGTGTATATTGCAATTTTTCTAGAAATATTCTCTTTTTTATTAATTTATCAGCGGGCAGTGAATTCACTAAAAAGATTGTTGCCCACTACTGTTTCAAGTGCATGTAATCACTGAGTGGCTCCACTCCAGGAGGAAGAGGCATTGTGCTAATAATGCATGCAGCCTGACGCATGTCACAAAGAAACAACTCCAGCCTGTTGTTATGGAAATCAGGAGTTGAAGGAGGTTAACTTGTCCTTTGAAGCTTTGGTCACGTGTGTAGCAAACTAGCCACGCACAGCAGATGGAGAAAGCTGTGTGATAATATTATCCTTTTTTTTGGTGCATCGATGAAAATGATTTATTCAGCCGTAATAAGGTGTATAAAAAGCTGGAGGTGGGTTTTCTCTCTTTGATAGTGTGTCCTATAATGGAGTGCTAATGGAATGGGTTTGGCGATAAGGAGAGTGAGGCTGGCTCAGGCTGAATGGGTGCCATCTCACAGTAGTTGAGACCCCAACTTCTAATGTTTAATGGCACACAGTCAAGAGAGTGGACTTCTCTTCTGCATTTTGTAGTTCATACAAGCATACAAACAGACAGTGTGTGTGTATTTTTACCACTTGAAGGAATAGTTCAGTGTGTGTATGTGCGTGCGTGCGTAGAAGTGGGCATTGTACAGTGGTTCGTCCTTTAAAAGTTGCAGCGTACTGCGGCGCAGCTTGCGTGGTACCGCAGAATTCTATTGCACATTAATGCTAGTTAGTGCTAGTTGACCACCAGAGGGCATTTTAATAGCCTTCAATAGCTGCAGTATGAAAGAATGCAGGCACACCGGAGACCGGGGTTCAATTCCCCGACAGGGAGGAAGGCGTAGGCTGTCCTAAATAAGACTTTTTCCTTAACTTAATCCATGTGTGCTATTTCATAGTTGTGATGTATTCACTATTATTCTACAATGTAGAATAAAAAATATAGAAAGATCCTTGAATGAGTAGCTGTGTCCAAACATTTCACTGGTACTTGCTTAATTAATTTGATTAATATAATGGTGTTTCTATTCCAAGAAATATGAAAAACCCTCTGGGTTTCCGTTAGGATGGAATGGGAAATATGGCACTGTACAACGTCACGGTCAGGAGTACAGAACTGGGCTATTTAGCTCAAGAATCCCCATGTTGTGCAGGCACGCCGGAGACTGGGATTCAATTCCCGACAGGGAGGAAGGAGTAGGCTGTCCTTGGAAATATGAATTTGTTCTTAATTAACTGACTTGTCTAGTTAAATAAAGGTTACACTAAGAGCATAACATTTCTACACCCTACTTTTCTAATTCTAGTCTAACCAATGCACAAACGGAAATTCAGTGAAAATAAAAAATCGCAGGGTTAATAATATATCTGTGAGAATATCCAACAGGCTTGTATATAATTCTAAATTAATAATAATAATTGCTTGTTTAAAAATAACAATATTTTGGAGATGATTTTGTTTTCAAATAATGTAAAATGAGTGAGAAAAAGGCCAATCCTGAACATGGGGTGAGCATTGTCACTAATTTGTAAATAAAGCCAGTTTATTACTTACAGTTTATTATTTATTTACGTTTTTAGAGGGAGAGAAACCAAAAACCTACAGTCATCTCATGAGTCTCCCAGTCAAGGACAGCACAGTTATTGAACCAGCATCTGTAGCGACACAGCTTGCACTGCTATGCAGTGTCTTAGACTATTGTGCCACTAAGGTGCTGTACAACATGACCAGTCGGGAGTAGGCTACAGTACTACATTAAGAGCAAAATAATCCTAACAAATAAAAATAAAAAACAGTTTTAGTAAGTAATACTGAAGTCGTGCACAATTTCTATTTAGGTTTATGTCGCCCATTCATTGTCAGTTAGAGACACAGTAGGACCCAAAAGCATAATCAGTGGTCTAACGCCCCCTTGCGCTGGTCTGGAGCAATGAAGTGTTGACACAGGGTACTGTACTAAACCACAAATTACCTCTAAGTACCGCAGCATAATCGCAAAACCTTTAGTGGAGCAACCACTGTATACTCACGTAGAACCATGACTCCATGACGCAGCGACTGTGTGCGGTTTGGCTCCACAGCAACGCTCAGCATGGTAGGGTTACCCTCGACGATGCAGATGCGGTTGTCCTGCTGCTTCTCTCTGAACATATGCAGCAGCTGACTGGCGATGACCCCGTTCAGAACAGATATGGCGACCATGGGAACCACAAAGGACAGGAGCACATTCACCTGTCCAGAGAAACGGAGGGGCATGGAGAGATAACGTTAGTAAGACTGTACTTTCTGCCAATGACTCAGTGGTTCTTCCTTTATATGTTTTGAGCTTTATGCTGCATCCGTTTGTGTTAGATGGTGGCAGATTGTGGTAAATTGCGTCATTCTGGCAACAATGGCTGACACTTAAATAACGTGCCATAGAATTCTGCGGCACCCCGCAAGCTGTGCTGCAGTACGCCACAACTCTTACATGAAGAACCACTGTAGTTTTGGCCTCAAACAGTACAGGCGATGCAATCATAACAATTAACGATGAATTGTTTCTGGTCTGGGACAAAAATAATGCAACAGAGATATTGATTTCTTTGAAGTCTGTTCAAAAGTTGGTTTGCCATTCTGGTGGGAACACAGTTGCTTGCATATTGACAGTTAATGAGTACATATTGACACAGTCTAGACTAACCAGAGGAGTTTCACAATCTCATTATACACTGTAAAGTACCACCTGTAAAGATACTCTGTATAGTACCACCTGTAAAGATACTATGTACAGTACCACCTGTAAATATACTATGTACAGTACCACCTGTAAATATACTCTGTGAAGTACCACCTGTAAAGATACTATGTACAGTACCACCTGTAAAGATACTATGTAAAGTACACCAGCTGTAAAGATACTATGTATAGTACCACCTGTAAAGATACTATGTACAGTACCAGCTGTAAAGACACTCTGTGAAGTACCACCTGTAAAGACACTCTGTGAAGTACCACCTGTAAAGATACTCTGTATAGTACCAGCTGTAAAGATACTATGTACAGTACCACCTGTAAATATACTCTATGAAGTACCACCTGTAAAGATACTATGTACAGTACCACCTGTAAAGATACTATGTAAAGTACACCAGCTGTAAAGATACTATGTACAGTACCACCTGTAAAGATACTATGTACAGTACCACCTGTAAAGATACTATGTACAGTACCACCTGTAAAGACACTCTGTGAAGTACCACCTGTAAAGATACTATGTAAAGTACCACCTGTAAAGATACTATGTAAAGTACCACCTGTAAATATACTCTGTGAAATACCACCTGTAAAGATACTATGTAAAGTACCACCTGTAAAGACACTCTGTGAAATACCACCTGTAAAGACACTATGTACAGTACCACCTGTAAAGATACTATGTACAGTACCACCTGTAAAGACACTCTGTGAAGTACCAGCTGTAAAGATACTATGTAAAGTACCAGCTGTAAAGACACTCTGTGAAGTACCAGCTGTAAAGATACTATGTAAAGTACACCAGCTGTAAAGATACTATGTACAGTACCACCTGTAAAGATACTATGTACAGTACCACCTGTAAAGACACTCTGTGAAGTACCAGCTGTAAAGACACTCTGTGAAGTACCAGCTGTAAAGATACTATGTAAAGTACCAGCTGTAAAGACACTCTGTGAAGTACCAGCTGTAAAGATACTATGTACAGTACCACCTGTAAAGATACTATGTACAGTACCACCTGTAAAGACACTCTGTGAAGTACCAGCTGTAAAGACACTCTGTGAAGTACCAGCTGTAAAGATACTATGTAAAGTACCAGCTGTAAAGACACTCTGTGAAGTACCAGCTGTAAAGATACTATGTACAGTACCACCTGTAAAGATACTATGTACAGTACCACCTATAAAGACACTCTGTGAAGTACCAGCTGTAAAGACACTCTGTGAAGTACCAGCTGTAAAGATACTATGTAAAGTACCACCTGTAAAGATACTATGTAAAGTACCACCTGTAAAGACACTCTGTGAAGTACCAGCTGTAAAGATACTATGTACAGTACCACCTGTAAAGATACTATGTAAAGTACCACCTGTAAAGACACTCTGTGAAGTACCAGCTGTAAAGATACTATGTACAGTACCACCTGTAAAGACACTCTGTAAAGTACCACCTGTAAAGATACTCTGTGAAGTACCAGCTGTAAAGACACTCTGTACAGTACCACCTGTAAAGATACTCTGTGAAGTACCACCTGGTCAGCGGGGTGGTGGCACCGGGATCCTCATCTCTCCCAAGTGGTCATTCTCTCTCTCTCCCCTTACCCATCTATCTATCGCCTCCTTTGAATTCCATGCTGTCACAGTTACCAGCCCTTTCAAGCTTAACATCCTTATCATTTATCGCCCTCCAGGTTCCCTCGGAGAGTTCATCAATGAGCTTGATGCCTTGATAAGCTCCTTTCCTGAGGACGGCTCACCTCTCACAGTCCTGGGCGACTTTAACCTCCCCACGTCTACCTTTGACTCATTCCTCTCTGCCTCCTTCTTTCCACTCCTCTCCTCTTTTGACCTCACCCTCTCACCTTCCCCCCTACTCACAAGGCAGGCAATACGCTCGACCTCATCTTTACTAGATGCTGTTCTTACACTAACCTCATTGCAACTCCCCTCCAAGTCTCCGACCACTACCTTGTATCCTTTTCCCTCTCGCTCTCATCCAACACTTCCCACACTGCCCCTACTCGGATGGTATCGCGCCGTCCCAACCTTCGCTCTCTCTCCCCCGCTACTCTCTCCTCTTCCATCCTATCATCTCTTCCCTCTGCTCATACCTTCTCCAACCTTTCTCCTGAGTCTGCCTCCTCAACCCTCCTCTCTTCCCTTTCTGCATCCTTTGACTCTCTATGTCCCCTATCCTCCAGGCCGGCTCGGTCCTCCCCTCCCGCTCCGTGGCTCGATGACTCATTGCGAGCTCACAGAACAGAGCTCCGGGCAGCCGAGCGGAAATGGAGGAAAACTCGCCTCCTGCGGACCTGGCATCCTTTCACTCCCTCCTCTCTACATTTTCCTCCTCTGTCTCTGCTGCTAAAGCCACTTTCTACCACTCTAAATTCCAAGCATCTGCCTCTAACCCTAGGAAGCTCTTTGCCACCTTCTCCTCCCTCCTGAACCCTCCTCCCCTCCCCCTCCTCCCCTCTCTGCAGATGACTTCGTCAACCATTTTGAAAAGAAGGTCGACGACATCCGATCCTCGTTTGCTAAGTCAAACGACACCGCTGGTTCTGCTCACACTGCCCTACCCTGTGCTCTGACCTCTTTCTCCCCTCTCTCTCCAGATGAAATCACGCTTCTTGTGACGGCCGGCCGCCCAACAACCTGCCCGCTTGACCCTATCCCCTCCTCTCTTCTCCAGACCATTTCCGGGGACCTTCTCCCTTACCTCACCTCGCTCATCAACTCATCCCTGACCGCTGGCTACGTCCCTTCCGTCTTCAAGAGAGCGAGAGTTGCACCCCTTCTGAAAAAACCTACACTCGATCCCTCCGATGTCAACAACTACAGACCAGTATCCCTTCTTTCTTTTCTCTCCAAAACTCTTGAACGTGCCGTCCTTGGCCAGCTCTCCCGCTATCTCTCTCAGAATGACCTTCTTGATCCAAATCAGTCAGGTTTCAAGACTAGTCATTCAACTGAGACTGCTCTTCTCTGTATCACGGAGGCGCTCCGCACTGCTAAAGCTAACTCTCTCTCCTCTGCTCTCATCCTTCTAGACCTATCGGCTGCCTTCGATACTGTGAACCATCAGATCCTCCTCTCCACCCTCTCCGAGTTGGGCATCTCCGGCGCGGCCCACGCTTGGATTGCGTCCTACCTGACAGGTCGCTCCTACCAGGTGGCGTGGCGAGACTCTGTCTCCTCGCCACGCGCTCTCACCACTGGTGTCCCCCAGGGCTCTGTTCTAGGCCCTCTCCTATTCTCGCTATACACCAAGTCACTTGGCTCTGTCTTAACCTCACATGGTCTCTCCTATCATTGCTATGCAGACGACACACAATTAATCTTCTCCTTTCCCCCTTCTGATGACCAGGTGGCGAATCGCATCTCTGCATGTCTGGCAGACATATCAGTGTGGATGACGGATCACCACCTCAAGCTGAACCTCGGCAAGACGGAGCTGCTCTTCCTCCCGGGGAAGGACTGCCCGTTCCATGATCTCGCCATCACGGTTGACAACTCCATTGTGTCCTCCTCCCAGAGCGCTAAGAACCTTGGCGTGATCCTGGACAACACCCTGTCGTTCTCAACCAACATCATGGCGGTGGCCCGTTCCTGTAGGTTCATGCTCTACAACATCCGCAGAGTACGACCCTGCCTCACACAGGAAGCGGCGCAGGTCCTAATCCAGGCACTTGTCATCTCCCGTCTGGATTACTGCAACTCGCTGTTGGCTGGGCTCCCTGCCTGTGCCATTAAACCCCTACAACTCATCCAGAACGCCGCAGCCCGTCTGGTGTTCAACCTTCCCAAGTTCTCTCACGTCACCCCGCTCCTCCGCTCTCTCCACTGGCTTCCAGTTGAAGCTCGCATCCGCTACAAGACCATGGTGCTTGCCTACGGAGCTGTGAGGGGAACGGCACCGCAGTACCTCCAGGCTCTGATCAGGCCCTACACCCAAGCAAGGGCACTGCGTTCATCCACCTCTGGCCTGCTCGCCTCCCTACCATTGAGGAAGTACAGTTCCCGCTCAGCCCAGTCAAAACTGTTCGCTGCTCTGGCCCCCCAATGGTGGAACAAACTCCCTCACGACGCCAGGACAGCGGAGTCAATCACCACCTTCCGGAGACACCTGAAACCCCACCTCTTCAAGGAATACCTAGGAGAAGATAAGTAATCCTTCTCACCACCCCCCTTAATGATTTAGATGCACTATTGTAAAGTGGCTGTTCCACTGGATGTCAGAAGGTGAATTCACCAATTTGTAAGTCGCTCTGGATAAGAGCGTCTGCTAAATGACTTAAATGTAAATGTAAATAAAGACACTCTGTGAAGTACCAGCTGTAAAGATACTATGTACAGTACCACCTGTAAAGATACTATGTAAAGTACCACCTGTAAAGACACTCTGTGAAGTACCAGCTGTAAAGATACTATGTACAGTACCACCTGTAAAGATACTATGTAAAGTACCACCTGTAAAGACACTCTGTGAAGTACCACCTGTAGCGATACTATGTAAAGTACCAGCTGTAAAGATACTCTGTATAGTACCACCTCTAAAGTTTGGAAAGACAGAGGAAGATTTTGGAGAGAGAGAGAGAGAGAGAGAAAAAAAACAGCAGAGGAGAGGACAATGTAGGAAATTGGCCCTGTACCTGTCTGGTAGTAATTAGTGATATACTGTATGTTGTCCTGAAATCAGGATTCTACACCAGACAGACCAGAAGTGTCAATCTCTTTCCGCTTTCCAATTAGCTGCAGTCATGTCAAATCAGCAATGGAACATGAACAATCTGTTATTATTATAACTCCAGATTGACCACCATACAGTGTAATTAGAGTGTCTATAAACCACACCAGGTGTTAAATGGATACATACTTTTGTTAATTGGGTCAGTCAGTTGATTGCCAGCATACCTGACTATAAGTAGTCTCTATCTCCTGATTCTGTAGCGTGAGGCAGTTTTATGTACAAGTACACCCCCCGTGAGCAGGATACTAGTCTATCGCAGAGCCTGGCTATGCATAGTGCTACCTGACAGGTCGAATGGCCAGAAATGTTCCTGTTTATACCGACTCATAAATGTGAGCTTAGTACAGGGTCCTGGAATAACATCGGACGTCGCACATTATATTATTTATAGAAATAATGTCCATAAGTGCTTTGAGCGCAATGTATAAAAACGGTTATAGAATGAGTGTCTTTGCCATTTATTTGCCTGCTTGATAGCGTGAAGCACTTACACAGTTCACACTCAATCTCTTTACAGGTGAACGTTATGATCCAGCAGAGACTGGCCCATCTGTCTCTATCAGCGTCTCATGAGCTTCTCAGTTGTCTGTGCCTCACTGCAGCAAAACACAGACAGAAAATCAAAGCAAAATATTCAAATGATTTCTCCCAAAACACTAGCTCCTGTGGTATTTCCAAACATATTGAAATTCAAGAGGATTACATTAATTTCCCATCACAGATTTTTTTTTGGGGGGGGGTGGGGGGGATGCGGCTGCCCTGTGAGGCCAGACGGGCGAAGTGTTCCTGATGGTTTCCTGAATATCAAACTCGGCTCAGAGGAGCCTGGTCTTTACCATCACCATCGTTATCATTCGCCTGGCAGGTACTTTCAGGCTACAGCAGGCCAACCGAAACCAGTCCTACGGGGAGGGAGTGAAGGAACTCAATACATGCTAGGGAAAGATACTCGCGTTTGTTTAAACTAAATGAGCCTTGGATAGACGTCCGGTCTCCACCCACCCCTCCTGACCCTTATCCTTCAGAATTACAACATTTACAGTAAATGTCAAGAGATTTACAGTAAATGTCAAGAGATTTACAGTAAATGTCAAGAGATTTACAGTATATGTCAAGATATTTTTAAAACATGATGCAGAAGCAAAACGTTTGAGTTCCTGCATGAATCCAACTAACCTTAATCTTTGGTCACATACCCTGGGTCCGTACTCATGCTGTATCCATATGAAGAAAGACATTCACGAAGTGGATCTAATTTTGAATTAGCATACTTTGGCATCTATTCCTGTAATTCCATCGAACAAAACTGATTGGTGTGAACAAGAGTGATGTTTATTGGAAAACACAGGAGGCAAAAAGCAGTATGGGTTTTGTAAACACTTGTTACATTTCAAATCATAAATGACTTTATCAGTGGAGGCTGGTGGGAGGAGCTATAGGAGGATGGGCTCATTGTATTGGCTGGAAAGGAATAAATGGAACAGAGTCAAACAGTTGTTTTATATATGTTTAAAAGCGTTACATTTATTCCATTCCAGCCATTACACCGAGCCTGTCCTCCTACAGCTCCTCCCACCAGCCTCCTCTGGATCTTATATGATGTTTATTTAACATGAATGGAAGTAGGATCCGCCAGTAGATTGGAGTGGAGGGGTAGAAAAGGATATCTGATTCCTTGGCATTGGTCCCTAGGAGCTTGGGGTTTCTCTTTGCCCTGTTCTGCTCTCTTTCTCTTAGACAGATGACTGGAGATTAGGTGGTTGATCTCTGTCAGGAACATTTTTGGAACAGCTCCCCCCCCTTTTGAAAATTTGACGGGGGGGCAGGAAAATGCGTTGGGAAACCGTGAGTCGTCTGATTGGCGTGGCCCTAACGAGGCTAAGCTGGAACAGGCAATTAGAGCAGACAAGCCCCTAACGAGCTGCAGCCAACCAGCCAGCCAACCAGCCAGCCAACCAACCAGCCAGCCAGCCAGCCAACCAGCCAGCCAGCCAGAGCCACTTTCAACCACAGCTTTCATTGATTAGAGCTTTTTAATTATATTTTTTTGCTCTGAACTTGCACCATTTCTTGATGTAAGAGAGAGAGAGAGAAATATATATATATATATATATATATATATAAGGCTTTTAAAATGTTGCTGGGGATGAGCTGTTGCATGTATTGAGAACAGCATGTTATTAGTCCTCTGCGGTCTGTAGTGTTGGCAAACCTTTAAATTCTAGAACATATATCACTTGATAAAGGGAAAATCCACAACAACAAAAAAATATATATTTTGTTGTATTTTTACTGTTGATACAGTCCCAGAATGTTTTACATGTCAGTAGTCATGTTTTCAAGTTATTGAACCTTTAAGAAGCAAAGTTTCCCTATCCACATCTCTGCTTCCTCTCTATTCCCATGAAGTTCAATGACAATTTTTTTTTTTTTTAATGAACAACAAAAGGCTCTGTGTCTTTACGCGTACAGGGACTCCGCAGGGCATATCAAACACGATGTTACTCTGTGGGGAAATAGCATGATTTCCAACAGCAGTATTGGCTGTGGCTCTGATGATGACTGGTCCTGGCAGTCGATTTCTGCCCCTATGTGTCAGCCCTCCTGCGCGTGAACCAAACACAGACACCGTTGAACATGTTTCTCTTGAATGAACAGTTTTTTTTTTGGTACATCTCTTTTCATAATTTCTGCAGCCATTACATTTCACAGTCCTTTACCCTCTTGTTCTCCACCAATTCCCTTACTGTGGCCACTGTGTGAGCCTCCCTCAAGTGGCCTGAGTAATTAAAGTTGTCTGCTTTGACCACCCACCTAAGCCAATTTGAGTTTTTTTCAGACCCCATCCAGACATCAGGATATGAAAACACTAGTAATGAATTCCCCTTGAAATTCCCACTCTTTATTTCTTAGCAATCTGAGTGAAATAGTGTAATTATGATATGAAACCCATTAAATCGTGTAGCTACAGTAGAGCATTATTACATAACCAAGTGTGTTTCCATGTTTTGGAAAGGCTAAGGGACATTGCATTAGACTCACAGTATGAGAGGAAATGGTCATTTAAACGTGCCTGACCCACCCTTATCAGAACAGTCCGCTATGACAAAGACTTCCAAATCTGATTATTCTGTGGAAAGCAAGGTGATGGGAGTTTGTTCTCCGGTCGAGTTATCCAGAGACTAACATATGCCTCTTTGCTTGGAACTCAGCATTAAGGAGATGGATTAGGGGTAAAGCCCTACAACAGCGGTCAGCGGTCTGTACTTGTACATCGAGATGCCTGGCGCTACAGAAACAGGAGATCCTCCTGCCTGCCTTATGGACCATTCTGGGTTTACAGTACACACTGTGACTCACTGTGACCACAGGTTGACATGACCAGTCAAGAGGCTGTGACTCACTGTGACCACAGGTTGACGTGACCAGTCAAGAGGCTGTGACTCACTGTGACCACAGGTTGACGTGACCAGTCAAGAGGCTGTGACTCACTGTGACCACAGGTTGACGTGACCAGTCAAGAGGCTGTGACTCACTGGGACCACAGGTTGACGTGACCAGTCAAGAGGCTGTGACTCACTGTGACCACAGGTTGACGTGACCAGTCAAGAGGCTGTGACTCACTGTGACCACAGGTTGACGTGACTTGTCAGTAGGCTGTGACTCACTGGGACCACAGGTTGACGTGACCAGTCAAGAGGCTGTGACTCACTGTGACCACAGGTTGACGTGACCAGTCAAGAGGCTGTGACTCACTGTGACCACAGGTTGACATGACCTGTCAGTACGCTGTGACTCACTGTGACCACAGGTTGACGTGACCTGTCAAGAGGCTGTGACTCACTGTAACCACAGGTTGACGTGACCAGTCAAGAGGCTGTGACTCACTGTGACCACAGGTTGACGTGACCAGTCAAGAGGCTGTGACTCACTGTGACCACAGGTTGACGTGACCAGTCAAGAGGCTGTGACTCACTGGGACCACAGGTTGACGTGACCAGTCAAGAGGCTGTCACTCACTGTGACCACAGGTTGACGTGACTTGTCAGTAGGCTTTGACTCACTGTGACCACAGGTTGACGTGACCAGTCAAGAGGCTGTGACTCACTGGGACCACAGGTTGACGTGACCAGTCAAGAGGCTGTGACTCACTGTGACCACAGGTTGACGTGACCAGTCAAGAGGCTGTGACTCACTGGGACCACAGGTTGACGTGACCAGTCAAGAGGCTGTGACTCACTGTGACCACAGGTTGACGTGACTTGTCAGTAGGCTGTGACTCACTGTGACCACAGGTTGACGTGACCAGTCAAGAGGCTGTGACTCACTGTGACCACAGGTTGACGTGACCAGTCAAGAGGCTGTGACTCACTGTGACCACAGGTTGACGTGACTTGTCAGTAGGCTGTGACTCACTGGGACCACAGGTTGACGTGACCAGTCAAGAGGCTGTGACTCACTGGGACCACAGGTTGACGTGACCAGTCAAGAGGCTGTGACTCACTGTGACCACAGGTTGACGTGACTTGTCAGTAGGCTGTGACTCACTGGGACCACAGGTTGACGTGACCAGTCAAGAGGCTGTGACTCACTGTGACCACAGGTTGACGTGACCAGTCAAGAGGCTGTGACTCACTGGGACCACAGGTTGACGTGACCAGTCAAGAGGCTGTCACTCACTGTGACCACAGGTTGACGTGACTTGTCAGTAGGCTTTGACTCACTGTGACCACAGGTTGACGTGACCAGTCAAGAGGCTGTGACTCACTGGGACCACAGGTTGACGTGACCAGTCAAGAGGCTGTGACTCACTGTGACCACAGGTTGACGTGACCAGTCAAGAGGCTGTGACTCACTGGGACCACAGGTTGACGTGACCAGTCAAGAGGCTGTGACTCACTGTGACCACAGGTTGACGTGACTTGTCAGTAGGCTGTGACTCACTGTGACCACAGGTTGACGTGACCCGTCAAGAGGCTGTTGCAGATGCGATTCATCCATTTTAAACCAGCCGCAGTATCTGTACAAAAGAACTACCTGTATTAAATAACTATCAGTATAAAAAATCTGTATGAAAGAACTACCGAAGGACAGCATTCTGGATGGCAAATCTCCATTTGGATTCAATTATGTGAGGCAATGCTTACAAAGCATTCTCTGAATTGGATCCGTGACAAGACGTTGAATATGAATAGGCACACTGTTTTGTATCTTTCATGAGGGGACCACGGTTTCAACAGACGGGTATAGATGGGTGTACGCCAGTACCTCATGAGACTACCGCTTACATGGCAGGTTTAAAGTGTTCTCCTTAAATCATTTCATAAACAATTGAATGACCTTTTAGTTGCTAGTCTAATCTCTATTTCAGCTACATTACACAACAGGTTCATTGTTTATAACAGTAGATGTTCTATGGCAGACAACAGTACGACTAATGGAAGAGGAACACAGTAGTAGTGAAGTAGAAGTCAAGATATTTTTTTTCCCGTCCATCTATTGTGACATGAAAAATAGTTCTTATGTGAGCATATCTCCATGGTTACATGATTTATGGTCTCTCCGTTTCCTCTCCTTCTCTCCTCTCTCTCTATATATATATCTCTGCCTCCATCTCTTTCTTTCAGAGCACTTCATATCCCTCTGCAAGTAATACTGACAACCTGGTAGTGTACTTTTGAGGAACAGTACCAATCTGGAACCAATTTCACTGGAATGATAGAAAATAGGATTAAATTAAAAGTGAAAGTTCCGTCATCATTCTCCCTCCACTCCCACCGTAAAGATTTTTCCCTCTTCCCTTTCTCAGATAATGACAAAAAATCTTCAAACACAAAACTATCCTTCACCTTTTCCCATCTTCTGCCTCCTTCTTTTTCAGTGGCAAAATACATTTCAGGTCTGAAGCTTACGACTTGTCTCTCTGAAGCACTTTGTTTCCCTAGATCAGTGACGTTCGTCTGAAGAAGTGGACCAAGATGCAGAGTGGGGTAGGTTGATCATATTCTTTAATGATAACCAGAAAAACAAGAAAGAGAGAACCAACGAAACGTACAGCCTTGTAGGGCTCAACAGCAACAATTCAAGGACAAGATCCCACAACATAGGTGGGGAAAAAAGGCTACCTAAGTATGATTCCCAATCAGAGACAACAATAGACAGCTGCCTCTGATTGGGAACCACACTCGGCCAAACACAAAGAAATACAAAACATAGAATACCCACCCCACATCACACCCTGACCTAGCAAAATATAGAAATAAAATGGCTCTCTCAGGTCAGGGCGTGACAAGATCTTGATCTAGATGTTGATGGTCCTCTTTCATCTCTCAGGATCTCTCTCTCTGCCTCTTCCTGGTGGATGGACAGAGCAAAGGGAATCAACAGGACAGCGCTCTGAGCCATAATATATTGATGAGCCTCGAGATTTCCTTCTTTTAATCTAAAACAAATCACTAGCATTGTACCAGGATATATGTTGTATTTATCCACTGATTAAGTAGGATAGAACTCTTCACACACACCAACAACAACAAAAATACCTCTTCCTGTTTGCCCTATAGATGGTCTAGGTCAGTGCTTTCAGATGGTATTCATACCTCTTCCTGTTTGCCCTATAGATGGTCTAGGTCAGTGCTTTCAGATGGTATTCATACCTCTTCCTGTTTGCCCTATAGATGGTCTAGGTCAGTGCTTTCAGATGGTATTCATACCTCTTCCTGTTTGCCCTTATAGACGGTCTAGGTCAGTGCTTTCAGATGGTATTCACACCTCTTCCCGTTTGCCCTTATAGATGGTCTAGGTCAGTGCTTTCAGATGGTATTCATACCTCTTCCTGTTTGCCCTTATAGATGGTCTAGGTCAGTGCTTTCAGATGGTATTCATACATCTTGACTTTTTCCACATGTTGTTGTGTTACAGCTTGAATTTAAAATGGATTACATTTAAATTTGTTTTGGTCACTGGCCTACACACAATACCCCATAATGACATCACAATACCCCATAATGACATCACAATACCCCATAATGACATCACAATACCCCATAATGTCAAAGTGGAATTATGTTTTTAATTACAAATGAAAAGCTGAAATGTCTTGATTCAACAAGTGTCAACAACCTTGTTATGCCAAGCCTAAATTAGTTCAGGAGGATACATTTGCAGACACACCTGGGAGAGAATGTACTTTTAGACTGAAAAAAAAGGCAAGCATAAAAGGTGATTAGGTTGCATTGGGAACACATACAGTAGCTTTTACAAATTCCTGGCGCAATATATTTTAGATTCAAATTCTCAAAACATGAGAAATTCTCTTTCTTCTTTTTTCATCTCCCTGAGCCTGAGTATTGGGTGAAAGGGGGGGGGGGGGTGGATGGAGGAGTCATCTAACCACCAGCTAGCCAGCCTGGTGGGCTAGGAGCCAGTGTCCAGACCCCAGCACGGGCTCTCTTTCCAGGGGGAGTGGAGCCAGGAGCGCATACCAACATGCCAGCGAGCCAAAGAGACATCTGTCTCCATCCTCCCTGTTTCTGTGCTATTTCTTAACAGGGGCTGTCCCCTGACATGCAGGGTTGACAGAAGCTCCCAGCCACAACCTCTCTCCTCTGTGACATATGTAAAGGGGTTCTAGGCATTGGCAAACACTTAATCTCTCGTGGATTTTTACATAAACATCAATTGTAATCAAGCGTCAAACAAAATTAAGCAGATTTAAATTCTGGATTAACCCGACATTAGTCAACCCTAATGCTAGCTTCTGAATGGAAGTGGGATTGTCATGGTAGAGGAATTGTCATGGAAGTGGGATTGGTATGGTATGGTAGTGGGATTGGCAAGGTATTGGGATTGACATGGTTGTGGGATTATTATGGTTGTGGGATTGGCAAAGTATTGGGATTGACATGGTAGTGGGATTGGCAAGGTATTGGGATTGACATGGTAGTGGGATTGGCAAGGTATTGGGATTGACATGGTTGTGGGATTATTATGGTAGTGGGATTGACATGGTATTGGGATTGACATGGTTGTGGGATTATTATGGTAGTGGGATTGACATGGTATTGGGATTGACATGCTTGTGGGATTAACATGGTTGTGGGATTGATATGGTTGTGGGAGTGACATGATATGTTTGTGTATCTCATATGTTGGTGAAGAGACAGATGGATTTCAACATGATGAATTGAAATGTAGAACCTTACCTCAATCATGATTTATTAAAAAGATCTAATCTCTGGTGATGAAGCAGGATGTTTGGCCAAGTCAATCTAATCTCTGGTGATAAATCATGTTTGGCCATGTCATTCTAATCTCTGGTGATGAAGCAGGATGTTTGGCCAAGTCAATCTAATATTAGGTGATAACACAGGATGTTTGGCCATGTCAATCTAATCTCTGGTGATGAAGCAGGATGTTTGGCCAAGTCAATCTAATATTAGGTGATAACACAGGATGTTTGGCCAAGTCAATCTAATCTCTGGTCATAAAGCAGGACGTTTGGCCAACTCACAGCAACAGTAACACTATAGACTGTGTTTAGCCAATTCTCACCTTTTTTTTCCTCACTCATTTTGTCTTTTGACCATTCAGATATCAGAATTGGGCTGCCACTTGTAAACACAGCAAGATACTTTCAGGGTTCAAGTCAAGCCTTGGCTGAGTGTGTGAGCGGTAACTGGTAGATGCATCGTCAATCATGAGTGTTGTTTCCTGGTGGCTTCACAGGAAGTTGAGGTGGTCGGAACTATTTCACACAGCATGGAGTCTCCAGAAATACAACCAGAGTGTTCCCTGCTCTGCGGCACACCACTCAGCTTAGTCCCAGAGTTCCCTGTTATTCTGTTGTGCTCTATGCCAAGTACGATGTAATACTGAGCACATCCCACACGCACGCACGCCCACACACACATGCACGCACGCCCACACACACATGCATGCAGGCACACACACACACACATGCATGCAGGCACACACACACACACATATGCACGCATCCACGCGCCAACACAGACACACATATACACTCTACACCTATCGACAGGGGACAGCATACAATGTAGAGGGCTAAATTCCCATGTTTCCTACACACTCAACATCAGTGGACTCTAGGAGAGAATCTCTCTCTCTCTCTGTCTGTCTCTGTCTCTCTGTCTGTCTCTGTCTCTCTCTCTCTCTCCCAGTCTCTCTCTGTCTGTCTCTCTCCCAGTCTCTCTCTCCCAGTCTCTCTCTCTCTCTCCCAGTCTCTCTCTCTCTCTCCCAGTCTCTCTCTCTCTCCCAGTCTCTCTCTCTCTCCCAGTCTCTCCCAGTCTCTCTGTCTCTCTCTCTCTCCCAGTCTCTCTGTCTCTCTGTCTCTCTCTCTCTCCCAGTCTCTCCCAGTCTCTCTGTCTCTCTCTCTCTCCCAGTCTCTCTGTCTCTCTCTCTCTCCCAGTCTCTCTGTCTCTCTCTCTCCCAGTCTCTCTGTCTCCCAGTCTCTCTGTCTCTCCCAGTCTCTCTGTCTCTCTCTCTCTCCCAGTCTCTCTCAGTCTCTCTCTCTCTCCCAGTCTCTCTGTCTCTCTGTCTCTCTGTCTCTCTGTCTCTCTGTCTCTCTGTCTCTCTGTCTCTCCCAGTCTCTCCCAGTCTCTCTCTCTCTCCCAGTCTCTCACAGTCTCTCTGTCTCTCCCAGTCTCTCTGTCTCTCCCAGTCTCTCTGTCTCTCCCAGTCTCTCTGTCTCTCTCTCTCCCAGTCTCTCTCTCTCTCCCAGTCTCTCAGTCTCTCAGTCTCTCAGTCTCTCAGTCTCTCAGTCTCTCAGTCTGTCTGTCTGTCTGTCTGTCTGTCTGTCTGTCTGTCTGTCTGTCTGTCTGTCTGTCTGTCTGTCTCTCTCTCTCTCTCTCTCTCTCTCTCTCTCTCTCTCTCTCTCTCTCTCTCTCTCTCTCTCTCTCTCTCTCTCTCCCAGTCTCTCTCTCTCCCAGTCTCTCTCTCTCCCAGTCTCTCTCTCTCTCTCTCAGTCTCTCTCTCTCTCCCAGTCTCTCTCTCTCCCCAGTCTCTCTCTCTCTCCCACTCTCTCTCTCTCTCTCTCTCTCTCTCTCTCCCAGTCTCTCTCTCTCAGTCTCTCTCTCTCTCAGTCTCTCTCTCTCCCAGTCTCTCTCTCTCTCAGTCTCTCTCTCTCCCAGTCTCTCTCTCTCTCAGTCTCTCTCAGTCTCTCTCTCTCTCTCTCTCTCTCTCTCTCTCTCTCTCTCTCTCTCTCTCTCTCTCTCTCTCTCTCTCTCTCTCTCTCTCTCTCTCTCTCTCTCTCTCTCTCTCTCTCTCTCTCTCTCTCTCTCTCTCTCTCTCTCTCTCTCTCTCTCTCTCTCTCTCTCTCTCTCTCTCTCTCTCTCTCTGTAGTGGTCAAACCGGTGGGAAGAAGTGTTATGAGACAGTGTGCTACGGAACAGCAGGAAGTCAAACTGAAAGGTAAACAGGTTTTAACAGTCCAGCTGCTTCTGAAATGGGAGTCTACTTATACATCTCTGGCACAAGCACACACACTAATACACACTACACACACTACACACACTAATACACACTACACACACTAATACACACTACACACACTAATACACACTACACACACTACACACACTAATACACCAACATACATTAACACACTACACACACTACACAAACTAATACACTAACATACATTAACACACTACACACACTAATACACCAACATACATTAACACACTACACACACTACACACATCAACATACAGTGCCTTGCGAAAGTATTCGGCCCCCTTGAACTTTGCGACCTTTTGTCACATTTCAGGCTTCAAACATAAAGATATAAAACTGTATTTTTTTGTGAAGAATCAACAACAAGTGGGACACAATCATGAAGTGGAATGACATTCATTGGATATTTCAAACTTTTTTAACAAATCAAAAACTGAAAAATTGGGCGTGCAAAATTATTCAGCCCCCTTAAGTTAATACTTTGTAGCGCCACCTTTTGCTGCGATTACAGCTGGGGTATGTCTCTATCAGTTTTGCACATCGAGAGACTGAAATTTTTTCCCATTCCTCCTTCTAACACCTGGATATGTTTATTTTTGAACCATTCCATTGTAGATTTTGCTTTATGTTTTGGATCATTGTCTTGTTGGAAGACAAATCTCCGTCCCAGTCTCAGGTCTTTTGCAGACTCCATCAGGTTTTCTTCCAGAATGGTCTGGTATTTGGCTCCATCCATCTTCCCATCAATTTTAACCATCTTCCCTGTCCCTGCTGAAGAAAAGCAGGCCCAAACCATGATGCTGCCACCACCATGTTTGACAGTGGGGATGGTGTGGTCAAGGTGATGAGCTGTGTTGCTTTTACGCCAAACATAACGTTTTGCATTGTTGCCAAAAAGTTACATTTTGGTTTCATCTGACCAGAGCACCTTCCACATGTTTGGTGTGTCTCCCAGGTGGCTTGTGGCAAACTTTAAACAACACTTTTTTGTAGATATCTTTAAGAAATGGCTTTCTTCTTGCCACTCTTCCATAAGGGCCAGATTTGTGCAATATACGACTGATTGTTGTCCTATGGACAGAGTCTCCCACCTCAGCTGTAGATCTCTGCAGTTCATCCAGAGTGATCATGGGCCTCTTGGCTGCATCTCTGATCAGTCTTCTCCTTGTATGAGCTGAAAGTTTAGAGGGACGGCCAGGTCTTGGTAGATTTGCAGTGGTCTGATACTCCTTCCATTTCAATATTATCGCTTGCACAGTGCTCCTTGGGATGTTTAAAGCTTGGGAAATCTTTTTGTATCCAAATCCGGCTTTAAACTTCTTCACAACAGTATCTCGGACCTGCCTGGTGTGTTCCTTGTTCTTCATGATGCTCTCTGCGCTTTTAACGGACCTCTGAGACTATCACAGTGCAGGTGCATTTATACGGAGACTTGATTACACACAGGTGGATTGTATTTATAATCATTAGGTCAACATTGGATCATTCAGAGATCCTCACTGAACTTCTGGAGAGAGTTTGCTGCACTGAAAGTAAAGGGGCTGAATAATTTTGCACGCCCAATTTTTCCGTTTTTGATTTGTTAAAAAAGTTTGAAATATCCAATAAATGTCATTCCACTTCATGATTGTGTCCCACTTGTTGTTGATTCTTCACAAAAAAATACAGTTTTATATCTTTATGTTTGAAGCCTGAAATGTGGCAAAAGGTCGCAAAGTTCAAGGGGGCCGAATACTTTCGCAAGGCACTGTACATTAACAGGGGGATAGGAGGAGGAGGAAGGGGAGAATGAGGAGGAGGAGAAGGAGAAGGAGGAGGAGGAGGGGGAGAGGAGATCGGGGGGTGATGACGACGAGGGCGAGAGGAGGAGGATGAGGAGAAGGGGAGGGGGAGAGGAGATCGGAGGAGGGGGAGGAGGAGGGGGAGATCGGGGGAGGAGGGGGAGGAGGAGGAGAAGAAGGGGGAGAAGGTGGAGGAGAAGGAGGAGGGGGAGGAGGAGAGGAGGAGGGGAGGAGAATAAGGAGGGGGAGGAGGAGGAGGGGGGAGAAGGAGGGGAGGAGGGGGAAGAGATGGGAGGAGGGGGAGGAGG
>NC_088244.1:8080738-8358238 GCF_036934945.1 Oncorhynchus masou masou | reverse complement strand
GCAACAGTTGAGTGTGGAAATCAAACAAAAATGTTCTCATTATTGGGTATTCATCTCTCAGTCTTATTCTGTATCTCTCTCGTCCTCCTCTCTCGTCCCCCTCTCTCTCTCTCCTTCTCTCTCTCCCCCTCTCTGCTTCTCTCTCTTCCCCTCTCTCTCCCCCTCTCTGCTTCTCTCTCTTCCCCCCTCTCTGCTTCTCTCTTCCCCCCTCTCTCCCACTGTCTGCTTCTCTCTCTCCCCCTTTCTACCCTCCTCTCTCTCCCACTCTCTGCTTCTCTCTCTTCCCCTCTCTGCTTCTCTCTCTTCCCCTCTCTCTCCCCCTCTCTGCTTCTCTCTCTTCCCCCCTCTCTGCTTCTCTCTTCCCCCCTCTCTCCCACTGTCTGCTTCTCTCTCTCCCCCTTTCTACCCTCCTCTCTCTCCCACTCTCTGCTTCTCTCTCTTACCCGCTCTCTCTCCCCCTCTCTCTCTAGCAGAGCGGAAATCTTCCGAGAATTGTTTAATTCTTTGCGGCAAACAGTTCAGTATAACAGGCAGGAATGAGCACATAATGGTTTAATGGTTCAATGATTTAATGGTTTAATGGTTTAATGGTTCAATGGTTTACTGGTTGAATGGTTGAATGGTTTAATGATGCAATGATTTAATGGTTTAATGGTTTAATGGTTTAATGGTTCAATGGTCGAATGGTTGAATGGTTTAATGGTTTACTGGTTGAATGGTTGAATGGTTTAATGATGCAATGATTTAATGGTTTAATGGTTCAATGGTTTAATGGTTTAATGGTTTAATGGTTTAATGGTTCAATGGTTTAATGGTTTAAATGGTATAATTGTATCTACTCACTGCCTGTATACAGTATGTATGTAGGTCCAGAAAGACATGTGTTGTTTTTGTTATTTTAGTTTTACTCTGCCTGCAAACACGGTGGATGATTCAGAATCCAATGAAGAGCTTGAATTGATTCATTGACGTAGAGAGATACGAGCTCAAAGAAACATGGCACAGGTTTCAGAGGATTCAAGCACTGTTTAGGACAACAAACACAATCAACAAGGCAAACCCAAAGCCAAGTCGGCCAAGCGGTGTCAACGATGGCACCAAAAACCATCACCAAGCCCCAAGAGGGCACACGTGGAGAGTGGGGAGAGGTTCACGGATATAGATGTGGACATCAATGAAAGGCTTGCCAAACTTGATATCTTGGATATACTACGAGAGGACATCAATGCATTACGTGCCAGTCTACAATTCAGGCAATATCAGATTGATGATCTGAGGAAAGAGAACACAAGAGCTCAAAGGTACTGTAGACTCTATTTGCTGGCAAAGTGGTTCAAAGGGAGAACAAACAACTTAAAGAAACGTTGCTTGGATGTACAGTGTTGATCAATGCGGGACAATCTCATCTTTTCAGAGATACCGGAGGATGACAACAGCAGAGGCTGTGAGGACACATCAGGACTCTAGAGTAACTCCCTGGCTATTTTAATTTAATGTTCAAATCTGAGTTTGTGTTGTAGTGTAACGGTTTTCGTGTGGTGAAGGAGAGTCGGACCAAAATGCGGCGTGGTTATTGAGATTCATGTTTAATGGAACAAAGGAAACACAAATCAATACAAAAACAATAAATGTAACGTGAAAACCGAAACAGCCTAAACCTGGTGCAAACTAACACAAGACCGGAACAGGAACAATCACCCACAAAACCCAACACCAAACAGGCTACCTAAATATGGTTCCCAATCAGAGACAATGACTCACACCTGCCTCTGATTGAGAACCATATCAGGCCAAACATAGAATGCCCACTCATATCACACCCTGACCAAACAAAACATAGAAACATACAAAGCAAACTATGGTCAGGGTGTGACATGTAGTGTATCATGACAACTTTAATGAATACATGCTTTGTTGATCTCCACTATAATGAATACATGCTCTATTGATCTCCACTATAATGAATACATGCTCTATTGATCTCCTCTATAATGAATACATGCTCTATTGATCTCCACTATAATGAATACATGCTCTATTGATCTCCTCTATAATGAATGCATGCTCTATTGATCTCCACTATAATGAATACATGCTCTATTGATCTCCTCTATAATGAATGAATGCTCTATTGATCTCCACTATAATGAATGCATGCTCTATTGATCTCCACTATAATGAATGCATGCTCTATTGATCTCCACTATAATGAATACATACTCTATTGATCTCCACTATAATGAATACATGCTCTATTGATCTCCACTATAATGAATACATGCTCTATTGATCTCCTCTATAATGAATGCATGCTCTATTGATCTCCACTATAATGAATACATGCTCTATTGATCTCCTCTATAATGAATGAATGCTCTATTGATCTCCACTATAATGAATGCATGCTCTATTGATCTCCACTATAATGAATACATACTCTATTGATCTCCACTATAATGAATACATGCTCTATTGATCTCCACTATAATGAATACATGCTCTATTGATCTCCACTATAATGAATACATACTCTATTGATCTCCACTATAATGAATACATGCTCTATTGATCTCCACTATAATGAATACATACTCTATTGATCTCCACTATAATGAATACATGCTCTATTGATCTCCTCTATAATGAATGCATGCTCTATTGATCTCCACTATAATGAATACTGGCTCTATTGATCTCCTCTATAATGAATGCATGCTCTATTGATCTCCACTATAATGAATGCATGCTCTATTGATCTCCACTATAATGAATACATGCTCTATTGATCTCCTCTATAATGAATACATGCTCTATTGATCCCCACTATAATGAATACATGCTCTATTGATCTCCTCTATAATGAATGCATGCTCTATTGATCTCCACTATAATGAATACATGCTCTATTGATCTCCTCTATAATGAATGCATGCTCTATTGATCTCCACTATAATGAATACATGCTCTATTGATCTCCACTATAATGAATACATGCTCTATTGATCTCCTCTATAATGAATGCATGCTCTATTGATCTCCACTATAATGAATACATGCTCTATTGATCTCCTCTATAATGAATGCATGCTCTATTGATCTCCACTATAATGAATACATGCTCTATTGATCTCCACTATAATGAATATATGACCTATTGATCTCCTCTTGATAAGGAAAGGGTTGCATATAGCTCAGGTTAATGTATGTAGCCTTCCTAACAAAATACATGAGGTTTTTAACTTGGTCAATATAAATAATATTGATATTTTAGCTTTAACCGAAACACATTTGGATGCATCCGTTAATGATGGACAAATGAACATTCATGAATATAGTCTACTGAGAAGGGACAGGAATCATATATATAGTCTACTGAGAAGGGACAGGAATCATGGATATAGTCTACTGAGAAGGGACAGGAATCATAGATATAGTCTACCGAGAAGGGACAGGAATATGAATAGTGGGGGTGTAGCATTGTACATTCAGAAACACCTTTTAAGAGGAGGGATTACCTTAAATGTATGTCAAATAGAGGCACTTTGGGCTCAAGTACATCTGCCTCACCAGTACATCCACCTCACCAGGCAGCCATATTGGTAGGATGTGTGTATAGACCTACTAGCTCTAAGGTGTCCTATCTGGATGACTTATGTACTGGGGTTGACCAGGCCACTGATATTAATAATAGAGATGTATTTATCTTGAGTGATTTTAATACAAATTGGAAAGATCATAACAATTCAAATATAACTAAATTAATGAGATATGCCGAGAGCTGTGGTTTGAAACAAATGATTAATGACATTACTAGATCATCGACCGAGTTGGGTCACTGTTCAGACACGTGCATTGATCTGATCTTCTGTAATATACCATTGCAATGCTTAAAGGATATATTTATTTATTTTATTTGACCTTTATTTAACTAGGCAAGTCAGTTAAGAACAAATTCTTATTTTCAATGACGGCCTAGGAACAGTGGGTTAACTGCCTGTTCAGGGGCAGAATGACAGATTTGTAACTTGTCAATGAAAGTGGGCTGGACAGACCATATAATATTGTGGCCATAACCATGAACACTAAGTTTCCAAAGAAATCCAGAAGGATTGTGGTCAAGAGAAATTATAAAACATTTAGTCATGAGCAATTTCAGAATGATTTGTCTGCTGTACCCTCGGAGCTGATTTATCGAGAGGATTATTTAAATCACGATACAGAAGGTTTTATTGATTTGCTCACTGAGGTAATGGACCATCATGCCCCAGTGAAAAAGAATACAGTGGCAAAAGTCTTAGCAGACAAATTTGAACAAGAAATTGAAGAACAGAATTATAGAACACTACGTAAGTTATGTCGTTAAAATAAATCGCAAGAAGAAAAAAACGCTTTTGTAAAAACAAAGATTTTATTGATTGTAAAAATGATTGTAAAAATGTATGGAATACAGTGAAGGGCTTACTTGGTTAATCTATGTCACAATGCCCATCTAGTGTGGAGGTTGACGGAAGAACAATTACAAAACCAGCTGATATTGTTAATCATTGTGCCAAATTTTTTTACAATGAAATTGAATTGATTGAGATTATAATGGAAACACCCATTCTTCCAAACATGCTATTGTCCAATGGATTGATAGTCATGTAATGAGAGAGAGAGAGAAAAAAACTTCTCACTTCTCTTTTAGTCTACCATTGGTGTCAGTACAGGAGGTGTTAAACCTAAATGACTTAAATGTAAATGTAAATGTAAGTCATTATCTGATGGTAAATCTACAGGTTATGAGCTCATGGGGGGAAAAAAATGTACTTCGCTATGCTGCTTCCCCAGATTGCAGCTACACTGAAATACATGTTTAATTGGTCACTGGAAAAGGGGAAAATTACAAATGTATGGAAGCATGTGTCCAATCCTGAAAGACAGAAAATAACCCATTACTCCAGCCAATAGTCGACCAAGTAGTCTACTCCCTTCACCCAGTAATATATTGGAAGGTATTGTGACTAGACAAATGTGGTAGTATATGGAAAAGAATGATCTGATCACAGCCAATCAGCACGCTTATCACAAAAAACATTCCACTGTTTGATATGACTGACCAGTGGCTCAATGCTATGGATAATGGCAGGTTTGTAGGTGTAATATTTTTAGATTTTAGTGCAGCATTTGATTAGGTGGATCATGAAATAATTTTGAACAGAATTACTGCATTATGGGTTCATGGAGGCAGCATTGTATTGGGTACAGTCATATCTCACTGACAGGAAACAGTCCACCAATGTCATGGGTTTTCTTCCCTTCATGTTTTAAACTGTGGAATACCGCAGGGCAGCTGCCTTAGGTCGCTTCTTTACTTAATATAAACCAACGATCTTCCTTACGCCTTTTCTGAATCTCAAGCTACTACATTCGCAGATGATACTACAATTTATACAGCAAGACAATCAGTTCCCCAAGCTTTACAAGTAGATCAGTGAGTGGAACAAATTTGTTTTGAACAGCAAGAAAACCAAGGTTATGTTGGTCTGTTCCACCAGGAAAAGACCAACACAACATGGGATGCAATTGAGTATGGGGGAGTAACAATGTATGAAGTTGCAGATACCAGACTACTAGGGGTGCAGCTAAACAACTGCTTATCATGGTCATCTCAAATAACTCATATATGTATATAAAAAAAAGCATGCTCAGAAGGATAGCTAAATATTTACTGGGAAAGATTATTTAGCCAACAACCCAAGGATTAATTGTGAGTCAGGTCATCTATTGTTCTGTGGTCTGGGGAAATGCAACAGCAAGTTAAATTAAACTAGGAGGCTGCAGATTGAACAGAACAAAGTCGCAAGTGCTGTTGTAGGGTGGAGATATGATTATTCTGTTGTAGTCATGCACAATGCTCTTGGGTGCTCATTGATCAACAAGATAATTGAAAAAACATTCTCAATTTATTTCACAATGTACACCATTTAAAACGGCCAAACTCCATTCACAACAGTATTCAGTTGGTAAGAGACAGACATTCAGTCAACACTAGGAATAGATTGTCCACCATCTATGTGTTATCCAGACAGAAAAGAGAAACAGGAAAAATAACATTTTGATCCAGAGCAATAAAGAAATTGAATAATGTATCTGAGAAACCCAGAAACCTTTCAATATATACATCAAACAGTACTTTAGAACCATTTAAATGTACTAAATTGAAAGGATTTGCAGGACTATGGCAGATGAAGGAACCACTCTATTTTATAAGACTGTCAGAATTATTTGTCTGGTCAATATGTCAGTTGTCTGTAACAGTGTGTAATATGTGAAAATGTGTTCGTATTACAAATTGTATTTTAATGTTTAAGGACTCTTGGAAGATTAGTTCTAATGAGGACTAAGAGAGATCCTAATCAAATAAAAAATTATCTCCTTCTCTCCCCCCACTCTCTCGCTGTGTGGGTGTGTGTGGGTGTGTGCGTGTGGGTGTGTGCGTGTGTGTGTGTGCGTGTGTGTGTGTGTGTGTGTGTGTGTGTGTGCGTGCAGTATTACATAGAGCTCCACAGTAGCCATACAACATGCCCATTTCTTGAATTACTAAATTCACAGTTAAAAATGCTGAAATGAAAAATTATTACTTAATTTAAACGAATAATAAATGTATTCTTGTTTTTTTCTTCTGATTTGCATGAGTTTTATTTATTCACAGAGGAAGCTAATTGTCAACAGGTAGTGCTGGCACCTTCCCATAAAAGAAAGAAGTAAATATTTCAGAAAGCTGTTATTTAGAGCTGAATGTACTGCCCAAGCCGCTCTTGAAATATTGGTGCGTAAAAATACCACCATTACTGATTGACGCCGAAGTCAGGAGGACTTTCAAACCCACCTGAATCACTATCTTCAATACGACAGGAGGCACGATGGTGGTGCATATCTTCTCCCGGTGGGGTCCATGATACTTCTGTCCCATGGTGAAGAGCATCGGAGAGGCCAGGAGGAACGAAGCCACCCACATCCCGCTGATCAGCTTTTTGGTGCGGCTGCAGGACATGATGCTCTTCGCCTTGAAAGGGTGGCATATCGCCATATAACGCTCGACGCTGAGGCTGGCGATGTTGAACGCCGTGGCATACGAGCAGGCATCCCGAATGAAATAGTAGCCTTTACAAACAACTCCTCCGAACGCCCACGGATGATGGACCCAGATGAAATTATATAGCTCGACGGGCATGCTGAGGACTAGTATTAGCAGGTCGGAGACGGCGAGACTGGACAGGTGGTAGTGGACAGTGCTTTGGATATTCTGGAGGGACTTCTTGGTCACCAGGGTGTATAGCGTAACAGAGTTCCCTAAGCAGCCGACGGCAAAGAGCGCGATATAGATCACAGTGACCAGGACCTTAGAGTAGATGTTAGTGTTGACGTCCAATGAGTCCTCCTGATCGAGCTCCGATCCGTTGTCAAACAGAGAGTAGTTATCCAGACGCAGAGAGTAGTTGTTCCCCCTAGTCAGAAGTTTCTGCGCCAGCGCGCGTAACTCTAGAAAGTCGCGCCCTCTCTGTGTAAAATTCAGCTCCATAGCCTGCTTTTTTCTGCATCTACAGAAACACCGCACTATATTAAAATCCCGTTGAGAAAACACATGTAGTGTTTTCGCGTAAAAGCGGGAAGGGGAGAGTACCGGTTTGAGGCCAAGAGGAAAGTTGTGATGGTTTTATATCTGGCACAGGAGGAGGCGTGCTGGACTCGCAACCTTGAGCGATGACGGAGTGCCATTCAGTGATTGGCGTTTTCTCTTTGTTATAATCCATTGATATTTAACTTTGAATACCTAAAATAGACTCAATCTTCATAAACAGTGTCTTACCATTCCATGTAATAAAAGGTATACATGTATGTCTATAAATGATGACTGAAATATCTCGCTGGATGGATATATTTGAATGACTGAATGAAAATTAGAATGGTCGTTCCATGAAATGAGTGCCTTTTGCGTCTCTTTGATAAGTAGACATTGTGCATCATTATTGCATTTTTAAAGCCTGTTATATTAAATGACGTTCCTTTTAATATAGACCACATGGAGAAATCAATAAATACATGTTCTTTATATGAATAAAGGCTTGCTAATGCTCCAAAATTCATCATTTTGATGTGCCCCTTCCGTCAAACCTTTAAAAAAAATATATATTTAACTTGTCAAGTCAGTTAAGAACAAATTCTTATTTACAATGACTGCCTACCACAGCCAAACCCAGACAACACTAAGCCAATTGTGCGCTGCTTATGCAACTCCCAATCACAGCTGGCTGTGATGCAGCCTGGGTATGAACCAGGTACTGTAGTGACACCTCTTGCACTTTTTGTCTTAGACCACTGTTCCACTCATAAACTATGTGTCACTTCTAGGAATTCTCTTTGTCCAAAAAGGTCTAAAATGGTCACCGTTGTAAAGTCCTAGTTATTTTGTTGCTTTGACAAAGTTGTTTCTGAACATTATTATTTGTATCATGTGATTAGTGATTAATTTATGTCCGTCCCTCATTTTTTAGGTCACTCCTGTTATGTGAACTAAACACTTGTTTTAACATAGTCAAACTATTAATTAAAAAAAAACACACAAAAAACTCAACATTGAACATCTACTAGTCAAATCATAGTGTAAAAGCAGGTTAGCTGGTTCTTGTCTTTTAGACCATTTCTGGTGATCTGTGGTGGGAAACTGACTGTGTAGACTAGAGCATAACACACTGCATGTGCCAGATCCTCTCTCTCACCCTGGGGTGGCTCAAATCCCCATTCTTATACACCACAAAGGTGCCCCTGGGAGCCATACACACACACACACACACACACACACACACACACACACACACACACACACACACACACACACACACACACACACACACACACACACACCCTTTCCCCATAGTGTGTATCAAGGTTGAAAGTAAAAACTCTTCCAAAGCTGTAAACCGTACACGACAGATTGAATTAAACATTGCACAGAGTGAGATGCCAGGTGCTAATGACCAAAACTCAATGGACAGAAAATAATGTCGCCGGAGGACAGCCTCTGAAAGGTAATGGGATTTTAATGTTCTATCTGTTGCTGCTGCTGAGCCCACTGAGGCTGCCAAGTCTGACGTTGCACACAATTAATCACCTCAGGACGTTACACACAGTTAATCACCTCAGGACGTTACACACAGTTAATCACCTCAGGACGTTACACACAGTTAATCACCTCAGGACGCTACACACAGTTAATCACCTCAGGACGTTACACACAGTTAATCACCTCAGGACGTTACACACAGTTAATCACCTCAATCACCTCAGGACGTTACACACAGTTAATCACCTCAGGACGCTACACACAGTTAATCACCTCAGGACGCTACACACAGTTAATCACCTCAGGACGCTACACACAGTTAATCACCTCAGGACGCTACACACAGTTAATCACCTCAGGACGCTACACACAGTTAATCACCTCAGGACGCTACACACAGTTAATCACCTCAGGACGCTACACACAGTTAATCACCTCAGGACGCTACACACAGTTAATCACCTCAGGACGCTACACACAGTTAATCACCTCAGGACGCTACACACAGTTAATCACCTCAGGACGCTACACACAGTTAATCACCTCAGGACGCTACACACAGTTAATCACCTCAGGACGCTACACACAGTTAATCACCTCAGGACGCTACACACAGTTAATCACCTCAGGACGCTACACACAGTTAATCACCTCAGGACGCTACACACAGTTAATCACCTCAGGACGCTACACACAGTTAATCACCTCAGGACGCTACACACAGTTAATCACCTCAGGACGCTACACACAGTTAATCACCTCAGGACGCTACACACAGTTAATCACCTCAGGACGCTACACACAGTTAATCACCTCAGGACGTTACACACAGTTAATCACCTCAGGACGCTACACACATTTAATCACCTCAGGACGCTACACACAGTTAATCACCTCAGGACGCTACACACAGTTAATCACCTCAGGACGTTACACACAGTTAATCACCTCAGGACGTTACACACAGTTAATCACCTCAGGACGTTACACACAGTTAATCACCTCAGGACGTTACACACAGTTAATCACCTCAGGACGTTACACACAGTTAATCACCTCAGGACGCTACACACAGTTAATCACCTCAGGACGCTACACACAGTTAATCACCTCAGGACGCTACACACAGTTAATCACCTCAGGACGCTACACACAGTTAATCACCTCAGGACGCTACACACAGTTAATCACCTCAGGACGTTACACACAGTTAATCACCTCAGGACGTTACACACAGTTAATCACCTCAGGACGCTACACACAGTTAATCACCTCAGGACGTTACACACAGTTAATCACCTCAGGACGTTACACACAGTTAATCACCTCAATCACCTCAGGACGTTACACACAGTTAATCACCTCAGGACGCTACACACAGTTAATCACCTCAGGACGCTACACACAGTTAATCACCTCAGGACGCTACACACAGTTAATCACCTCAGGACGCTACACACAGTTAATCACCTCAGGACGCTACACACAGTTAATCACCTCAGGACGTTACACACAGTTAATCACCTCAGGACGCTACACACAGTTAATCACCTCAGGACGCTACACACAGTTAATCACCTCAGGACGCTACACACAGTTAATCACCTCAGGACGTTACACACAATTAATCACCTCAGGACGTTACACACAGTTAATCACCTCAGGACGTTACACACAGTTAATCACCTCAGGACGTTACACACAGTTAATCACCTCAGGACGCTACACACAGTTAATCACCTCAGGACGCTACACACAGTTAATCACCTCAGGACGCTACACACAGTTAATCACCTCAGGACGCTACACACAGTTAATCACCTCAGGACGCTACACACAGTTAATCACCTCAGGACGTTGCACACAGTTAATCACCTCAGGACGTTGCACACAGTTAATCACCTCAGGACGCTACACACAGTTAATCACCTCAGGACGCTACACACAGTTAACCTCACCTCAGGACGCTACACACAGTTAATTTTTATTTTTTATTTTTTTTATTTCACATTTATTTAACCAGGTAGGCAAGTTGAGAACAGGTTCTCATTTGCAACTGCGACCTGGCCAAGATAAAGCATAGCAGTGTAAACAGACAACACAGAGTTACACATGGAGTAAACAATTAACAAGTCAATAACACAGTAGAAAAAAAGGGAGTCTATATACATTGTGTGCAAAAGGCATGAGGAGGTAGGCGAATAATTACAATTTTGCAGATTAACACTGGAGTGATAAATGATCAGATGGTCATGTACAGGTAGAGATATTGGTGTGCAAAAGAGCAGAAAAGTAAATAAATAAAAACAGTATGGGGATGAGGTAGGTGAAAATGGGTGGGCTATTTACCAATAGACTATGTACAGCTGCAGCGATCGGTTAGCTGCTCAGATAGCAGTTGTTTGAAGTTGATGAGGGAGATAAAAGTCTCCAACTTCAGGGATTTTTGCAATTCGTTCCAGTCACAGGCAGCAGAGAACTGGAACAAAAGGCGGCCAAATGAGGTGTTGGTTTTAGGGATGATCAGTGAGATACACCTGCTGGAGCGCGTGCTACGGGTGGGTGTTGCCATCGTGACCAATGAACTGAGATAAGGCGGAGCTTTACCTAGCATGGACTTGTAGATGACCTGGAGCCAGTGGGTCTGGTGACGAATATGTAGCGAGGGCCAACCGACTAGAGCATACAGGTCGCAGTGGTGGGTGGTATAAGGTGCTTTAGTGACAAAACGGATGAGTCTGGAAGGAGAGTTTACAGTCTAGCCAGACACCTAGGTACTTATAGATGTCCACATATTCAAGGTCGGAACCATCCAGGGTGGTGATGCTAGTCAGGCGTGCGGGTGCAGGCAGCGAACGGTTGAAAAGCATGCATTTGGTTTTACTAGCGTTTAAAACCTGTTAAAGATAGGGCTGTCTGCTGCCCCCTTTGGAGGAATTGCGTGCCCATAGTAAACAGAAAAAAAATCAGTCAAAAATTGCTAATATATGCATATAAAAGATAGTATTGAATAGAAAACACTCTAAAGCTTCTAAAACCGTTTAAATTATGTCTGTATGTAAAGCAGAACTCTCAGGGCAGTCATTCTCCCAAACTCTCTCTTGTCATCATAAAAGTTGGCCCAACTTTGACGTCATCGCCCCCACCCTTCGCAAGCACCTACACACCTGGGAACAGTTTCTATGTCTTCAGCGCGATGTCTGCTTTCAATGGGGCTTCTCATTGTGAGAATCGCACGCTCATGAGAGTTTTGGCGGGCTGAAACCTTTTGGTTACATTCATGCGCGCTCTCCTCAGGTGATCTCTCTCTTCCAAGATTGATTAAACAATGCTTGTGTTTCTGTTCGTCCTCAGGATTGTTGTGCACCTTTTATAACATGCTAAAGCTTGATTCTGAACATAGTTTGACAAGTTTAATCGACATATACTATGTAATTTCGACGTTTTGGTGCGCATCCACTTGACTTTTGGCTGCATTTGAACCGAAATATGTCGTGTTTGATAACCGAAAGACACAGACTTCAAAACTAAACGCTGTTTTTGGTAAGTATAATTCCTTCCAGGTCTTCTGATGGAAGAACAGCAAAGGTAAGGGAATATTTATGTGGTAAATTTGGGTTTCTGTGGACTCCAAGATAGAGGAGCCATAATGCTAATTTCTGAGCGCCGACTCATATTATAGCCTAGTGAACGAATTCTGTAACGTTAAAAATAAATGTAACACAGCGATTGCATTTAGAAGTGTATCTTTCTATATATATGTAGAACATGCATATTTAGTTAAGGTTTATGATGTGTATTGCTTGTTATCTGACGTTATCTGCCGGAGCTATCGTCATTTCTCAGGACATTTGAGTAGCATTTTTTGAACAATGCGTCATTGTAAACAGAGATTTATGGATATATATAGCATATTATTGAAAAAAAAACATAAATGTACTGTGTAACATGTTATATTACTGTCATCTGATGAAGATTTCAAAAGGTTAGTGAATTATTTTTCTTTTAATCCTGCGTTTGTTGATTGCATATTTTGTTCAACTTGGCTATGCAAATTAGCTGTGTCTTCGGTGGTGGTTTGACATAAATATGTGCTATGTTTTCGCCGTAAAACATTTTAGAAATCTGACTTGCTGGGTAGATAAACAAGGTGTTTATCTTTCATTTGAGCTATTGGACTTGTTAATGTGTGGAGGTCCGTCCGTTACTATAGCATAAATACATCATGTGTAGTATGTTCTGTAGAAAGCAGGTCTGTAAGTAGGTTATTTTGCAAAAATGTCTCTCATTAGCAAATACCTTTCCGGTTTTCTCAATTTTATTTTCCAACCGACCGACCGACCAGGCTATGCTGGAGGGCTGCTCCACTCTGTCTGCAGGCCTGTCCCAGTCGTCACACAACACACCTATAAGAGCCTCTCAGAGCTCTACTTAGCAGCTCCTCCTGGCTTAACGCTTTTGTGTTTGAGAAAGAGACGTCAGATGATTCATTGTGTGGAAGTATACATACGTGTGATGCGTCAGAACACAACTCATAAAACACTGCAACACATTTTACCTTCACAATTTTATGTAATATGCCAACATATGAACAATAATGAGTACACGTAAAGGCCCTATCAAGAACAATATGTAGAGAGGAATTGTCACAGTGAAACTTAACTTGGGTTGATAGAGACACATTTTGTTATTTCTCTCTGTTCATGTCGATGTAATGTTGATAGTTTGTATTTTTTATGCCGGGGTGGCAGGGTAGTCTAGTGGTTAGAGCGTTGGGCTAGTAACTTGGAAGGTTGCAAGTTCAAACTCCCGAGCTGACAAGGTACAAATCTGTCATTCTGCCCCTGAACAGGCAGTTAACCCACTGTTCCTAGGCCGTCATTGAAAATAAGAATTTGTTCTTAACTGACTTGCCTAGTTAATTAAAGGTAAAAATAAATGTCACTGGAAAACAACAAGATTAAACCTCAGCTAGTACTACCATCCACTTGAAAGGTTTTCAGTTCTGTCTATAAGCTGTACTTGAACGTATGTTTCAGACACATAGGATAATTAACAGTGGACTGAGGCAAGGTGGATGGCTGTCTACTCCCTACTGTTGAGAAGACTGGGAGATGTGTGGAGGAGGAGTGCCAACGTCTCTGGACTCTGGCTGGGACGTTAACACCACCTGCCACAGAAATACACTCTATATCTTAGAATGTAAGACTCAGGAGTGGGGGAGAGTTTGTCTGGGGGGGTGGGGAAGAGGGCGAAGTGAGGATAAGGCGTGGGAACACCTTCTGTAACCTGCATGAGGAGGTGTGGACTCCAGCAGAACAGTATCACAAATGGAAATGTGCAAGAAGACACGTTGAGAGAAACCAGACGCACGATTCCTCCAACTATAATGTTTCATAGTTTATAATCATATAATTAAAAAGTTAAAGCCATCGACTTTGTTCTCTGTAGTAAAAAGAAAAGGCGTGATAAGCTAATACGTATTACATGATAACTCAAAATAACATGGACTGTCTTTTAATTTATTTGTATTTTTTTTTTGTGTTACAAAGTGATATATTAAATAACCTTTCTTCCAGCTCCTGAAAGATAATGGATCGCAGAATCTCATTGCTTGGTAAAACTGGAGTGACGAAGACTTCCTCAGGGAACTTGGCCAATAAATGATGAAGGATGATTATTCTTCCTCGTGTGTTACCAAAGATCGTTCAGTAGGGACTGCTATCGCTGTGTAACATGGGCTGTTTCCCAGTGTGTACATGTCAGTGAGAATATCTTTAACGATACGAAGTAGAGGCTCAGTATTGAGAAGTCAGAATATAAACAGAGCTTGACCAGTCTTGATTAGTCGGCTCTGGAAGGTCATGGATCTTTACACTAATAGCTCCTAACACTTAGTCTATTGTCTTCGTGTTTTTATTATTCTTCACTGATTTTCAATAGGATGGAAAGAGAGGAGGGTAAAAAACAGTTTTACAAGAACAATGGTTTTGCAGACGATTTTGTTGATGGTGACTAAAGATAAACATTCCTGTTTCCAGTTGTACCTGTTTTGCAAAATGTGACATTTAAAATATAACTCAGAATGAATATGGAAGTCTTCTTCTGATTGACTTCTCAATCACTTTTAAATTCAATCCTGACCACTTGTCTTTTTTGTTGTTGTTGTTCTCTGTGATCGAGAATAACATTTTCTGGAGCTCATTTCCGTGAGACAGGACATTTTAATAAGACAGTTCACTTTTGTTATGATAATGGTGCATTCAGATTACAGTACAGGCAATGATTATCAGACAACAACAGCTACAATTTTAACATGAATGGTACATGTAAAAAAAAAAAAAAAATTAAAAAAAGATATTTCAGAGATCATTTCGGTCATTGCTGATGTCGTCTGAATTTGTGAGTTTCTGTATTTATATAATCTTGTGTCTATATGTTACCACCATTCCCATGTGGCCTCTCCTTAGTGCAATGCCTTTCCAATTTAACCCTGCATATCCACAGCACCTGCAGCTATTCCATCCACTCTCAGAAAAGAAGGGCACAGTATTGTTACCTGGTTGACATAAATATGCAATTACACATAACGTACCTTCAGAGAGACACATATGATATCACCTTTTAGGGTACATGTGCGTATAATCCAGTATAACGGTAAAAGTTTGTACCCCATGTTTTTCTTATATTAAAAAAAAGGTACAAGCATCTCAATACTCTCAAAAAAAGGGGTACAGTGAAGGTGCATTTCTGTTCCTCAGGGGGGACATTTGTTTTTTCTATTCTCAAGTCTCTCACTAATGATTCTTGATGGTGCTGACCTGTACTTTTGCTTAGCAGAAAGCTACACCTTAATATGGAGTTGACCCCCCCCCCCCCCTCTTTGCTGCGATAACAGCCTCCACTCTTCTGGGAATGCTTTCCACTAGATGCTGGAACATTGCTGCAGGGACTTGCTTCCATTCAGCCACAAGAGCGTTAGTGAGGTCGGGCACTGATGTAGGGCGATTAGGCCTGGCTCGCAGTCGGCGTTCCAATTTATTCCAAAGGTGTTCGATGGATTTGAGGTCAGGGCTTTGTGCAGGCCAGTCAAGTTCTTCCACGATAAACCATTGATTGATTTGCACTTTTTTAGCATAAGTACGTTCATCTTTAGGAGACAGAACGCGTCTCCTTCCTGAGCGGTATGACGGCTGCGTGGTCCCATGGTGTTTATACTTGTGTACTGTTGTTTGTACAGATGAACATGGTACCTTCAGGCATTTGGAAATTGCTCCCAAGGATGAACCAGACTCGTGGAGGTAAAAAAAAAAATCTGAGGTCTTGGCTGATTTCTTTTGATTTTCCCATGATAGGCACTGAGTTCGAAGGTAGGCCTTGAAATACATTGACAAGTACACCTCCAATTGACTCAAATGATGTCTTAGCCTATCAGAAGCTTTTTAAAACCATTACATAATTTTCTGTAATTTTCCAGGCTGTTTAAAGGCACAGTCAACTTAGTGTATGTAAACTTCTGACCCACTGGAATTGTGATGCAGCGAGTTATAAGTGAAATAATCTGTCTGTAAACAATTGTTGGAAAAATGACTTGTGTCATGCACAAAGTAGATGTCCTAACTGACTTGCCAAAACTATAGTTTGTTAACAAGAAATATGTGGAGTGGTTGAAAAACAAGTTTTAATGACTCCAAGTGTATGTAAACTTCTGACTTCAAATGTATCTGTCAGCAACAGGTGTGAGTGAAATAACTGAATCCTCTCATTTAAAGAGGTGTCCACAACTACAGTACCAGTAAAATGTTGAACACACCTATTCTTTCAAGGGCTTTTCTTTCTTTTTACTATTTTCCACATCAAAGCTATGAAATAACAGATGTACTCTTGTTGTAACCAAAAAAGTGTTTAACAAATCAAGATATAGTTTATATTATTCAAAGTAGCCACCCTTTTCCTTGATGACAGCTATGTACACTTTTGGCATTATCTCAAACAGCTTCACCTCCAGTCCAACTCGTCCCAAACCATCTCAATTGGGTTGAGGTCGGGTGATTGTGGAGGCCAGGTCATCTGATGCAGTTCACTCTCTTTCTCTTTCAAATAGCCCTTAAACAGCCTGGAGTTGTGTCCCGTTAAAAAACAAATGATAATGGGACTAAGCCCAAACCAGATGGGATGGCGTATCAAAGTTCAAGCCATCAATAGAAGGACCAATCTACAGCAATGTGCCGAAAATTCCTTCTCTGCTCTCAAGAACGTGCACAGGAGGCTGGTAGCACCTAAATTAGGGAGGATGGGATCATGGTAATGTCTGGAGCAGAATTAGTGGAATGGCCATTCCAATTTGCTCCATTCCAGACATTATTATGAGTCGTCCTCCCCTCAGCAGCCTCGCGGATGGATTTAAAATTACCCCTCGGGTATGTTATCCTGGAGCCGGGCCAGTTCGACCATCCTGGAGTCTCAATAAGTATCTAGTGCAGAAGGAAACCAACTGATTCTTTAGAGAAAGCCTTCCCAGTTCCCACAAATTATACTTCAAAGGAAAGTTGCCTACACAAACCCTATCCTTCCATTTTCTGATTGATATTCCTTAGCAGTGGTGTGAGTTGGAATGAGGTCTTTCATATTTCAAATAGGCGGTATTGTGGATTCTCTAAGGTACTGTATGTATTATTGATCCAGCAAGGCCTCTTATGTGAGGAACTAGTTTAAGGATGCACAGAGCTCGTCTGTCAGGGTCAGGGGTCAGTGTACATGCTGGAGAAGACTCTTGACAGGACCTCAGTGCTCAGCATCAAGATCAATGAGGGTTTGGAGTTTTTCAATGTTTTTCAATGACTGTACAGTGCATTCGGAAAGTATTCAGACACCTTGACTTTTTCCACATTTTGTTACATTGCAGCCTTATTCTAAAACGTATTAAATTGTTTTTTTCCCCTCATGAATCTATACACAATAGCCCACAATGACAAAGCAAAAACAGGTTTTTCGAAATGTTTGCAAATGTATTACAAATAAAAAAACGGAAAAAATTACATTTACATAAGTATTCAGACCTTTTACTCAGTACTTGAAGCACATTTGGAAGAGATTACAGCCTTGAGTCTTCTTGGGTATGATGCTACAAGCTTGGCACACCTGTATTTGGGAAGTTACTCCCATTCTTCTCTACAGATCCTCTCAAGCTCTGTCAGTATGGATGGGGAGCGTTGCTGCACAGCTATTTTCTGGTCTCTCCAGAGATGTTCGATTGGGTTCAAGTACAGGCTCTGGCTGGGCCACTCAAGGACATTTAGAGTCCCAAAGCCACTCCTCCGTTGTCTTGGCTGTGTGCTTAGGGATGTTTTCCTGTTGGAATGTGAACTTTCGCCGCATTCTGAGGTCCTGAGCGCTCTGGAGAAGGGTTTTATCAAGGATCTCTCTGTACTTTGCTCCGTTCATCTTTCCCTTGATCCTGACTAGCCTTCCAGTCCCTGCTGCTGAAAAACATTCCCACAGCATGATTCTGCCACCACCATGCTTCAACGTAGTGATGGTGCCAGGCTTCCTCTTGACATAACTCTTGGCATTCAGGCCAAAGCGTTTAATCTTGGTTTCATCTGAACAGAGAATCTTGTTTCTCATGGTCTGAGAATCCTTTAGGTGCCTTTTGGCAAATTCCAAGCAGGCTGTCATGTGCCTCTTACTGAGGAGTGGCATCAGTCTTGCCACCTCTACCATAAAGGCCTGATTGGTGGAGTACTGCAGATATGGTTGTCCTTCTGGAAGGTTCTCCCATCTCCACAGCGGAACTCTGGAGCTCTGTCAGAGTGACCATATGGCTCTTGGTCACCTCCCTGACCAAGGCCCTTCTCCCCCGATTGCTCAGGTTGGCCGGGCAGCCAGTTCTAGGAAGAGTCTTGGTGGTTCCAAACGTATTCCATTTAAGAATGATGGCGGTCACTGTGTTCTTGGGGACCTTCAATGCAGCAGGAATGTTTTGGTACCCTTCCCCAGATCTGTGCCTCGACCCAATCATGTCTCGGAGCTCTACGGACAATTATTTCGACCTCATGGCTTGGTTTTATCTCTGACATGCACTGTCAACTGTGGGACCTTATATAGACATGTGTGTGCCTTTCCAAATCATATCCAATCAATTGAATTTACCGCTGGTGGATGTTTAATGTAAACAAGATGCACCTGAGCTCAATTTCAAGTCTCATAGCAAAGGGTCTGAATACTTATGTAAATAAGATATTTCTGTTTAAAAAAAATAACATTTCATTTGCAACAATTTCTAAAAACCTGTTTTCACTTTGTCATTATGAGTTATTGTGTGTAGATTCATGAGGATTTGTATTTATTTAATAGATTTTACAATAACGCTGTAACATAACAAAATGTTAAAAATGTCAAGCTGTCTGAATAATTTCTGAATGCACTGTATTTGTGCAAGCTGGGTTTTCTCCAGCGCAAAGTAGATCTTCAGTAGATCTTCAGTAGATGGTCAGTAGATCTTGTAGTAGATGGTCAATAGATCGTCAGTAGATCTTCAGTAGATGGTCAGTAGATGGTCAGTAGGTGGTCAGTAGATCTTAAGTAGATGGTCAGTAGATCTTCAGTAGATGGTCAGTAGGTGGTCAGTAGATCTTCAGTAGATGGTCAGTAGATCTTGTAATAGAAGGTCAGTAGATGGTCAGTAGATCTTGTAGTAGATGGTCAGTAGTTGGTCAGTAGATCTTGTAGTAGATGGTCAGTAGATCTTCATTAGATGGTCAGTAGATCCTCAGTAGTTGGTCAGTAGATCTTGTAGTAGATGGTCAGTAGATCTTGTAGTAGATGGTCAGTAGATCTTTTAGTAGATCCTCAGTAGATGGTCAGTAGATCTTGTAGTAGATGGTCTGTAGATCTTCAGTAGGTGATCAGTAGATCTTGTAGTAGATGGTCAGTAGATTTTCAGTAGGTGGTCAGTCGATGGTCAGTCGATCTTCAGTAAGTGGTTAATAGATGTTTAATAGATGGTCAGTAGATGGTCAGTAGATGGTCAGTAGATGGTCAGTAGATGGTCAGTAGATGGTCAGTAGATGGTCAGTAGATGGTTAGTAGATGGTCAGTAGATGGTCAGTAGATGGTTAGTAGATGGTCAGTAGATGGTTAGTAGATGGTCAGTAGATGGTCATTAGATGGTCAGTAGATGGTCAGTAGATGGTTAGTAGATGGTCAGTAGATGGTTAGTAGATGGTCAGTGTCTGATATCTGACACCATAATTAATCTGTTATTTAACCCTTTTACTTTTCTCTATAGATTGACGTTCATGCGTCTCTCCCTTGTCAAGCTCAGACATTTAAATATGAATATATTTCTCATGTTATTAATAGAGCTTGAGACGTGACTCCATTATTATTCTATATAAGCATAAGATCCACCCCAGAAGAAGCTATGCCACATCAGACTGAGTTAATGTTCGGCAGTGTAGGAAAACAACCCCTTCACCCTCCCACTCCTTCCGCAAACGTTACTGGTGAATCTCGCCCTGGTCGTGCTCTGACATACAAGTTTCACATTTTATTAGCGTATGTATGGGATACACCTGCTATGCACCGCCCAACGAAAGCTTACTTGCAGGTTCCTTCCTAACAATGCAACAACAACAATAGAAGATGAGATAGAAACATACATCAGCGTGTCTATCAATGCAGCGTGAGCTGTGACGCTGTTGTTATTTTATATTAGCATAAAATTATAATATAACGGCATCACAGCGAATGATATAAAATAACCCCAGCTTCTGTGTTCCCAGCAGACGCTACATTAGACCTGATTTAATGTTTTGTTAATGTAGGGGGGGGGGAACCCTCGTTCTTCTAACATTTCTGGTGAATGATATTCCTTTCCTCTACCACCTGTGGACATGTTACCGTGTAACACCACATGATTTACCTGTCTCTCTCTCTTGTTTCCTGACAGCGTGTTAATAACATTTAGGCTTCATTTCTTTTGCGCCGCGTTGGGATTGGTTAATGCCGTGCCTTTGTCACCATGTGACTTGTGGGTCATGTGCAGGTGGTGGATGGGCGCTCCGCTGTAACACTCGACAAATTGTCACCCGTCTGCTGCATACTCATTAGCACAGCTTATCTGTCATCAGGTGCCTATGGGAAGAGCATGCCCTCAACGCTGTTGAAGGAGGAAGAGGTGGAGAGACAAGAAAGAGAGAGATTGAACCTGTTTTTCATCTCCTGAAATGAGAAGGTTTGGGCTGTAATCAGGGAGTCAGGTTTTATGTGTTTACATAGAAGTGCCAAGTCTCAATCAACCCAGACATAAGTAGAAGTTACCCTCTGAGGAGTTGCTAGCTGACTTGATTCCTGAAGACATCCCTACATTTACATTACATTTAAGTCATTTGGCAGACGCTCTTATCCAGAGCGACTTACAAATTGGTGAATTCACCTTATGACATCCAGTGGAACAGCCACTTTACAATAGTGCATCTAAATCATTTAAGGGGGGGGGGGTGAGAAGGATTACTTTATCCTATCCTAGGTATTCCTTGAAGAGGTGGGGTTTCAGGTGTCTCCAGAAGGTGGTGATTGACTCCGCTGTCCTGGCGTCCCTACAGACCAAAGCATGTTAAAGGCTTGATGTGTTAATTCCATAAAGGCATCAGAACAGAGAGGTGCTCGTGGGTCTGAGGAATTTGGAGACCACCACTCATCCCCACTTTCACTGAGCTGAGTGAGAACAGGTAGAAGCTCTAGTCTGCTGTCTGCTATCCCTACGGCTGATAAGAGCACATAGTGTCTGTGTGATAGAGGATGTGTGAAACAGTAGTCAAATACATTTTTCTTGGTCACATACACATTAGCAGATGTTAATGCGAGGGTAGTGACATGCTTGTGCTTCTAGTTCTGACAGTGCAGTAATATCTAACAAGTAATCTAATAATTTCCCAACAACTACCTAATAATACACACAAATCTAAAGGGGTGAATGAGAATATGTACACCTAAATACATGGATGCGCGGTGGCCGAGTGGCATAGGCAAGATGCAGTAGATGGTATAAAAAACAGTATATACATATGAAATGAGTAATGTAAGATATGTAGACATTATTAAAGTGGCATTGTTTAAAGTGACTGGTGAACCATTTATTAAAGTTGCCAGTGATTGGTTCTCGGTGTAGCAGCCTTGAGATAGAAGCTGTTTTTCAGTCTCTCGGTCCCAGCTTTGACGTACCTGTACTGACTTCGCCTTTTGGATGGTAGCGGGGTGAACAGGCAATGGCTCGGGTGGTTGTTGTCCTTGATGATCTTTTTGGCCTTCCTGTGACATCGGGTGCTGTAGGTGTTGTCGTGTCTTTGGCTATGCCGGATTAAATGATATGACCTGCTATTCTATCAAATAATTTCTCCGTAATTAATATCACCTGATTGAGCTAATCATGTAAATGTAATTAACGAGAGTCGGGCACCACAAAATAATATTTATAGAGCTATTATCTTCCGAATAAACTCTTGAAGACCTACTAATATTTTACATCCATAGCAATTCAGTCTCATCTGAAAGTTGTAAATTATTTTATATGCACGAACCCTGGCTAACAAGTTGAATCAGCAATACAAAATTGGGTTTAATGATTTATTTACTAAATACCTAACTAATCACACATACACACAATTAATCATAACTTGATTACAAATTATGTCATATAGAAAAACGCCCCTAGCGGGCGGAACAGATATGACAGCTTGTTACACAAAGGAAATGGGGCAGGGTTGAGTGAAAGAGCGGGAGACTGAGGAACAAAGGGAAGAAGCTGTGCTATCGTAAATACAGAATCTTATGCATTCTAAATTACCGCCCATTTGGAAAAGGAAAATGCAATAAATATTTACTCTGAGCTGCGCTTCAGTAGGTTGGTGATAGATGGAAGACCATGTTGCCAAACCGAGTTCTTTGTCCTTTGAAGAATGTCTCTGGTGGTCAATTGAATAAGTTGTAGTACCATCGTTGTGTGATAGGCGTTGTCTGTTCCTTCCTAACCTGCGTTTGCAGCTGCGGTTGCTAACGGCTAGGAGGTATCACTTCTGAAGTAAATAAGAGTTCAAAGTTCATACCATTCACAACCAAAGCTCACGCTGATGTTGGCTTCGTTCTGTAGTTATTATCTGAACCATTCTGACATTGGACCGTCATCCTCACATCATCGGAACAGGAAGTTATGTTGTCGTCAAGGCTTTATATAGGAAGGGAGAAAAGGGGTGTGTTTCATAGTTTACAACCTCTGTCTCTTCACGTGGGCGGGCCACTGAGTGAGTAGCAATATCTTATGAAAACCCACATCTCACATTTTAGAAGCTAAAATCACATTTCATCCCATCACAAATAATTTCATATTCAAACATTTAAATTGAACAACAATTCCATGTGAATCCGATAACTCTGTGTAGACTTTCCACTGTAGAGTTTGTCATCTTATCATTGATGAGAATGCCTCAGATGACAATCGAACTGACATGATATTCATTAAGTACCACCGCATATGTTCAATTGTTCGGATTACCAGAATATAGTTCATTTCCCCCCACCTACTGATGTTCCCAGAATCTCTATGTTAACCAAGTTTTTTTTAAATGTAACCTCCAGTAGGTTAGAGCGAGGAAAAAGGGGGGAAGACGTATTTATGACTGTTATAAACCTATCCCCCAGGCCAACGTCATGACAGTGTCCTGGAGGGCAGGTAGTTTCCCCCCGGTGATGAGTTGTGCAGACCACACTACTCTCTGGAGTGCCTTGCGGTTGAGGGTGGTGCAGTTGCCGTACCAGGTGGTAATACAGCCCGACAGAATGCTCTCAGTTGTGCATCTTTAAAAGTTTGTGCCTCCTGAAGTTGAAGAGCTGCTTTTGCACCGCTTTCACCGCACCATCTGTGTGGGTGGACCATTTAAGATTGTCCGTGATGTGTACGCCAAGGAACTTAAAAACGTTCCAACTTCTCCACTGCTGTCCCTTCAATGTGTATAGGGGGGTGCACCCTCTGCTGTTTCCTGAAGTCCAAGATCATCTCCTTTGTTTTGTTGACGTTGAGAGGTTGTTTTCCTGACACCACACTCAGAGAGCCATCACCTCCCCCCTGTAGGATTTCTCGTCGTTGTTGGTAATCAAGCTCACTACTGTTGTGTCGTCTTCAAACTTGATGATTGAGTTAGAGGCGTGCATGGCCATGCAGTCATGGGTGAACAGGGAGTACAGGAGGGGGCTGAGCACTCACCCTTGTGGTGCCACAGTGTTGAGGGTCAGCGAAGTTGAGATGTTGTTTGCTACCTTCACCACCTGGGGTCAGTAAGTCCAGGACCTAATTACACAGGGCGGTGTTGAGACCCAGGGCCTCCAGCTTGATGATGAGCTTGGAGGGTACTACAGTGTTGAATGCTGAGCTGTAGTCAATGAACAGCATTCTTACATAGGTATTATTTTTGTCCAGATGGGATAGGGCAGATTGCAGTGTGATGGCGATTGCATCGTCTGTGGACCTGTTGCGGCGGTAAGCAAACTGAAGTGGGTCTACGGTGGCCTGCAAGGTGGAGGTGATATGGTCCTTGACTCTCAAATCACTTCATGATGACAGAAGTGAGTGCTGCGGGGTGGTAGTCATTTAGTTCAGTTATATTTGCCTTCTTGGGTAGAGGAACAATAGTGGCCATCTTGAAGCATGTGGGGACAGCAGATTGGGACAGGGAGCGATTGAATTTGTCCGTAATCACACTAGCCAGCTGGTCTGCGCATGCTCTGAGGACGCGGCTAGGGATGCCGTCTGGGCCAGCAGCCTTGCAAGTGTTAACACGTTTAAATGTTTTACTCACGTCAGCCACAGAGAAGGAGAGGGTGGGGGCGCAGTCCTTGTTAGTGGGCTGTGACGGTTGCACTGTATTATCTTCAAAGCAGGCAAAGAAGGTGTTTAGTTTGTCTGGAAGCGTGACTTCGGTGTCTGTGACGTGGCTGGTTTTCTTTTTGTAGTCTGTGATTTCCTGTAGACCCTGCCACATACATCTTGTGTCTGAGACATTGAATTGCGACTCCACTTTGTCCCTGTACCGGCATTTCAATTGTTTGTTTGCTTCACGCAGGGAATATCTACAATGTACACAGCTGTGAGAATAACTGACAAGAATTCTATTGGGAAATAAAATGGCCGGCATTTGATTGTAAGGAATTTAACGTCGGGTGAGCAGAAGGACTTGAGTTTCTCTATGTTCTTATGATTACACCATGAGTCATTAATCATGAAGCATACACCCCCGCCCTTCCTCTTCCCAGAGAGCAGTTTTTCTGTCTGTGCGTTGCATGGAGAAGCCTGGTGGCTGGAGCTATTCCGACAACATATCCCAAGAGTGCCATGTTTCCGTGAAACAGAGAATGTTACAATCTCTGATGTCTCGCCGGAAGGCAACCCTTGCTCGAATTTCATCTACTTTGTTGTCAAGAGACTTGACATTGGCGAGAAGTATACTTGGTAGTGGTGGGCGACGTGCGCGTCTACGGAGCCTGACCAGGAGGCCGCTCCGTCTTCTCCTTCTGCGGCTGGGTCGGCTTCTGGGATTAGCTCCATTGTCCTGGGTGGTGGTCCAAACAGAGGATCCGTTTCGGTCTTAATGTTGGTGAGCTGACATCGCTCTTATATTCAATAGTTATTCCTGGCTGTGTGTAATAAGACTTAAGATGTCCTGGGGTAACAGCTTAAGAAATAATACATACAAAAAAAAAATACTGCATAGTTTCCTAAGGACTTGAAGCAAGGTGACCATCTCTGTCTGCACCATCTTGAAAGAAGCAAGATGGAGGATGTGTGAGACAGTAGTCTGTGTGATGGAGGACGTGTGAGACAGTAGTCTGTGTGATGGAGGACGTGTGAGACAGTAGTCTGTGTGATGGAGGGCGTGTGAGAGAGTAGTCTGTGTGATGGAGGACGTGTGAGAGAGTAGTCTGTGTGATGGAGGGCGTGTGAGACAGTAGTCTGTGTGATGGAGGACGTGTGAGACAGTAGTCTGTGTGATGGAGGACGTGTGAAATAGTAGTCTGTGATTGTACAGTATGATCCCCTTCCATTGGGCTGATTGTCTACAGGTCAACTGAATAAACACTGGGATGGCTAAGAGGACCAGTTGATTGGATGATTGAGAGGTCTGAGCGGAGACCGCCAGATATCTTTGGAGGGCTGTCAGATGATGTCCGATAGGGCAGGGATAATCTAGATTCAGCTGTGGGCCGATTATTTCTTGCGCGGATGTTCGGGGGGCCTGGAACATAATTACAAAAAAATTGTAGACTGCGAATTGACTGCACAAACCCAAACAGACGTAATGTTTGACTAAAACTATCATTCCAAACCTTGCTTACATTTGTATACGATCACGTCTCTCTATTTTGCGTAGGAATACTTGGGATACTTGTTCAACTTGTTCTACTTGTTCAACAATGATCTTTTAAAAACGCTTTATTTTATTTATTTTACTCAGAAAACTTGGGGGACCAAATAAAACCTGTCGGTTGCTATTCTATTACCCTGATAGTGTAGTTCTATAAAAAAGGGCAATGTTCTCTGAGTGTACAAAATATTAAGAACACCTGCTCTTTCCATGACATAGATTGAACAGGTGAAAGTTATGATCCCTGATTGATGTCTCTTGTTAAGTCCACTTCAATCAGTGTAGATGAAAGGGAGGAGACGGGTTATTAGGACATAAATTGAGGCTGTTCTGAGGGCAAAAGGGGGATGGGGTGCAACTCAATAGAAGGATATCCTTAACGATTTGTACACTCAGTGTATTTCAGTGCTCTCACACACAGCCCCAGCTTCGCATCAATAACCATTGTGACTTCAAGCGCACTCCTCCCCTTCATCTACACTGATTGAAATGGATTTAACAAGTGACATCGATAAGGGATCATGGATTTCACCTGGTCAGACTGTCATGGAAACAGCAGGTGTTCTTAATGTTTTGTCCACTCCGTCGACTTTACTATTATAGTCAAAGGAACATACCAAATGTAAACATTTGTGTTAGTAAATGTAAAGATGCAGACTGGCTTTTCTTTTAACCGTAGATCCATTTAATTGGAATATAGTTTGCAATCCTACAAGAGATCCCAGTAGTGGAAACATTAATATATTGGATCTGTTGGTTAAAAAACCCCACAGAGAATGTAGCACTCAGGTCAAGGGGAAGCAGCTAGGTAACTCAAGATAATTCTGTATGGATTTGTAAATTACAGGTAGATTGACAATGCAGACAATCCCTTCATAGTGTTTCAACCTCTAACATTCCACGGAAAGATCACTATCATGTCTTGGACCGTTTCAACTGCCCACATTGCAAAATAACACTTGGCATACATATACAGTGATGTCATCTGGTACACCGTCATTTATTATTTAGAGAGACAGTCATCTGGTACACCGTCATTTATTATTTAAAGACACAGTCGTCTGGTACACCGTCATTTATTATTTAGAGAGACAGTCGTCTGGTACACCGTCATTTATTATTTAGAGACAGTCGTCTGGTACACCGTCATTTATTATTTAGAGAGACAGTCGTCTGGTACACCGTCATTTATTATTTAGAGACAGTCGTCTGGTACACCGTCATTTATTATTTAGAGAGACAGTCATCTGGTACACCGTCATTTATTATTTAGAGAGACACAGTCGCCTGGTACACCGTCATTTATTATTTAGAGAGACAGTCCCCTGGTACACCGTCATTTATTATTTAAAGACACAGTTGTCTGGTACACCGTCATTTATTATTTAGAGACACAGTCCCCTGGTACACCGTCATTTATTATTTAGAGAGACAGTCCCCTGGTACACCGTCATTTATTATTTAAAGACACAGTTGTCTGGTACACCGTCATTTATTATTTAGAGACACAGTCCCCTGGTACACCGTCATTTATTATTTAGAGAGACACAGTCCCCTGGTACACCGTCATTTATTATTTAGAGAGACACAGTCCCCTGGTACACCGTCATTTATTATTTAGGGAGACACAGTCCCCTGGTACACCGTCATTTATTATTTAGGGAGACACAGTCCCCTGGTACACCGTCATTTATTATTTAGAGATACACAGTCCCCTGGTACACCGTCATTTATTATTTAGAGATACACAGTCCCCTGGTACACCGTCATTTATTATTTAGAGATACACAGTCCCCTGGTACACCGTCATTTATTATTTGGAGACACAGTCCCCTGGTACACCGTCATTTATTATTTAGAGATACACAGTCGCCTGGTACACCGTCATTTATTATTTAGAGAGACAGTCGTCTGGTACACCGTCATTTATTATTTAGAGAGACAGTCATCTGGTACACCGTCATTTATTATTTAGAGAGACACAGTCGCCTGGTACACCGTCATTTATTATTTAGAGAGACAGTCCCCTGGTACACCGTCATTTATTATTTAAAGACACAGTTGTCTGGTACACCGTCATTTATTATTTAGAGACACAGTCCCCTGGTACACCGTCATTTATTATTTAGAGAGACAGTCCCCTGGTACACCGTCATTTATTATTTAAAGACACAGTTGTCTGGTACACCGTCATTTATTATTTAGAGACACAGTCCCCTGGTACACCGTCATTTATTATTTAGAGAGACACAGTCCCCTGGTACACCGTCATTTATTATTTAGAGAGACACAGTCCCCTGGTACACCGTCATTTATTATTTAGGGAGACACAGTCGTCTGGTACACCGTCATTTATTATTTAGGGAGACACAGTCCCCTGGTACACCGTCATTTATTATTTAGAGATACACAGTCCCCTGGTACACCGTCATTTATTATTTAGAGATACACAGTCCCCTGGTACACCGTCATTTATTATTTGGAGACACAGTCCCCTGGTACACCGTTATTTATTATTTAGAGATACACAGTCGCCTGGTACACCGTCATTTATTATTTAGAGAGATAGAGTCGTCTGGTACACCGTCATTTATTATTTAGAGAGACAGTCCCCTGGTACACCGTCATTTATTATTTAGAGAGACACAGTCCCCTGGTACACCGTCATTTATTATTTAGGCAGACACAGTCCCCTGGTACACCGTCATTTATTATTTAGAGAGACAGTTGTCTGGTACACCGTCATTTATTATTTAGAGAGACACAGTCGTCTGGTACACCGTCATTTATTATTTAGAGAGACAGTCGTCTGGTACACCGTCATTTATTATTTAGAGAGACAGTCGTCTGGTACACCGTCATTTATTATTTAGGGAGACACAGTCGTCTGGTACACCGTCATTTATTATTTAGGGAGACACAGTCGTCTGGTACACCGTCATTTATTATTTAGGGAGACACAGTCGTCTGGTACACCGTCATTTATTATTTAGGGAGACACAGTCCCCTGGTACACCATCATTTATTATTTAGAGAGACACAGTCGTCTGGTACACCGTCATTTATTATTTAGAGAGACACAGTCGTCTGGTACACCGTCATTTATTATTTAGAGAGACACAGTCCCCTGGTACACCGTCATTTATTATTTAGAAAGACAGTTGTCTGGTACACCGTCATTTATTATTTAGAGAGACAGTTGTCTGGTACACCGTCATTTATTATTTAGAGAGACACAGTCGTCTGGTACACCGTCATTTATTATTTAGAGAGACACAGTCGTCTGGTACACCATCATTTATTATTTAGAGAGACACAGTCGTCTGGTACACCGTCATTTATTATTTAGAGAGACACAGTCGTCTGGTACACCGTCATTTATTATTTAGAGAGACACAGTCGTCTGGTACACCGTCATTTATTATTTAGAGAGACACAGTCGTCTGGTACACCGTCATTTATTATTTAGAGAGACAGTCGTCTGGTACACCGTCATTTATTATTTAGAGAGACACAGTCCCCTGGTACACCGTCATTTATTATTTAGAGAGACACAGTCCCCTGGTACACCGTCATTTATTATTTAGAGAGACACAGTCCCCTGGTACACCGTCATTTATTATTTAGAGAGACAGTTGTCTGGTACACCGTCATTTATTATTTAGAGAGACACAGTCGTCTGGTACACCGTCATTTATTATTTAGAGAGACAGTCGTCTGGTACACCGTCATTTATTATTTAGAGACACAGTTGTCTGGTACACCGTCATTTATTATTTAGAGAGACAGTCGTCTGGTACACCGTCATTTATTATTTAGAGAGACACAGTCGTCTGGTACACCGTCATTTATTATTTAGAGAGACACAGTCGTCTGGTACACCGTCATTTATTATTTAGAGAGACACAGTCGTCTGGTACACCGTCATTTATTATTTAGAGAGACACAGTCGTCTGGTACACCGTCATTTATTATTTAGAGAGACACAGTCCCCTGGTACACCGTCATTTATTATTTAGAGAGACACAGTCCCCTGGTACACCGTCATTTATTATTTAGAGAGACACAGTCGCCTGGTACACCGTCATTTATTATTTAGAGAGACACAGTCCCCTGGTACACCGTCATTTATTATTTAGAGATACACAGTTGTCTGGTCCCACATTTTCTATTTAGAGTCTGAGAAGAGTAGAGTCTGAGAGTCTGAGAATGAACAAATGAATGAATGAATGAATGCTCTGACCCAGGAGGACCACATAGCATCAACAGATGTTAGAGACCGACTTACTTTACAAACCTTCACCTGTGCAAGATGTATACCTGTTATTTCCAAAGGGATGAATCATGAAAGACATTACACAAAATCTAAGATCATGACACACTCCACCTTTAATTTCTTTTAATTGACCTCGTTTTTTTGGTATTGTTTTTTTCTTTAGAAAACAACTATGAACACCTGCAAACACAGACCCTATAATTTCCTAGCCACCAGGTGTTGATGTAACAAGACCAGTAGGCTGTTCCGGGATACTACTGCAGGCAGCCCCCAGTCTGGGGTACTACTCCAGGCAGCCCCAGTCTGGGGTACTATTGCAGGCAGCCCCCAGTCTGGGGTACTATTGCAGGCAGCCCCCAGTCTGGGGTACTACTCCAGGCAGCCCCAGTCTGGGGTACTATTGCAGGCAGCCCCCAGTCTGGGGTACTATTGCAGTTAGCCCCAGTCTGGGGTACTACTCCAGGCAGCCCCCAGTCTGGGGTACTATTGCAGGCAGCCCCCAGTCTGGGGTACTATTGCAGGCAGCCCCCAGTCTGGGGTACTATTGCAGGCAGCCCCCAGTCTGGGGTACTATTGCAGGCAGCCCCAGTCTGAGGTACTATTGCAGTTAGCCCCCAGTCTGGGGTACTACTCCAGGCAGCCCCCAGTCTGGGGTACTATTGCAGGCAGCCCCCAGTCTGGAGTACTACGGCAGGCAGCCCCCAGTCTGGGGTACTACGGCAGGCAGCCCCCAGTTTGGGGTACTACGGCAGGCAGCCCCCAGTCTGGGGTACTATTGCAGGCAGTCCCCAGTCTAGGGTACTATTGCAGGCAGCCCCCTATTGCAGGCAGCCCCCAGTCTGGGGTACTATTGCAGGCAGCCCCCTATTGCAGGCAGCCCCCAGTCTGGGGTACTATTGCAGGCAGCCCCCAGTCTGGGGTACTACTCCAGGCAGCCCCAGTCTGGGGTACTATTGCAGGCAGCCCCCAGTCTGGGGTACTATTGCAGGCAGCCCCTAGTCTGGGGTACTATTGCAGGCAGCCCCCAGTCTGGGGTACTATTGCAGGCAGCCCCTAGTCTGGGGTACTATTGCAGGCAGCCCCCAGTCTGGGGTACTATTGCAGGCAGCCCCTAGTCTGGGGTACTATTGCAGGCAGCCCCCAGTCTGGGGTACTATTGCAGGCAGCCCCTAGTCTGGGGTACTATTGCAGGCAGCCCCCAGTCTGGGGTACTATTGCAGGCAGCCCCCAGTCTGGGGTACTATTGCAGGCAGCCCCAGTCTGGGGTACTATTGCAGGCAGCCCCCAGTCTGGGGTACTATTGCAGGCAGCCCCTAGTCTGGGGTACTATTGCAGGCAGCCCCCAGTCTGGGGTACTATTGCAGGCAGCCCCCAGTCTGGGGTACTATTGCAGGCAGCCCCCAGTCTGGGGTACTATTGCAGGCAGCCCCCAGTCTGGGGTACTATTGCAGGCAGCCCCCAGTCTGGGGTACTATTGCAGGCAGCCCCCAGTCTGGGGTACTATTGCAGGCAGCCCCTAGTCTGGGGTACTATTGCAGGCAGCCCCCAGTTTGGGGTACTACGGCAGGCAGCCCCCAGTCTGGGGTACTATTGCAGGCAGCCTCCAGTCTGGGGTACTATTGCAGTTAGCCCCCAGTCTGAGTTACTATTGCAGTTAGCCCCCAGTCTGAGGTACTATTGCAGTTAGCCCCCAGTCTGGGGTACTACTCCAGGCAGCCCCCAGTCTGGGGTACTATTGCAGGCAGCCCCCAGTCTGGAGTACTACGGCAGGCAGCCCCCAGTCTGGGGTACTACGGCAGGCAGCCCCCAGTTTGGGGTACTACGGCAGGCAGCCCCCAGTCTGGGGTACTATTGCAGGCAGTCCCCAGTCTACGGTACTATTGCAGGCAGCCCCCTATTGCAGGCAGCCCCCAGTCTGGGGTACTATTGCAGGCAGCCCCCTATTGCAGGCAGCCCCCAGTCTGGGGTACTACTCCAGGCAGCCCCAGTCTGGGGTACTATTGCAGGCAGCCCCCAGTCTGGGGTACTACTCCAGGCAGCCCCAGTCTGGGGTACTATTGCAGGCAGCCCCCAGTCTGGGGTACTATTGCAGGCAGCCCCTAGTCTGGGGTACTACTCCAGGCAGCCCCCAGTCTGGGGTACTATTGCAGGCAGCCCCCAGTCTGGAGTACTACGGCAGGCAGCCCCCAGTCTGGGGTACTACGGCAGGCAGCCCCCAGTCTGGGGTACTATTGCAGGCAGCCTCCAGTCTGGGGTACTATTGCAGTTAGCCCCCAGTCTGAGTTACTATTGCAGTTAGCCCCCAGTCTGAGGTACTATTGCAGTTAGCCCCCAGTCTGGGGTACTACTCCAGGCAGCCCCCAGTCTGGGGTACTATTGCAGGCAGCCCCCAGTCTGGAGTACTACGGCAGGCAGCCCCCAGTCTGGGGTACTACGGCAGGCAGCCCCCAGTTTGGGGTACTACGGCAGGCAGCCCCCAGTCTGGGGTACTATTGCAGGCAGTCCCCAGTCTAGGGTACTATTGCAGGCAGCCCCCTATTGCAGGCAGCCCCCAGTCTGGGGTACTATTGCAGGCAGCCCCCTATTGCAGGCAGCCCCCAGTCTGGGGTACTACTCCAGGCAGCCCCAGTCTGGGGTACTATTGCAGGCAGCCCCCAGTCTGGGGTACTATTGCAGGCAGCCCCTAGTCTGGGGTACTATTGCAGGCAGCCCCCAGTCTGGGGTACTATTGCAGGCAGCCCCCAGTCTGGGGTACTATTGCAGGCAGCCCCCAGTCTGGGGTACTATTGCAGGCAGCCCCCAGTCTGGGGTACTATTGCAGGCAGCCCCTAGTCTGGGGTACTATTGCAGGCAGCCCCCAGTTTGGGGTACTACGGCAGGCAGCCCCCAGTCTGGGGTACTATTGCAGGCAGCCTCCAGTCTGGGGTACTATTGCAGTTAGCCCCCAGTCTGAGTTACTATTGCAGTTAGCCCCCAGTCTGGGGTACTATTGCAGGCAGCCCCTAGTCTGGGGTACTATTGCAGGCAGCCCCCAGTTTGGGGTACTACGGCAGGCAGCCCCCAGTCTGGGGTACTATTGCAGGCAGCCCCCAGTCTGGGGTACTATTGCAGGCAGCCCCTAGTCTGGGGTACTACTCCAGGCAGCCCCCAGTCTGGGGTACTATTGCAGGCAGCCCCCAGTCTGGAGTACTACGGCAGGCAGCCCCCAGTCTGGGGTACTACGGCAGGCAGCCCCCAGTCTGGGGTACTATTGCAGGCAGCCTCCAGTCTGGGGTACTATTGCAGTTAGCCCCCAGTCTGAGTTACTATTGCAGTTAGCCCCCAGTCTGAGGTACTATTGCAGTTAGCCCCCAGTCTGGGGTACTACTCCAGGCAGCCCCCAGTCTGGGGTACTATTGCAGGCAGCCCCCAGTCTGGAGTACTACGGCAGGCAGCCCCCAGTCTGGGGTACTACGGCAGGCAGCCCCCAGTTTGGGGTACTACGGCAGGCAGCCCCCAGTCTGGGGTACTATTGCAGGCAGTCCCCAGTCTAGGGTACTATTGCAGGCAGCCCCCTATTGCAGGCAGCCCCCAGTCTGGGGTACTATTGCAGGCAGCCCCCTATTGCAGGCAGCCCCCAGTCTGGGGTACTACTCCAGGCAGCCCCAGTCTGGGGTACTATTGCAGGCAGCCCCCAGTCTGGGGTACTATTGCAGGCAGCCCCTAGTCTGGGGTACTATTGCAGGCAGCCCCCAGTCTGGGGTACTATTGCAGGCAGCCCCCAGTCTGGGGTACTATTGCAGGCAGCCCCAGTCTGGGGTACTATTGCAGGCAGCCCCCAGTCTGGGGTACTATTGCAGGCAGCCCCTAGTCTGGGGTACTATTGCAGGCAGCCCCCAGTTTGGGGTACTACGGCAGGCAGCCCCCAGTCTGGGGTACTATTGCAGGCAGCCTCCAGTCTGGGGTACTATTGCAGTTAGCCCCCAGTCTGAGTTACTATTGCAGTTAGCCCCCAGTCTGGGGTACTATTGCAGGCAGCCCCTAGTCTGGGGTACTATTGCAGGCAGCCCCCAGTTTGGGGTACTACGGCAGGCAGCCCCCAGTCTGGGGTACTATTGCAGGCAGCCTCCAGTCTGGGGTACTATTGCAGTTAGCCCCCAGTCTGAGTTACTATTGCAGTTAGCCCCCAGTCTGAGGTACTATTGCAGTTAGCCCCCAGTCTGGGGTACTACTCCAGGCAGCCCCCAGTCTGGGGTACTATTGCAGGCAGCCCCCAGTCTGGAGTACTACGGCAGGCAGCCCCCAGTCTGGGGTACTACGGCAGGCAGCCCCCAGTTTGGGGTACTACGGCAGGCAGCCCCCAGTCTGGGGTACTATTGCAGGCAGTCCCCAGTCTAGGGTACTATTGCAGGCAGCCCCCTATTGCAGGCAGCCCCCAGTCTGGGGTACTATTGCAGGCAGCCCCCTATTGCAGGCAGCCCCCAGTCTGGGGTACTACTCCAGGCAGCCCCAGTCTGGGGTACTATTGCAGGCAGCCCCCAGTCTGGGGTACTACTCCAGGCAGCCCCAGTCTGGGGTACTATTGCAGGCAGCCCCCAGTCTGGGGTACTATTGCAGGCAGCCCCTAGTCTGGGGTACTACTCCAGGCAGCCCCCAGTCTGGGGTACTATTGCAGGCAGCCCCCAGTCTGGAGTACTACGGCAGGCAGCCCCCAGTTTGGGGTACTACGGCAGGCAGCCCCCAGTTTGGGGTACTACGGCAGGCAGCCCCCAGTCTGGGGTACTATTGCAGGCAGTCCCCAGTCTAGGGTACTATTGCAGGCAGCCCCCTATTGCAGGCAGCCCCCAGTCTGGGGTACTATTGCAGGCAGCCCCCTATTGCAGGCAGCCCCCAGTCTGGGGTACTACTCCAGGCAGCCCCAGTCTGGGGTACTATTGCAGGCAGCCCCCAGTCTGGGGTACTATTGCAGGCAGCCCCTAGTCTGGGGTACTATTGCAGGCAGCCCCCAGTCTGGGGTACTATTGCAGGCAGCCCCCAGTCTGGGGTACTATTGCAGGCAGCCCCCAGTCTGGGGTACTATTGCAGGCAGCCCCCAGTCTGGGGTACTATTGCAGGCAGCCCCCAGTCTGGGGTACTATTGCAGGCAGCCCCCAGTCTGGGGTACTATTGCAGGCAGCCCCCAGTCTGGGGTACTATTGCAGGCAGCCCCTAGTCTGGGGTACTATTGCAGGCAGCCCCCAGTTTGGGGTACTACGGCAGGCAGCCCCCAGTCTGGGGTACTATTGCAGGCAGCCTCCAGTCTGGGGTACTATTGCAGTTAGCCCCCAGTCTGAGGTACTATTGCAGTTAGCCCCCAGTCTGGGGTACTATTGCAGGCAGCCCCCAGTCTGGGGTACTACTCCAGGCAGCCCCCAGTCTGGGGTACTATTGCAGGCAGCCTCCAGTCTGGGGTACTACGGCAGGCAGCCCCCAGTTTGGGGTACTACGGCAGGCAGCCCCCAGTCTGGGGTACTATTGCAGGCAGTCCCCAGTCTAGGGTACTATTGCAGGCAGCCCCCTATTGCAGGCAGCCCCCAGTCTGGGGTACTATTGCAGGCAGCCCCCTATTGCAGGCAGCCCCCAGTCTGGGGTACTACTCCAGGCAGCCCCAGTCTGGGGTACTATTGCAGGCAGCCCCCAGTCTGGGGTACTATTGCAGGCAGCCCCTAGTCTGGGGTACTATTGCAGGCAGCCCCCAGTCTGGGGTACTATTGCAGGCAGCCCCTAGTCTGGGGTACTATTGCAGGCAGCCCCCAGTCTGGGGTACTATTGCAGGCAGCCCCCAGTCTGGGGTACTATTGCAGGCAGCCCCCAGTCTGGGGTACTATTGCAGGCAGCCCCCAGTCTGGGGTACTATTGCAGGCAGCCCCCAGTCTTGGGTACTACTCCAGGTTGCCCCCAGTCTTGGGTACCATGGCAGGCAGCCCCCTAGGAGGTTTTCTGCTGGCATTATCTGCTGTCACCCACAGGGATGACCATGTGTGATCTTCCCTGACCGGAGTGTCCTCTCCTGACACATCCTCTCCTCTCAATGCATAACTAATGACACATCAATCAATGGACTGGTACAAGGACATGAAATGCCTTCCTTTTGTGTTCTGGTAGTTGAATGAGCCTTGAATTTCATCAACATGGTGTGAACATTGAATTTCCAAATAAACACGTTTGTCGTATGTGTCGTTGAGTGTTGCTGAGCTCATTTGGAGCATCGTGACAGTATTGATACAACCCTCAGAGTGTGACATGTCTCCCAATCAGAGAACCCAGACAGCATATTAAACCCAGACAGCCTTATTCACCTGACCAGACATGAGATCTATTGTGTAAAAACAGCTAGCTGGAGTTGGTTTCTGAGCCCTCACCAGTTAGTTAGAATCTCCCCATCCCGGATCCGGGATCGTGACTAAAGCCTCAGGCTCATTAGCATAACGCAACGTTAACGATTTCTGAAAATCGCAAATAAAATGAAAATAATGCGCCTGCTCTCAAGCTTAGCCTTTTCTTAACAACACTGTCATCTCAGATTTTCAAAATATGCTTTTGAACCATAGCAATTGACTAATTTGTGTAAGAGTATGCTAAGCTAGCTTAGCATTTTGAGTAGCATTTAGCACGCAACATTTTCACAAAAACCAGATAACCAAATAAATAAAATCATTTACCTTTGAAGAGCTTCGGATGTTTTCAATGAGGAGACTCAGTTACATACCAAATGCGCAGTTTTTCCTGAAAGCGTCTGTGTGTACGAGAAATCGCTCCGTTTTGTACATCACATTTGGCTACCGAAACGAACCGAAAATTCAGTCACCTACAACGTCAAACTTTTTCAGAATTAACTCCATAATATCGACCGAAACATGGCAAACGTTGTTTGGAATCAATCCTCAAGGTGTTTTTTCACATATCTCTTCATTGATATATCGTTCGTGGAAGCTTGCATTCTTCTCTAAATTCCATGGAAAAATACTTGCAGCTGACTTTTGCGCACCAATTTCGGCGCAGGACACCGGGCGGACACCTGGTAAATGTGGTCTCTTATGGTCAATCTTCCAATGATATGCCTACAAATACGTCACAATGCTGCAGACACCTTGGGGAAACGACAGAAAGGGCAGACTTACTCCTCTCGCATTCACAGCCATATAAGGAGACAATGGAAAACAGAGCCTCAAAAATCCTGCTCATTTCCTGGATGCCGTCTCATCTTGGTTTTGCCTGAAGCTCACGTTCTAGGGCACGCACAGAAAATATCTTTGCAGTTCTGGACACGTCAGAGTGTTTTCTTTCGAAAGCTATCAATTATATGCATAGTCGAGCATCTTTTTGTGACAAAATATCTTGTTTAAAACGGGAACGTTTTTCATCCAAAAATGAAATTGCGCCCCTAGAGTTTCAACAGGTTAAAACGGATTCATTTAGATAATAGAGTTCTTCGGTTAGAACACGATTTTAAGACTCAGTACTGTACACTTTGTCACACACACACACACACACACACACACACACTTCCATTAGAGTTATTTAATGTGTGGTCTAAAAAATATAGCAATAATATACAGTCTACTAACAGGTTAGAGAGATGTGTAAATATTAACAGGGATATTTATTTATACACTACTACTAGATCTAAACTAGTAGGTCTCTTGTGGCACTATCATAAATAATCACTGCACATTCGTTGGTCTCCCAGAAGGGACTGGAACCTTCTAGATGCTTCCAGAATCTCTTTACTGACATAGCTATGTGGGAGCAGGTGTGGACAGTGGGAGGCTAATCAGGGATCTGGAGGGAGGGTCAGGCTCGGCCTCAGAGACGAGGTCAGATGGTTTCCCGCTCGGGAATGGCTGGGTGTCATCCCATGGCGGGATGCAAACCGCCCTGAAGAGACAACATTCCCCCCAGGTCAGGGAATGGCGGGTCCACCCAGTCAAAGAGCTGGAGACAACATGCCCCCCAGGTCAGGGAATGGCGGGTCCACCCAGTCAAAGAGCTGGAGACAACATGCCCCCCAGGTCAGGGAATGGTGGGTCCACCCAGTCAAAGAGCCGGAGACAACATTCCCCCAGGTCAGGGAATGGTGGGTCCACCCAGTCAAAGAGCTGGAGACAACATTCCCCCAGGTCAGGGAATGGTGGGTCCACCCAGTCAAAGAGCTGGAGACAACATTCCCCCAGGTCAGGGAATGGTGGGTCCACCCAGTCAAAGAGCTGGAGACAACATGCCCCCCAGGTCAGGGAATGGTGGGTCCACCCAGTCAAAGAGCCAGAGACAACATGCCCCCCAGGTCAGGGAATGGTGGGTCCACCAAGTCAAAGAGCTGGAGACAACATGCCCCCCAGGTCAGGGAATGGTGGGTCCACCCAGTCAAAGAGATGAGGAGGGAGAGAACTCAGGGCCTGACAGGGCAGGGGATGTAGAACCTACAACTGCCAGCCAGGTATGGAAGAGCACTGCAAACCTAGCTGTACAGGGGACTTAGTGCTAGGACAGGGGACTGGGCGCCGGCTGGGGGCTGTGAACTGGCTAGGGGCAGGGGACTGGGCGCCGGCTGAGGCTGGTGGCTATGAACTGGCTAGGGGCAGGGGACTTGGGGCGTAGTGCTAGGACAGGGGACTGGGCACCGGCTGAGGCTGGGGGCTGTGAACTGGCTAGGGGCAGGGGACTGGGCACCGGCTGAGGCTGGGGGCTGTGAACTGGCTAGGGGCAGGGGACTTGGAGCGTAGTGCTAGGACAGGGGACTGGGCTCTGGCTGAGGCTGGGGGCTGTGAACTGGCTAGGGGCAGGGGACTGGGCGCCGGCTGAGGCTGGGGGCTGTGAACTGGCTAGGGGCAGGGGACTTGAAGCGTAGTGCTAGGACAGGGGACTGGGCGCCGGCTGAGGCTGAGGGCTGTGAACTGGCTAGGACAGGGGACTGAGCGCCGGCTGAGGCTGGGGGCTGTGAACTGGCTAGGGGCAGGGGACTTGAAGCGTAGTGCTAGTACAGGGGACTGGGCGCCAGCTGAGGCTGAGGGCTGTGAACTGGCTAGGGGCAGGGGACTTGAAGCGTAGTGCTAGTACAGGGGACTGGGCGCCGGCTGAGGCTGAGGGCTGTGAACTGGCTAGGGGCAGGGGACTGTCGACCTAGAGGAACAGCTAACTCGGAGCCTAGCAAGACAGGAAACCCAGGGCCTGGAACTAGTGAAGAAACGCAGCACTGTAGCACTAGAAAAGGGAAGTGCAGAGGTTGTGGACCTAGTGGGGCACTGAATCTAAACCCTAGCAGAGCAGGAGAATCAAGGTCGACTAGGGCTTGGGCTTGGGACAGTGCACCTAGGATGGTAGAAGGCTGGGAGCCTAGTGTTGGTAACTTTGTACATGACGGGGCAATGACTCTGGGCCTGACAAGGAAACCGACTCTTGGCCTGACAGGGAAACCGACTCTTGGCCTGACAGGGAAACCGACTCTTGGCCTGACAGGGAAACCGACTCTTGGCCTGACAGGGAAACCGACTCTTGGCCTGACAGGGAAACCGACTCTTGGCCTGACAGGGATTCGACTCTTTTATATATATCAGTTTATATGTGTTACCACTTGGCAGCGTTATCAGAAAGCAAAACATTGATTTTCACTGCTACTGTATGCAGAAAATACGGAACTTTACATTTCTGTGTCATCAGAGGATTTTAGCTCCACAGAGAAATGATTAGACTGTATTAGTAATTAAAAAACTTGGATGGTTCACAACTTCCTCCAGCTTATCGGAGCCAAAGTACAGAGAGAGAATCTGGCAGCACATTTTAATTCACAGGCAACACAGATAAAACCCCAGGTAAGAAACAAAGGCGTCATTTAAGATTCTGAACTCAACTTCGAATCACGCGTTAGGAATGTGACCAAAATAGCTTTTTAACAACTGAGGAACATCGTCAATGTGTGACCGTTTCTATCTCAGGCTGATACCAAGAGACCCATTCATACTTTTATTAAAAGCAGGCTTGACTACTGTAATGCTCTCCTGTCTGGTCAACCCAAGAAAGCCATTGGTCAACTGCAAAACATACAGAATGCTGCAGCACGGGTACTGACCAAGACCAGATGGAGAGCACGCATTACACCGGCTTCAAAGTCTCTGCACAGACATGCTTTTAAGTTCTGTACCCAGTAGGTCCCTCAGGTCCTCTGGTCCTGGCCTTTTAACTATCCCAAAGCCTAGGACCCAGAGGCATGGAGAGGCAGCTTTTAGTTACCATATCCCCTGCCTCTGGAATAGACTGCCAGAGAACCCGAGGGAGACTGAAACTGGGGCCGTTTTTAAAAGAGATATTAAAACACCTTTTAATATTTTCCGTACTTTCTAAAACATTTTTTAATGAATATCCAAAACATACAATATAGTTGCAGTGAAGCCGCTCAACAACTACACCACACCGGTCATTCAACAGACTCCCAGTCAGAGCGACACACAGAAGCATCCAGGGTCAACGCCCTGCTCAAGAACACGTCGAATGATCTCCGACAAGGCCCCCCAACAAAATAAAAATAATAATAAATAAAACTGGGATTCTAACCCTCCAAGATCTCCCCCCCCCCCCCACAGTTCCCCATAGCTGCCCCTCAACCATCCGAGACCCCTCCCTGTGTCACAACCCCCCCATAAAACAAGAACAAAGAAAAAAGGAATAATAAAAATAACATTTATTAATGCTTTTTAGTCTCCGTTTTTATTATTATTCTTTAGTATTTTAATTTCTGTTTTTTTCCCTGTGAAGCACATTGTGTTGCATTCATGTCTGAAATGTGCTGTATAAACAAAGTTTGATTTGGTGGACTAGGACGCTGGATAACTAATTAGGCAGGGGGCTGTGATCCGTACAGGGCCAGAGGTTACAGACCTGACATCGAAGCAAATGTGGGGCCTAGCTGGGTAGGATACCTAGCGCCCGGTCGTGCAGCAGACTTAGGGGTTACTAGTGCAGGGGATTGTGGACCTAGAAAGACAGGTGCCTGGGGCCATAGCACCGAGGTGGAAGTCCGAGAACTTAAGTCAGTGTGAACCTGCACTTAGGGCCATAGACTGAGGTCCGTGTATGGATGGAAACGGAGAGCCTTCCCATGGGGGACAGGAAAGACTGGACTTACCACGAAAGCAGGGAACTATAGACCTACCACAGGGGCCGGACACACTAGACCTATTTGAGGGGCTAGGCACTCTACACCAACCAGGTAGACAGGAACTGAAACTCTGACCCTACCGTTGGGGCAGGAATCTCTGACCCTACCAGGAAGGAAGAGAACTCTTACCCTACCGTGGAGGCAGGAATCTCTGACCCTACCAGGAAGGAAGAGAACTCTTACCCTACCGTGGAGGCAGGAATCTCTGACCCTACCAGGAAGGAAGAGAACTCTTACCCTACCGTGGAAGCAGGAATCTCTGACCCTACCAGGAAGGAAGAGAACTCTTACCCTACCGTGGAGGCAGGAATCTCTGAACCTACCAGGAAGGAAGAGAACTCTTACCCTACCGTGGAGGCTGGAATCTCTGACCCTACCAGGAAGGAAGAGAACTCTTACCCTACCGTGGAGGCAGGAATCTCTGACCCTACCAGGAAGGAAGAGAACTCTTACCCTACTGTGGAAGCAGGAATCTCTGACCCTACCAGGAAGGAAGAGAACTCTTACCCTGCCGTGGAGGCAGGAGACTCCACCAGGCAGGGGCATTACAAGATAAATACACATGCAATATAGCAACAATGTACAAAGAGTATTAACATAATATAAACATACTGGTGAATGCAATGATATTAAGAGGGATATTTACACACTAGTGCTAGATCTTATGAAGCAGGCCTCTTATGAAGCAGGCCTCCCATTTTATGGGGGGGGGGACAAGCTCAATATACTTAGATATGACTAAAACCAGATATAAACTGTGTATAAATGATTATGGACCTACATGCATACAGTTAATTGACTGGGTCCAGTTCACTAATAATCACTACATTCATACAGTTTATTGACTGGGTCCAGTTCACTAATAATCACTACATTCATACAGTTTATTGGCAGTGTCACGCCCTGGTCTATATTTATTGTGTTTGTCTTCGTTTGTTGGGTCGGGCCGGGGTGTGGCATGGGTTTATTTGTGGTGTGTTTCGTCTTGGGGTTGTGTGGGGTGTATAGCATTGTCTATGGCTGCCTGAGGCGGTTCTCAATCAGTCAGGTGATTATCGTTGTCTCTGATTGGGAACCATATTTAGGTAGCCATATTCTTTGAGTGTATTCGTGGGTGATTGTTCCTGTCTCTGTGTTTAGTTTCACCAGACAGGCTGTATAATTTTTTCACGTTTCCGTCTGTTGTTTTTGTATTGTTCGTGTTTTTTCGTTCTTAATTAAACATGTCTAAAAAATACCACGCTGCATTTTGGTCCGCTCCTCCTTCAATAGAAGAAAGCCATTACAGAATCACCCACCACAACAGGACCAAGCGGCGTGGTAACAGGCAGCAGGTGCAGCGAAAGGAGGAATGGACATGGGAGGACGAATTGTTCGGAGAAGGACACTGGGATCAGCCTGGAGAATATCGCCGCCCCAATGAATAACTGGAGGTGGCGAGAGCTGAGAGGCGCTGGTACGAGGAGGCAGCGCGGCAACGCGGATGGAAGCCCGAGAATCAGCCCCAAACATTTCTTGGCGGGGGCTCAGGGAGAGTGTGGCACAGTCAGGAGTCAGACCTGAGCCCACTCTCCCTGTTTATCGTGAGGAGCCAAGGAGGAGACCAGAACCAGAACCGGTGTTGGAGGTGAGCAAAGCAGAGACTGTGAAGGAGTTAATGGGGAAATTGGAGGAGAGAGAAATGAGGGAGTTGCTGTGTTGGTGCTTTTTGCATGGAATTCGCCCGACGGAACGTGTCAGGGATTTGATGGCACCTGGGTCAGCGCTCCATACTTGTCCTGAGGTGCGTGTTAGTCGGCTGGTGAAGTTGGTGCCAGCCTCACGCACCAGGCCTCCTGTGCACATCCCTAGCCTTGCACGTCCTGTGCCAACACTGCTCTCAAGATCTCCAGTACGCCTTCACAGTCTAGCCCATCCTGTGCCACCTTCACACACCAGCCCCCCGGTGGCAGCTCCCCGCACCGGGCTTCCTGTGCGTGTCCTCGGCCCAGTACCACCAGTGCCAGCACCACGCATCAGACCTACTGTGCGCCTCGCATCTCCGGCGCTACCGGAGCTTTTCTCCTCTCCAGCAATGCCGGAGCCTTTCTCCTCTCCTGCGCTGCCGGAGTCTCCCGCCTGTTCAGCGCTGCCGGATCCTTTCTCCTCTCCAGCGCTACCGGAGCCTTTCTCCTCTCCGGCGCTGCCGGAGTCTCCCGCCTGTTCAGCGCTGTCGGAGCTTTTCTCCTCTCCTGCACTGTCGGAGCCTCTCACCTCTCCAGCGCTGCCGGAGTCTCCCGCCTGTTCAGCTCAGCCAGAGCCTTCCTCTTCTACTGCGCTGCCGGAGTCTCCCACCTGTTCAGCGCTGCCCGAGCCTTCCTCCTCTCCTGCGCTGCCGGAGTCTCCCGCCTGTTCGGCGCAGCCAGAGCCTTCCTCCTCTACAGCGCTGCTGGAGTCTCCCGCCTGTTTAGCGCAGCCCGAGCTGTCAGTCTGCATGGAGCAGCCAGAGCTGTCAGTCTTCATGGAGCAGCCAGAGCTGTCAGTCTTCATGGAACAGCCAAAGCTGTCAGTCTGCATGGAGCAGCCGGAGCTGTCAGTCTGCATGGAGCTGTCAGTCTGCATGGAGCTGTCAGTCTGCAAGGAGCTGTCAGTCTGCAAGGAGCTGCCAGTCTGCAAGGAGCTGCCAGTCTGCAAGGAGCTGTCAGTCTGCATGGAGCAGCCAGAGCTGTCAGTCTGCATGGAGCAGCCAGAGCTGTCAGTCTTCATGGAGCAGCCAGAGCTGTCAGTCTTCATGGAACAGCCAAAGCTGTCAGTCTGCATGGAGCAGCCAAAGCTGTCAGTCTGCATGGAGCTGTCAGTCTGCATGGAGCTGTCAGTCTGCATGGAGCTGTCAGTCTGCAAGGAGCTGCCAGTCTGCAAGGAGCTGCCAGTCTGCAAGGAGCTGCCAGTCTGCAAGGAGCTGCCAGTCTGCAAGGAGCTGTCAGTCTGCATGGAGCAGCCAGAGCTGCCAGTCTGCAAGAAGCCGCCAGAGCTGTCAGTCTACATGGAGCGGCCAGAGCCCCCAGTCAGCATGAAGCAGCCAGATCTGTCAGTCTGCCAGGATCTGCCAGTCAGCCAGACTCTTCCAGATCTGCCAGTTAGCCAGACTCTTCCAGATCTGCCAGTCAGCCAGACTATTCCAGATCTGCCAGTCAGCCAGACTCTTCCAGATCTGCCAGTCAGCCAGACTCTTCCAGATCTGCCAGTCAGCCAGACTCTTCCAGATCTGCCAGTCAGCCAGACTCTTCCAGATCTGCCAGTCAGCCAGACTCTTCCAGATCTGCCAGTCAGCCAGACTCTTCCAGATCCGCCAGTCAGCCAGACTCTTCCAGATCAGAACAGGGCTCCGGGCAGCCGAGCGGAAATGGAGGAAAACTCGCCTCCCTGCGGACCTGGCATCATTTCACTCCCTCCTCTCTACATTTTCCTCCTCTGTCTCTGCTGCTAAAGCCACTTTCTACCACTCTAAATTCCAAGCATCTGCCTCTAACCCTAGGAAGCTCTTTGCCACCTTCTCCTCCCTCCTGAATCCTCCTCCCCCTCCCCCTCCCTCTCTGCAGATGACTTCGTCAACCATTTTGAAAAGAAGGTCGACGACATCCGATCCTCGTTTGCTAAGTCAAACGACACCGCTGGTTCTGCTCACACTGCCCTACCCTGTGCTCTGACCTCTTTCTCCCCTCTCTCCAGATGAAATCTCGCTTCTTGTGACGGCCGGCCGCCCAACAACCTGCCCGCTTGACCCTATCCCCTCCTCTCTTCTCCAGACCATTTCCGGAGACCTTCTCCCTTACCTCACCTCGCTCATCCACTCATCCCTGACCGCTGGCTACGTCCCTTCCGTCTTCAAGAGAGCGAGAGTTGCACCCCTTCTGAATAAACCTACACTCGATCCCTCCGATGTCAACAACTACAGACCAGTATCCCTTCTTTCTTTTCTCTCCAAAACTCTTGAACGTGCCGTCCTTGGCCAGCTCTCCCGCTATCTCTCAGAATGACCTTCTTGATTCAAATCAGTCAGGTTTCAAGACTAGTCATTCAACTGAGACTGCTCTTCTCTGTATCACGGAGGCGCTCCGCACTGCTAAAGCTAACTCTCTCTCCTCTGCTCTCATCCTTCTAGACCTATCGGCTGCCTTCGATACTGTGAACCATCAGATCCTCCTCTCCACCCTCTCCGAGTTGGGCATCTCCGGCGCGGCCCACGCTTGGATTGCGTCCTACCTGACAGATCGCTCCTACCAGGTGGCGTGGCGAGAATCTGTCTCCTCACCACGCGCTCTCACCACTGGTGTCCCCCAGGGCTCTGTTCTAGGCCCTCTCCTATTCTCGCTATACACCAAGTCACTTGGCTCTGTCATAACCTCACATGGTCTCTCCTATCATTGCTATGCAGACGACACACAATTAATCTTCTCCTTTCCCCCTTCTGATGACCATTTACATTTACATTTAAGTCATTTAGCAGACGCTCTTATCCAGAGCGACTTACAAACTGAGTTTAAATGTAGTTGACTAATGTGTATGTAAACGTCCGACTTCCCTTTCAGCTGCTTGTATTGAAGATGTTTCCATTCTACAATTAAATTAAATAGTCTCTGCCTTCATCTTTGGATCTAATTGTCCACAACATTGTTTACCCAATTTCGGTTTGCGCAGTTGGTGTTTCTTTTGATTTATTTTTAAAAACTTTGTAGCAACTAAGGTCACGTGCGACTCGGTAGCTGGACTCTGAGCTTACACCAGGGGAAAACACAACTGGAGACTAGTTTGTTTGAGTACATACTGTATTTTCAACACATAGGCAGCAGACATGTGACTAATCCATGAATCCATGATCAGCCCAAGAGTAGAAACACTGGGTGACACAAATTGCAGCCAATTCAACCCTGCTATTTTAGCTGCCTAGTAATGCTATTTTAGCTGCCTAGTAATGCTATTTTAGCTGCCTAGCCAGGACAGTGATGTAGCAGTCATTGTATTACGAGGTAGACAGTTTGCTTTCATTCCAGTCTGATATGACTCTGCTGTGGTCACTAGCTAGTGAGCTAGCAAGTGACAACTTTAGTAGTCAGCCTCCATAGAAGCCATAGAATCACATAAATTGTTGCTAATTTGCCCTGCTACTATTAGCTGGCTAGCCAAGTGGGTAAAGCAGTCATGGCATTACTACTAAGACTATAGGCTATAATATTATATTTCAGTTATCATCAGCATAATGGAAATACTTCTTCCATGTGGCATAGAAAAAAGGGTCCCAAAAGGGTTATTCGGCTGTTCCCACAGGATAACCCTATTCAGTTCCAGGTACAACCATTTTTGGTTCTAGGTAGAACCCTTTTGGGTTCCATGAAGAACCCTCTGTAAAAAGCATTCTACATTAAACCCAAAATGGTTCTGCCTGCAACCAAAAAAGGGTTTTTCAAAGGGTTCAAAGCTGAAGAACCATTCAAGGTTGAAGATAGTATTTTTTTCTACTGGTCTGTCACGACTCCCGTCGAAGTTGGTCCCTCCCCTTGTTCGGGCGGCGTTCGGCGGTCGACGTCACCAACCTTCTAGCCATCGCCGATCCACTTTTCATTTTCCATTGGTTTTGTCTGGTCTTCCATCACACCTGGTTCCAATTCCATCAATTCCATGTTGTGTATTTAACCCTCTGTTCCCCCTTATGTCCTTGTGGGTAATTGTTTCTTGTTGTGCTTGTTCACGGTATGCTGGTATTTACAGGGTTTTGTTTGACCCATTTATTGTATTGTTCTGTTGACGGTGGTTTATGGATATTAACCGACACCGTTGTAAATCAGTTTTCGCTCTCCTGCGCCTGACTTCTCTACCGCCAGTACGCGCCTAATTACATAGTCACCATACCTACCAGACATTATTTTAAGAATATGCAGTTCATCTTTCTCCACTGCTGAATGCATGTGAGAAATGGATTCAGCAGCAGGAGAAGTAGTTACAGTGCCTTGCGAAAGTATTCGGCCCCCTTGAACTTTGCGACCTTTTGCCACATTTCAGGCTTCAAACATAAAGATATAAAACAATTTTTTTGTGAAGAATCAACAACAAGTGGGACACAATCATGAAGTGGAACGACATTTATTGGATATTTCAAACTTTTTTAACAAATCAAAAACTTTAAAATTGGGCGTGCAAAATTATTCAGCCCCCTTAAGTTAGTATTTTGTAGCGCCACCTTTTGCTGCGATTACAGCTGTAAATCGCTTGGGGTATGTCTCTATCAGTTTTGCACATCAAGAGACTGAAAATTTTCCCATTCCTCCTTGCAAAACAGCTCGAGCTCAGTGAGGTTGGATGGAGAGCATTTGTGAACAGCAGTTTTCAGTTGTTTCCACAGATTCTCGATTGGATTCAGGTCTGGACTTTGAGTTGGCCATTCTAACACCTGGATATGTTTATTTTTGAACCATTCCATTGTAGATTTTGCTTTATGTTTTGGATCATTGTCTTGTTGGAAGACAAATCTCCGTCCCAGTCTCAGGTCTTTTGCAGACTCCATCAGGTTTTCTTCCAGAATGGTACTGTATTTGGCTCCATCCATCTTCCCATCAATTTTAACCATCTTCCCTGTCCCTGCTGAAGAAAAGCAGGCCCAAACCATGATGCTGCCACCACCATGTTTGACAGTGGGTATGGTGTGTTCAGGGTGATGAGCTGTGTTGCTTTTACGCCAAACATAACGTTTTGCATTGTTGCCAAAAAGTTCAATATTGGTTTCATCTGACCAGAGCACCTTCTTCCACATGTTTGGTGTGTCTCCCAGGTGGCTTGTGGCAAACTTTAAACGACACTTTTTATGGATATCTTTAAGAAATGGCTTTCTTCTTGCCACTCTTCCATAAAGGCCAGATTTGTGCAATATACGACTGATTGTTGTCCTATGGACAGAGTCTCCCACCTCAGCTGTAGATCTCTGCAGTTCATCCAGAGTGATCATGGGCCTCTTGGCTGCATCTCTGATCAGTCTTCTCCTTGTATGAGCTGAAAGTTTAGAGGGACGGCCAGGTCTTGGTAGATTTACAGTGGTCTGATACTCCTTCCATTTCAATATTATCGCTTGCACAGTGCTCCTTGGGATGTTTAAAGCTTGGGAAATCTTTTTGTATCCAAATCCAGCTTTAAACTTCTTCACAACAGTATCTCGGACCTGCCTGGTGTGTTCCTTGTTCTTCATGATGCTCTCTGCGCTTTTAACGGACCTCTGAGACTATCACAGTGCAGGTGCATTTATACGGAGACTTGATTACACACAGGTGGATTGTATGTATCATCATTAGTCATTTAGGTCAACATTGGATCATTCAGAGATCCTCACTGAACTTCTGGAGAGAGTTTGCTGCACTGAAAGTAAAGGGGCTGAATAATTTTGCACGTCCAATTTTTCAGTTTTTGATTTGTTAAAGTTTGAAATATCCAATAAATGTCGTTCCACTTCATGATTGTGTCCCACTTGTTGTTGATTCTTCACAAAAAAAATGTTTTATATCTTTATGTTTGAAGCCTGAAATGTGGCAAAAGGTCGCAAAGTTCAAGGGGGCAGAATACTTTCGCAAGGCACTGTATGGACATTACGGACCATGTGAACCCCTGAGTCAAAGTTTAGTGGTTTATCGACTGTGATGTCCTCCATTGTCTGTGGCAGTAAGGCGCCACGCCACTTATGTCCAGTACAACAGGTCACTTACAGGTGAAGCTTCACATACTCACCAGCATCAATGCACATATACTGTGTCTGAAAGGGCACTCTAAGCATTACATTGTGCAAGTACTTTTGACCAAGGCCCAATATAACATATTACATTTTGAGCAAATGTGTGTGGGTGTTGTGACAGAAAGAATGTGTGTAAGAGAGATGCAATGAATGGAGCTCTTTATAGCACAGGCACATACGAGCTTGGGATTTATTGTGTGCTGGCAGTGGCAATGTTGATAGTAACAACCCTCTCTCACATTCCATATATGACAACCACCCCCAACCAATGCTAATTAAGATAGTAACCATATGGCAACCATCCCCAACCAATGCTAATTCAGATAGTAACCATACGGCAACCATCCTCATCCAATGTTGATTAAGATAGGTTGCCATATGCTTACTAGGACCTCAGAAATTTGTTTGAAATATAGCTCCCCGTTTCCTTCTTTCAACAAATATTAATTGTTAATGAATACTCCCATAATTCAAACATTTACAAAGATTGTTTTACTTTCACAAATTCACCTCACCTACCAAGATCATCATTTAAAAAAAACTTTCAGATAAACTCATAAATTCACCTCACATCAGTTATTTCAAAGAATTCACACATTTGAACGTTAAAATTATTACGAGGAGACATATAGATTGGGAGTAACTAGCACTGTGACAACTGACCCCATTCTCCCCTACCCTGAACCATTGGTTAGCCTCCAGGATAAAAGTTTTGTTCCTGTTGAGTGAACACTGTTCGTTCGATCTAAACCCTGAATATAATAACACATATTACAGATCATTCAGTAAGGTGTATACTTCCATGGCAGACAGCCAAGACCACTGTTACAGCAGCGTTTCAGGCTTGATCGATACCTATCTTACAAGACAGTGTAAGATAGGTATCCAGCTGAATAAGGCACTAACCACATGGCTTCCATTAAGGCCAAGCAGGCAGTGGGATGGCCACAACACACACACCCAGTGCTCGGCGCGGGATCCGAAGACAGGTAAGTTTGAGCTTGAGCACCTTCCATTAGTTGCCGCCAGGGAGTGACTGTTCAGATCTATCACATGGGTTGACCCTTTCTGCTGTCTGCAGCATAGCATGTAAAGACAGAGAGTCTTTCTGCTGTCTGCAGCATAGCATGTAAAGACAGAGAGTCTTTCTGCTGTCTGCAGCATAGCACGTAAAGACAGACAGTCTTTCTGCTGTCTGCAGCATAGCACGTGAAGACGGTCTTTCTGCTGTCTGCAGCATAGCACGTAAAGACGGTCTTTCTGCTGTCTGCAGCATAGCACGTAAAGACAGAGTCTTTCTGCTGTCTGCAGCATAGCACGTAAAGACAGACAGTCTTTCTGCTGTCTGCAGCATAGCATGTAAAGACAGAGAGTCTTTCTGCTGTCTGCAGCATAGCATGTAAAGACAGAGAGTCTTTCTGCTGTCTGCAGCATAGCATGTAAAGACAGAGAGTCTTTCTGCTGTCTGCAGCATAGCATGTAAAGACAGTCTTTCTGCTGTCTGCAGCATAGCACGTAAAGACAGAGAGTCTTTCTGCTGTCTGCACCATAGCACGTAAAGACAGAGAGTCTTTCTGCTGTCTGCACCATAGCACGTAAAGACAGAGAGTCTTTCTGCTGTCTGCACCATAGCACGAGAAGACGGTCTTTCTGCTGTCTGCCCCATAGCACGAGAAGACTGTCTTTCTGCTGTCTGCACCATAGCACGAGAAGACGGTCTTTCTGCTGTCTGCCCCATAGCACGAGAAGACTGTCTTTCTGCTGTCTGCACCATAGCACGAGAAGACTGTCTTTCTGCTGTCTGCACCATAGCACGAGAAGACGGTCTTTCTGCAGTCTGCACCATAGCACGAGAAGACGGTCTTTCTGCTGTCTGCACCATAGCACGAGAAGACGGTCTTTCTGCTGTCTGCACCATAGCACGAGAAGACGGTCTTTCTGCTGTCTGCCCCATAGCACGAGAAGACGGTCTTTCTGCTGTCTGCACCATAGCACGAGAAGACGGTCTTTCTGCTGTCTGCACCATAGCACGAGAAGACGGTCTTTCTGCTGTCTGCACCATAGCACGAGAAGACGGTCTTTCTGCTGTCTGCACCATAGCACGAGAAGACAGTCTTTCTGCAGTCTGCACCATAGCACGAGAAGACAGTCTTTCTGCTGTCTGCACCATAGCACGAGAAGACAGTCTTTCTGCAGTCTGCACCATAGCACGAGAAGACAGTCTTTCTGCTGTCTGCACCATAGCATGAGAAGACAGCGAGTCTTTCTGCACCACAGGAGAAGACAGAGTCTTTCTGCATCATAGGATGAGAAACAAGAGACATGCTCTTATGTAAAGCGCTTTAAGCAACATTAATACATTTTATCATCATACATTTTAACAGCCTATATATTCTTCTACATTTTAACAGACTTGTAATGGCTTTCTTCTGTGGACAAAGGAGAGGACCAAAGCGCAGCGTGGTTAGAGTTCAACATGTTTAATAAAGACGATAAACGTCAACAGTTCTGTCTGGTGCAGACACACAAAGACAGAAGACAACCACCCACAAAAACCCAACACAAAACAGGCTACCTAAATATGGTTCCCAATCAGAGACAATGACTAACATCTGCCTCTGATTGAGAACCATATCAGGCCGAACATAGAAACAGGAAAACTAGACACACAAAATAGAATGCCCACTCAGCTCACGTCCTGACCAACACGAAAACAAAGAAAACACAAAAGAACTATGGTCAGCACGTGACAAACCTATAATTTATTCTACATTTTAACAGCTTATAGATTCTTCTACATTTTAACAGCCTGTACATTATTCAAATCAAATTGTATTTGTCACATACACTTGGTTAGCAGATGTTAAATGCGAGTGTAGCTAAATTCTTGTGCTTCTAGTTCTGAAAGTGCAGTAATATGTAACAAGTAATCTGACAATTCCCCCAACAGCTATATAATACACACAAATGGGGTGAATGAGAATATGTACATGTAAGTATATGGATGAGCGATGGTCGAGCTGCATAGACAAGGTGCAATAGATGGCATAAAATGCAGTATGTAGATGTGATATGAGTAATGTAAGATATGTAAACATTATTAAAGCGGCATTATTTAAAGTGGCATTGCATGAAGTGACTAGTGATCCATTTATTAGTGTCCAGTGATTGGGTCTCAATGTAGGCAGCAGCCTCTCTGAGTCAGTTATTGCTGTTTAGCACACTGATGGCCTTGAGATAGAAGCTGTTTTTCAGTCTCTCAGTCCCAGCTTTGATGCACCTGTACTGACCTCGCCTTCTGGATGGTAGCGATGTGAACAGGCAGTGGCTCGGGTGGTTGTTGTCCTTGATTATCTTCATGACCTTCCTGTGACATCGGGCGCTGTAGATATCCTGGAGGGCAGGTAGTTTGCCCCGGTGATGCGTTGTGCAGACCTGTTGATCAGCCTTCACCACACCGTCTGTGTGGGTGGACCATTTCAGATTGTCCGTGATGTGTATGCCGAGGAACTTAAAAACGTTCCACCTTCTCCATTGCTGTCCCTTCGTTGTGGAAAGGGGAGGTGTTCCCTCTGCTGTTTCCTGGAGTCCACGATCATCACCTTTATTTTGTTGATGTTGTGTGAGAGGTTGTTCTCCTGACACACACTCAGAGTGCCCTCACCTCCTCTCTGTAGGCTGTCTCGTCAGTGTTGGAAATCAGGCCTACTACTGTTGTGTTGTCTGCAAACTTGATGATTGAGTTAGAGGCGTGCGTGGCCACGCATTCATGAGTGAACAGGGAGTACAGGAGGGGGCTGAGCACGCACCCTTGTGGGGCAACAATGTTGAGGGTCAGCGAAGTTGAGATGTTGTTGGAGGCTACTATGGAGGGTACTATGGTGTTGAATGCTGAGCTGTAGTCAATGAACAACATTCTTACATAGGTATTCCTCTTGTCCAGATGGTATAGGGCAGTGTGCAGTGTGATGGCGATTGCGTCATCTGTGGAACTGTTGGGGCGGTATGCAAACTGAAGTGGGTCTAGGCTGGCCGGTAGGGTGGAGGTGATATGATCCTTGACTAGTCTCTCAAAGCACTTCATGATGACAGAGTGCTAAGGGGTGGTAGTCAATTAGTTCAGTTATCTTTGACTTCTTGGGTACAGGAACAATGGTATCCATCTTAAAGCATGTGGGGACAACAGACTGGGATAGGGAGTGATTGAATATGTCCGTAAATACAACGGCCTATAATTTATTCTACATTTTAACAGCTTATAGATTATTCTACATTTTAACAGCCTATAATTTATTCTACATTTTAACAGCCTATAGAATATTCTACATTTTATCAGCCTATAATTTATTCTACATTTTAACAGCCTATAGAATATTCTACATTTTATCAGCCTATAATTTATTCTACATTTTAACAGCCTATAGAATATTCTACATTTTATCAGCCTATAATTTATTCTACATTTTCAGTTTATAGATTATTCTACATTTTAACAGCTTATAGATTATTCTACATTTTAACAGCTTATAGAATATTCTACATTTTAACAGCCTATAGAATATTCTACATCTTAACAGCATATATATCCTTCTTATTGTTAATGCTGTTACTTCACATGTATTCCTAGTCAAATATGTCAGGAAGTACATTATAAATAATGATGTATAACCTACTTCCTGACCTACCTCTTTAGAAATGAATTTGAAAGTCACTGATTGTAGTCACTACACTACATCAAGTCCAGCTCTAACCAAAGCTCTTCATAATCAGACATCATTTGCACCGTTGTTTTAGAGCCATTGGTTGTTTTGTTGAGTGAAGGCTGCGTTAATTTGCCAGAGTGATTACACGAGCAGTTAGAGAAGGAGACGCGGGTCTATCTCAGGTCAGAAACACAGTGAGTGCTGCTTCAAAAACTATTCAAATGCAAATCTACAGAGTATATTCAGACCAGAGTAGTATACATATTCAGACCAGACTGGTAGACATATTCAGACCAGAGTGGTAGACATATTCAGACCAGAGTGGTAGACATATTCAGACCAGAGTGGTAGACATATTCAGACCAGAGTGGTAGACATATTCAGACCAGAGTGGTAGACATATTCAGACCAGAGTGGTAGACATATTCAGACCAGAGTGGTAGACATATTCAGACCAGAGTGGTAGACATATTCAGACCAGAGTGGTAGACATATTGAGACCAGAGTGGTAGACATATTGAGACCAGAGTGGTAGACATATTGAGACCAGAGTGGTAGACATATTGAGACCAGAGTGGTAGACATATTGAGACCAGAGTGGTAGACATATTGAGACCAGAGTGGTAGACATATTGAGACCAGAGTGGTAGACATATTGAGACCAGAGTGGTAGACATATTGAGACCAGAGTGGTAGACATATTGAGACCAGAGTGGTAGACATATTGAGACCAGAGTGGTAGACATATTCAGACCAGAGTAGTAGACATAGTCAGACCAGAGTGGTAGACATATTCAGACCAGAGAGTGTGTGTGTGCGTGTGTGTGTGTGTGTGTTGCTCAGCAAAGATCACTTTCACACAGGCGTTGATTTACCCAGACAGGAACAAAAGAGATTGATTATCTGCTTGAAGGGATTTTGGGATTAAAGTCTACTGATCTCGTCAGACACCGTTCGAAAGTCTAGCAGCAGGTGTGGGGACAGAGGAGGAGGGTCAATGAGGTGACAGTAATGACGCATGAGAGGCATATTGTATTGGTGTGTGTAATGGATGTGTATGTACATTGCAGGCTGTGTATAAGTGTGTGTGAGTGTGTATACACATTGCAGGCTGTGTATAAGTGTGTGTGAGTGTATGTACATTGCAGGCTGTGTATAAGTGTGTGTGAGTGTGTTTGTACATTGCAGGCTGTGTATAATTGTGTGTGAGTGTATGTACATTGCAGGCTGTGTATAAGTGTGTGTGTGTGTGTGTGTATGTACTTTGCAGGCTGTGTATAAGTCCCTGAAACAAGACGTACTGTCCACACTATCTATCATCCGTCAGCACAAAGCCCTGTGTGAAACCACAAAGCCCTGTGTGAAACCACAAAGCCCTGTGTGAAACCACAAAGCCCTGTGTGAAACCACAAAGCCCTGTGTGAAACCACAAAGCCCTGTGGGAAACCACAAAGCCCTGTGTGAAACCACAAAGCCCTGTGGGAAACCACAAAGCCCTGTGGGAAACCACAAAGCCCTGTGGGAAACCACAAAGCCCTGTGGGAAACCACAAAGCCCTGTGTGGAATAACACACAGACAGTTGGTGAGTGATAACCCAGAGACAGCTGGTGAGGGACGACAGACAGCTGGTGAGGGACGACAGACAGCTGGTGAGGGACAACAGACAGCTGGTGAGTGATAACCCAGAGACAGCTGGTGAGGGACAACAGACAGTTGGTGAGGGATAACAGACAGTTGGTGAGGGATAACAGACAGTGACAGTTGGTGAGGGATAATAGACAGCTGGTGAGGGATAATAGACAGCTGGTGAGGGACAACAGACAGCTGGTGAGTGATAACCCAGAGACAGCTGGTGAGGGACAACAGACAGTTGGTGAGGGATAATAGACAGCTGGTGAGGGATAATAGACAGCTGGTGAGGGACAACAGACAGCTGGTGAGGGACAACAGACGGCTGGTGAGGGACAACAGACAGCTGGTGAGGGACAACAGACAGCTGGTGAGGGACAACAGACAGCTGGTGAGGGACAACAGACAGCTGGTGAGGGACAACAGACAGCTGGTGAGGGACAACAGACAGCTGGTGAGGGACAACAGACAGCTGGTGAGGGACAACAGACAGCTGGTGAGGGACGACAGTGACAGCTGGTGAGGGACGACAGTGACAGCTGGTGAGGGACGACAGTGACAGCTGGTGAGGGACGACAGTGACAGCTGGTGAGGGACGACAGTGACAGCTGGTGAGGGACGACAGTGACAGTTGGTGAGGGACGACAGACAGCTGGTGAGGGACGACAGACAGCTGGTGAGGGACGACAGACAGCTGGTGAGGGACGACAGACAGCTGGTGAGGGACGACAGACAGCTGGTGAGGGACGACAGACAGCTGGTGAGGGACGACAGACAGCTGGTGAGGGACGACAGACAGTTGGTGAGGGACGACAGACAGTTGGTGAGGGATGACAGACAGTGACAGTTGGTGAGGGACGACAGACAGTGACAGTTGGTGAGGGACAACAGACAGCTGGTGAGGGACAACAGACAGCTGGTGAGGGACAACAGACAGTTGGTGAGGGATAATAGACAGCTGGTGAGGGATAATAGACAGCTGGTGAGGGACAACAGACAGCTGGTGAGGGACGACAGTGACAGTTGGTGAGGGACGACAGTGACAGTTGGTGAGGGACGACAGTGACAGTTGGTGAGGGACGACAGTGACAGTTGGTGAGGGACGACAGTGACAGTTGGTGAGGGACGACAGTGACAGTTGGTGAGGGATAATAGACAGTTGGTGAGGGACAACAGACAGCTGGTGAGGGACAACAGACAGCTGGTGAGGGACAACAGACAGCTGGTGAGGGATAACAGACAGTGACAGTTGGTGAGGGACAACAGACAGTGACAGCTGGTGAGGGACAACAGACAGCTGGTGAGGGACAACAGACAGCTGGTGAGGGACAACAGACAGCTGGTGAGGGACAACAGACAGCTGGTGAGGGACAACAGACAGCTGGTGAGGGACAACAGACAGCTGGTGAGGGACGACAGTGACAGCTGGTGAGGGACGACAGTGACAGCTGGTGAGGGACGACAGTGACAGCTGGTGAGGGACGACAGTGACAGTTGGTGAGGGATGACAGTGACAGTTGGTGAGGGATAATAGACAGCTGGTGAGGGATAACAGACAGCTGGTGAGGGACAACAGACAGCTGGTGAGGGACAACAGACAGCTGGTGAGGGACAACAGACAGCTGGTGAGGGACAACAGACAGCTGGTGAGGGACGACAGTGACAGTTGGTGAGGGACGACAGTGACAGTTGGTGAGGGACGACAGTGACAGTTGGTGAGGGATAATAGACAGTGACAGTTGGTGAGGGATAACAGACAGTTGGTGAGGGATAACAGACAGTTGGTGAGGGATAACACAGAGACAGCTGGTGAGGGATAACACAGAGACAGCTGGTGAGGGATAACAGACATTGACAGTTTGTGAGGGATAACAGACAGTGACAGTTTGTGAGGGATAACAGACAGTGACAGTTTGTGAGGGATAACAGACAGTGCCAGTTGCTGATGGATAAAGCAGAAAGAGTTGGTGAGGGATAACACAAAGACAGCTGGTGAGGGATAACGCAGAGATAGTTGGTGATGGATAACGCAGAGACAACTGGTGAGAGATAATGCAGGGACAGCCAGTGAGGGATAATGCAGAGACAGCCGGCGCAGGATACCGTAGAGACAGCGGGTGAGGGATAATGCAGCGATAGCTGGTGAGGGATAACGCAGACACAGCGGGTGAGAGAATGCAGCGACAGCCGGTGAGGGATAATGCAGGGGCAGCTGGTGAGGGATAACGTTGAGACAGCTGGTGTGGGATACCGTAGAGCCAGCGGGTGAGAGATAATGCAGATACAGCCGGTGAGGGATAATGGGGAGACAGCCGGTGAGGGATAATGCAGAGACAGCTGATGTGGGATACCGTAGAGACAGCGGGTGAGGGACAATGCAGCAATAGTTGGCGAGGGATAACGCAGATACACCGGGTGAGAGATAATGCAGCAACAGCCGGCGAGGGATAATGCAGGGGCAGCCGGTGAGGGATAACGTTGAGACAGATGATGAGGGATAACATAGAGATAGCTGGTGAGAGATAATGCAGAGGCAGCTAGTGAGGAATACAGTTGAGACAGATGGTGAGGGATAACATAGAGATAGCTGGTGAGAGATAATGCAGTACATCTGGTGAGGGATAATGCAGAGACAGCTGGTGAGGGATACCGCAGAGACATCCGGTGAGGGATAATGCAGAGACATCAGGTGAGAGATAACAAGGACATGGCTCCTTTTGTATCACATTCAGGGTGGTTCAGTGTCAGACTGGGAATGAAATTAGGCTCTGGCCACACAGGCCCAATACAGCTGTACCACACAGGCCCAGTGCGGCTGTACCAGACAGGTCCAATCCTACTTTCAATCTCTCCACTGCCTTCCCACCACCTCTTCATTCCCCCCCTTTTTTCTTCTATCTCACTATTCTCCCTTTATTGCTTCCCTCTAATCTCTGTTAGCACATAAATGTGTCAATCATCTCCACTGTCTATCAGATTCAGTGACATCTGTTGCCTAGTGATCCGAGTTATTAATATTGAGTTGCTGAGGATGTTGATGACCCGTCTCGGAGCTGAACGGGCAGCAGCCTACGTGTGTTTACCGTCTTGGGGCCGACCACGCGCTCCGCTCAGTCACAAACCTGTCAGGATTATTTAATGGCCGACAGAAAGACAAGCACGGCCCGCTTGTCTTTGCTCCATCTCTAAATCTTTCTTGCTGGTTCTGACCCTATTGATTGGATGAAGGTTCTATTCTGCTGGGCTGTCTGACGAATGGTGATGCGTGGCGGTGCTTGGCGGTGCTTGGCGGTGCGTGGTGGTGCTTGGCGGTATGTGGTGGCCTGGTGGGGCAAAATGCTGATGTGATGACGAGCGAGGCTGGGGATGAATGTTGTCATGGGGAAGGGGGGGAGAGAAACACACAATCATGGTTTTGAAGAGAGCCACACTGTCTTGTTGGTTGCCATCCAATCAGCATGTTCTGTGTCTGCTCTGTCACTGACTTGTTGCTGTAGGGGACGCGGCGAGGATGTCAATACGTGTTGCGATGAAGTATCGTCAGTTGAGGATCCTCAGAGAAGTAAGGGAAGGACCATCCTCCTCAGTGTATTTCATACAATTAAAATAGTGAAACATTACAAAGGCTATCATTTTTAGATGAAATTACTCTAAATATATCCACATCACCAAATAATAGATTAAAACACAGTGTTTTGCAACGATGGTCTGCAGTAGCCTTAACAGCACCCTGTATGGTAGCACCATGGTGTAGCCGGAGGACAGCTAGTTTCCGTCCTCCTCTGGGTACATTGACTTCAATACAAACCTAGGAGACTCACAGTTCTCACCCCCTTCCATGGACTTACACAGTAATTATGAGAACTTCGGGAGGACGTCCTACAACCTATCAGGGTTCTTGCCGAATGAACTGACCTTTTGCCCACCCAAATTAAAGGGTCAGAGAATGAATCTAGTACTGAAAGCATAAGCTACAGCTAGCGAGCACAGCAGTGCGTAAAATGTAGTGAGTAGTTGACTCAAAGAGAAAGACAATAGTTGAACCGTTGTGAACAAATGCATTTCTTCAAAAATGAAGGAGAAGCAAGAGAGCGAGGGAGAAAGAGAGAGCTAGCTACATTTCGTAGTATTTGTTTCACTTACTTAGCTATCTTGCCAGCTTGTTTAACCTACTCAAACACCCAGCGCAAACAGAGAGGGATGCTATGTTAGCTAGTTGGCTTTGGTTTTCTTAATTTATTGTCACCAGGGCCCGCCAGGTGTAACTGCTAAAGTGCTTGCTGACTATACACTGTATTGCATGATTGTAGCGGTTTTACTAGCTAATGTGTTTGTTTTATTAGCTATGTTGATTTGATGTTAGATAATATGGTGACAACAATGTAGGCCGTGTGTAGTGGTTACCGGTTATGATATGATGGTTTTGCTTGGAAAGGATTTTTCACCTGGTCACAGAACTGAACGGAGTGCACGTAGATGTGAGAAGGAATTACAAAGTGATGTGGCTGCAATGACAGTGATCATGGTATTTGTATGTGGCTGCTATGACAGTGATCATGCTGTTTGTATGTGGCTGCTATGAAAGTAAACTGTTTTTGAATGTGATCAGATTCATTCCTCTGATTCTGTTGAAAAATGTTTCTTAAATGGAAGCAAACGGAATGGGGATAAACATATCTGACTTTGTCCAATACAAACTCTTGTTTGCAGCTGTTGAACTAATTATTACACCCTAGATCAGCTAGATGCAGGCAAGAGTGTGCAAGGTTGGTAAAGAATGTGTCATTGATTGATCACACTAATGTTTCTCAACCTGTGCACCTACGTGATAAACTTTCATTCATAGGCTAGGTTGTAGAAGCCTCGTGATGGGTATAGGGAAATTCAATTCTAAATGATTTCTGAGTGTTGGAGTGTGCCCCTGGCTATCCTTAATAATAATAATAATAATAATAATAATAATAATAATAATAATAATAATAATAATAATAATAATAATAATAATAATAATAATAATTGGGCCTTCTGGTTAACATAAGGAATTTGAAAGTATATTTTAGCAATTACACTTACTTTTGATACTTAAGCATATTTCAAAACAAATACTTGTAGAATTTTACTCAAATAGTATTTTACTGGGTGACTTTTACTTTTATTTGAGCCATTTTCTATTAAGGCATCTTTACTTTTACTACAGTATGACTTTTGGGTACGTTTTCCATATTTGACCAGATGTACATGTAGACATTTCAGCTTTGTGCTTTCAGTGATTCAGTGTTACTCTTAGACAGATTCAAGTAGGTGTGGATAATCCTGATCTTAAAGAGGTCAGATCGGCTGATCTTTAGAGCATGGTGAAAGACACTCATCCCACATGACAGCATGGAAATTGGAAGATGGCATCTAGGAGGAAAATGAAGCAAATCTGTCAGACACGAACACGGGACAGACGTGTCGTGAAGATGCAAACAGCAAGGTGAACATTCCCAATGTGACTACCATATGTTAGAACTTCATCTGGAAATACTCATGTTTTCTCAGTATGAAAAGGTAAGCTACTGGACATCTCTGAAGTGGCTCAGGTAAGGTTGGAGGGAATGGGGGTGGCAGGGAAGCCTAGTGGTGAGAGTGTTGGACTAGTAACCGGAAGGTTGCAAGTTCAAACCCCCGAGCTGACAAGGTACAAATCTGTCGTTCTGCCCCTGAACAGGCAGTTAACCCACTGTTCCTAGGCCGTCATTGAAAATAAGAATTTGTTCTTAACTGACTTGCCTAGTTAAATAAAGGTAAAATAAAAAAATGCAAAAAAATGGGGGGGGGGGTGGTAATAACAACACTAGTCTCTCTAGCCCCTATCTCTATAACATTCTTTCACTATGTGGTGAAGGGATTTCCTGCCCGTAGCAGGCTGGTTGTTGAGGGTCAGGCTAGAGTAGCGCTGTCCATGGTGCTGAATGCACAGCTACACTCCCTGTGTTAGTCCATGGTACTGAATGCACAGCTACACTCCCTGTGTTAGTCCATGGTGCTGAATGCACAGCTACACTCCCTGTGTTAGTCCATGGTGCCAAATGCACAGCTACACTCCCTGTGTTAGTCCATGGTGCTGAATGTATAGCTACACTCCCTGTGTTAGTCCATGGTGCTGAATGCACAGCTACACTCCCTGTGTTAGTCCATGGTGCTGATTGCACAGCTACACTCCCTGTGTTAGTCCATGGTGCTGAATGTACAGCTACACTCCCTGTGTTAGTCCATGGTGCTGAATGTATAGCTACACTCCCTGTGTTAGTCCATGGTGCTGAATGCACAGCTACACTCCCTGTGTTAGTCCATGGTGCTGAATGCACAGCTACACTCCCTGTGTTAGTCCATGGTGCTGAATGTACAGCTACACTCCCTGTGTTAGTCCATGGTGCTGAATGTACAGCTACACTCCCTGTGTTAGTCCATGGTGCTGAATGTACAGCTACACTCCCTGTGTTAGTCCATGGTGCTGAATGCACAGCTACACTCCCTGTGTTAGTCCATGGTGCTGAATGTACAGCTACACTCCCTGTGTTAGTCCATGGTGCTGAATGCATAGCTACACTCCCTGTGTTAGTCCATGGTGCTGAATGCACAGCTACACTCCCTGTGTTAGTCCATGGTGCCAAATGCACAGCTACACTCCCTGTGTTAGTCCATGGTGCTGAATGTATAGCTACACTCCCTGTGTTAGTCCATGGTGCTGAATGCACAGCTACACTCCCTGTGTTAGTCCATGGTGCTGATTGCACAGCTACACTCCCTGTGTTAGTCCATGGTGCTGAATGTACAGCTACACTCCCTGTGTTAGTCCATGGTGCTGAATGTATAGCTACACTCCCTGTGTTAGTCCATGGTGCTGAATGCACAGCTACACTCCCTGTGTTAGTCCATGGTGCTGAATGCACAGCTACACTCCCTGTGTTAGTCCATGGTGCTGAATGTACAGCTACACTCCCTGTGTTAGTCCATGGTGCTGAATGTACAGCTACACTCCCTGTGTTAGTCCATGGTGCTGAATGTACAGCTACACTCCCTGTGTTAGTCCATGGTGCTGAATGCACAGCTACACTCCCTGTGTTAGTCCATGGTGCTGAATGTACAGCTACACTCCCTGTGTTAGTCCATGGTGCTGAATGTACAGCTACACTCCCTGTGTTAGTCCATGGTGCTGAATGTACAGCTACACTCCCTGTGTTAGTCCATGGTGCTGAATGTACAGCTACACTCCCTGTGTTAGTCCATGGTGCTGAATGTACAGCTACACTCCCTGTGTTAGTCCATGGTGCTGAATGTACAGCTACACTCCCTGTGTTAGTCCATGGTGCTGAATGTACAGCTACACTCCCTGTGTTAGTCCATGGTGCTGAATGCACAGCTACACTCCCTGTGTTAGTCCATGGTGCTGAATGCATAGCTACACTCCCTGTGTTAGTCCATGGTGCTGAATGTACAGCTACACTCCCTGTGTTAGTCCATGGTGCTGAATGTACAGCTACACTCCCTGTGTTAGTCCATGGTGCTGAATGCACAGCTACACTCCCTGTGTTAGTCCATGGTGCTGAATGTACAGCTACACTCCCTGTGTTAGTCCATGGTGCTGAATGTACAGCTACACTCCCTGTGTTAGTCCATGGTGCTGAATGTACAGCTACACTCCCTGTGTTAGTCCATGGTGCTGAATGCACAGCTACACTCCCTGTGTTAGTCCATGGTGCTGAATGCACAGCTACACTCCCTGTGTTAGTCCATGGTGCTGAATGCACAGCTACACTCCCTGTGTTAGTCCATGGTGCTGAATGTACAGCTACACTCCCTGTTTTAGTCCATGGTGCTGAATGCATAGCTACACTCCCTGTGTTAGTCCATGGTGCTGAATGCATAGCTACACTCCCTGTGTTAGTCCATGGTGCTGAATGCACAGCTACACTCCCTGTGTTAGTCCATGGTGCTGAATGTACAGCTACACTCCCTGTGTTAGTCCATGGTGCTGAATGTACAGCTACACTCCCTGTGTTAGTCCATGGTGCTGAATGCACAGCTACACTCCCTGTGTTAGTCCATGGTGCTGAATGTACAGCTACACTCCCTGTGTTAGTCCATGGTGCTGAATGTACAGCTACACTCCCTGTGTTAGTCCATGGTGCTGAATGCACAGCTACACTCCCTGTGTTAGTCCATGGTGCTGAATGTACAGCTACACTCCCTGTGTTAGTCCATGGTGCTGAATGTACAGCTACACTCCCTGTGTTAGTCCATGGTGCTGAATGCACAGCTACACTCCCTGTGTTAGTCCATGGTGCTGAATGCACAGCTACACTCCCTGTGTTAGTCCATGGTGCTGAACGCACAGCTACACTCCCTGTGTTAGTCCATGGTGCTGAATGCACAGCTACACTCCCTGTGTTAGTCCATGGTGCTGAATGTATAGCTACACTCCCTGTGTTAGTCCATGGTGCTGAATGCACAGCTACACTCCCTGTTTTAGTCCATGGTGCTGAATGCACAGCTACACTCCCTGTGTTAGTCCATGGTGCTGAATGCACAGCTACACTCCCTGTGTTAGTCCATGGTGCTGAATGCACAGCTACACTCCCTGTGTTAGTCCATGGTGCTGAATGCACAGCTACACTCCCTGTGTTAGTCCATGGTGCTGAATGTACAGCTACACTCCCTGTGTTAGTCCATGGTGCTGAATGCATAGCTACACTCCCTGTGTTAGTCCATGGTGCTGAATGCACAGCTACACTCCCTGTGTTAGTCCATGGTGCTGAATGCACAGCTACACTCCCTGTGTTAGTCCATGGTGCTGAATGTATAGCTACACTCCCTGTGTTAGTCCATGGTGCTGAATGTATAGCTACACTCCCTGTGTTAGTCCATGGTGCTGAATGTACAGCTACACTCCCTGTGTTAGTCCATGGTGCTGAATGTACAGCTACACTCCCTGTGTTAGTCCATGGTGCTGAATGTACAGCTACACTCCCTGTGTTAGTCCATGGTGCTGAATGTATAGCTACACTCCCTGTGTTAGTCCATGGTGCTGAATGTACAGCTACACTCCCTGTGTTAGTCCATGGTGCTGAATGCACAGCTACACTCCCTGGGTGTTTCTCAAAATGTATACAACCGTGCCACGAGTACGCAAATTAGAGCACGGGACGGTCGGAGTATGAGTCCAAATCAATCCGAATCGAACTCGTACACCGTTTTTAAGCAACGTCGCAAGCTTCAATGGAAAGTCTGCAAAGAAACTACAGAAAAAAAGTATAATGGTGGGTATTATTTGAGCTGAAGTGAGAGAAAATACATTCCCACTTCGGAATAAAATGTTGCCTAATCACATCTCATATGTTGCCTGACTACAATGTTTTATCATGATACGTTAATAGCTGTGTTAATTTTGGCATGTTTACCTGCCTACGTATCGTAGATCACAAGCCCATAATAAGTCAATAGGGCTAACTGGCTAGCTACTACTATGGTTAGCTAGCCATGAAGAATTGTTAGCAAGCTATCCACAAAGAATTGACATGGTTTGTGAAAGGATTTGCAAGGTAGACACGTGTACAGGAGTCTCTCTCTCTCTCTCAACATAAATACGGGTTGAATTTACAATGGTGTTTTGTTCTTCACTGGTTTCCCTTTTCTTGTGGCAACAGGTCACAAATATTGCTGCTGTGATGGCACACTGTGGTATTTCACCCAATAGATATGGGAGTTTATCAAAATTGGATTTGTTTTCGAATTCTTTGTGGATCTGTGTAATCTGAGGGAAATATGTCTCTCTAATATGGTCATACATTGGGCAGGAGGTTAGGAAGTGCAGCTCAGTTTCCACCTCATTTTGTGGCCAGTGTGTATATAGCCTAAGGCAGCCTTTCTCAATAGCAAGGCTATGCTCACTGAGTCTGTACATAGTGAACCAAGTGAAACCCCCTCGGCCAAACCGTCCCCTATCCCAGACGACGCTGGGCCAACTGCGCGCCGCAGTTGGGAATCCCGGTCACGGCTGGTAATGACACGGCCTTGGATCGAACCCCAGGCTGTAGTCATGCCACAGCACTGGGATGCAGTGCCTTAGACTGCTGTGCCCCTGCATGCAGTCTCAATTGAGTGTTTGTCCCGTTTTGTGAATTCTTGGTTGGTGAGCAGACCGTAGACCTCACAACCATAAAGGGCAATGGGTTCAAGTATTTTTTGCCAGATCCTTATTGATATATATATATATATATATACAATCACATCATCAGCTTTTTAATACACACACACATTCATCATATGGCCAGCAAACCCCTCAAAGGCTTCCATGAGGTCAACTTGGCGTCACCCACCACCCCGGACCTTCACGGATTGACCTCTGACACCAGACCCTAATGTCACAGTGCCCCTTCCAGCGCCTTGTACCATACACCCTCCCTCAGCTCCAGCTCCTGTCCCCCCAACGCCCTGCGAGCCGACCAGCTGCCCACCCAGCCCATCTACTCTGCCCCTAGGCTACTGGGCAGCACTGAACCCCATAATGGAAGCGTTCCGGGGTTGGAACCTCCCGTCTGGTCAGAGGCGGAGTCAGCAGAGGGGGTGTTCCTGTCTGGAGAGGAAGGGGAGGAGTCTCTGGGTTTGACCAATGACAGCCTGTCCCGCCTCCGCAGCCCCTCAGTCATGGAGATCAGAGAGAAAGCCAATGAGAGACTGAAGGAGGAGCTAGCCAAGGCACAGAGGTTGAACATCAGTTGATAACGGAGTGAAATCCATGCAGAAGGAACGTGTGGTTCTCCCCTCCTCATCAAAGCAGCCATGTTGAATTCAGCGGCAGGTGACTCAACATGTTATCTCCTCCTGTGTTCTCCGATATTACACCACAAGCCTCTTGCCAATGTTAATTTTTAAACCAACACTCCTGATTGGTCAGGAGGTCCTAAACAATATCTTAAGCGCAAAGGCTTTCGACTCTGTCAACCACCACATCCTCATCGGCAGACTCCATAGCCTCATCAACTACTTCTCAGTGTGTCAAATCGGAGGGCCTGTTGTCTGGGCCTCTGGCAGTCTCGATGGGGGTGCCGCAGGGTTACATTTTTGGGCCGACTCTCTTCTCTGTATAAATCAATGATGTCGCTCTTGCTGCTGGTGAGTCTCTGATCCCACCTCTACACAGACAACACCATTCTGTATACTTCTGGCCCTTCTTTGGACACTGTGTTAACAACCCTCCAGACGAGCTTCAATACCATACAACTCTCCTTCCGTTGCCTCCAACTGCTCTTAAATACAAGTAAAACTAAATGCATGCTCTTCAACCGATCGCTGCCTGCACCTGCCCGCCCGTCCAACATCACTACTCTGGACGGTTCTGACTTAGAATTTGTGGACAACTACAAATACCTAGGTGTCTGGTTAGACTGTACATTCTCCTTCCAGACATCAAACATCTCCAATCCAAAGTTAAATCTTGAATTAGCTTCCTATTTCGCAACAAAGTATCCTTCACTCATGCTGCCAAACATACCCTCGTAAAACTGACCATCCTACCGATGCTCGACTTTGACGATGTCATTTACAAACTAGTCTCCAAATACCCTACTCAATAAATTGGATGTAGTCTATCACAGTGCAATCTGTTTTGTCACCAAAGCCCCATATACTACCCACCACTGCGACCTGTACGCTCTCGTTGGCTGGCCCTCGCTTCATACTTGTCACCAAACCCACTGGCTCCAGGTCATCTACAAGAGCCTGCTAGGTAAAGTCCCCCCTTATCTCAGCTCTCTGGTCACCATAGCAGCACCCACCTGTAGCACGCGTTCCAGCAGGTATATCTCTGTCACCTTCTGACCTTGGAGGACAGGAAACGAGAGAGGAAGACGGTGTGTGTGGAGGATAGGATGGGAGAGAGGAAGACGGTGTGTGTGGAGGACAGTAAGGGAGAGAGGAAGACGGTGTGTGTGGAGGACAGTAAGGGAGAGAGGAAGACGGTGTGTGTGGAGGATAGGAAGGGAGAGAGGAAGACGTTGTGTGTGGAGGACAGTAAGGGAGAGAGGAAGACGGTGTGTGTGGAGGACAGTAAGGGAGAGAGGAAGACGGTGTGTGTGGAGGATAGGAAGGGAGAGAGGAAGACGGTGTGTGTGGAGGATAGGAAGGGAGAGAGGAAGACGGTGTGTGTGGAGGATAGGAAGGGAGAGAGGAAGACGGTGTGTGTATGGAGGATAGGAAGGGAGAGAGGAAGACGGTGTGTGTGTGGAGGACAGTAAGGGAGAGAGGAAGACGGTGTGTGTGTGGAGGACAGTAAGGGAGAGAGGAAGACGGTGTGTGTGGAGGATCGGATGGGAGAGAGGAAGACGGTGTGTGTGGAGGATAGGAAGGGAGAGAGGAAGACGGTGTGTGTGGAGGATAGGAAGGGAGAGAGGAAGACGGTGTGTGTGTGTGGAGGACAGTAAGGGAGAGAGGAAGACGTTGTCTGCAGGCAGCCAGCTTTAATCCCAGCTATAGCCCCGCTCCCTGCTTCATGGCTAGGATAATGCCCCAGCCCCTAACTGTGGTGCCGCCCGTTATCATGGTGATGAAGGGCCTCGCTATGACACATGACATGGTTAGAGGGGTCAGTAAACGAACAACCCTGCACTTCTAACAAACTAACTAACACATACTCTTACACACACACACCTGGGGACACCTAACAAAAGGTCACGGCTATTGGTTGCTTGTTTATTTGCTTGCTTGTTTCCTAGTGGTTAAATTCCTCATTTTAGACACTGGGATTTTTCAGCTCATAGCTGAAGGCTTAGTCCAAACCATGACTTGTGAAGCTGATTTTGTTTTCACTCCTCGGGCTCCTTCTTCTGCCTTTCCTCCTCTACCTTCTCCTCTCTTTTTACCTTCTGATACGCCGAACCTGCCATAGTCTTCCTCCTCGTTCTCCTTCTCCTACCCCTCTTCCTCATCCTCCTACCCCTCCTCTTCCTTCCCCTCTCGAACTCAGCCACCCACTGTACGTACTGTAGGTGTCAGGAAGCCTGGCTGTGTAAATGCATGAGTGAACGTTTCCCCAGCAAATTTCCTTTCCACTAAAATAAAGCTATATCAATCAGCTGAGGGGAAAATAGAGATATTACACTGTAGCAAGATGCTTGATTGGATGTATATTGATATATGCCAGGTGGCGTGGGTGGAGAGGGTGTAAATGCAGAGATATTTTGTTGATTCAATGACTGAGTTACAGATCAGCGTAAAAAGCCTTCTGCTCTGCTAGTGTAATCATATATTACATACCCTGGCACACGAGAGACCGTGTCAGCTGTGCCTGAGCAATTTGTGGAAATGAGTGCGATGAATAGAGAGTTTTGATGTAGCATTATGATGGTAAAGTGGGTTCAATTTTAATGGTGTGTTATAAAAAATAAATACAAAAAAAAACACATTAAGGGTGATGCCTTCATGTGCTAAGACAAAGGCAGCTGCATAATGTTCTGTTGGCATGGAGCTCTGGAGGTGGTGCAGAGCACCTCCACACACGCTCATATTCACACACTCACACACACACACTCACACTCACACGCTCATATTCACACACACTCACAATCACACACTCACAATCACACACTCACACACTCACAATCATACACTCACAATCACACAATCACACACTCACACAATCACACACTCACACAATCACACACTCACAATCACACACTCACAATCACACACTCTCACAATCACACACTCTCACAATCACACACTCACACACACAATCACACACTCACACAATCACACAATCACACACTCACACAATCACACACTCACACAATCACACACTCATAATCACACACTCACACAATCACACACTCACACAATCACACACTCACACGCTCACGGTCACACGATCACACACTCACACGCTCACACACTCACACGATCACACACTCACACGATCACACACTCACACGATCACACGATCACACGATCACACGATCACACGATCACACACTCACACGATCACACGATCACACGATCACACACTCACACAATCACACACTCACACAATCACACACTCACACAATCACACACTCACACAATCACACACTCACACAATCACACGATCACACGATCACACACTCACACGATCACACACTCACACGATCACACGATCACACACTCACACGATCACACACTCACACGATCACACACTCACACGATCACACACTCACACGATCACACGATCACACGATCACACGATCACACACTCACACGATCACACGATCACACGATCACACACTCACACAATCACACACTCACACAATCACACACTCACACAATCACACACTCACACAATCACACACTCACACAATCACACACTCACAATCACACACTCACACACTCACAATCACACACTCACACAATCACACACTCACACAATCACACACTCACACAATCACACACTCACAATCACACACTCACAATCACACACTCACAATCACACACTCACACAATCACACACTCACACAATCACACACTCACACAATCACACACTCACAATCACACACTCACAATCACACACTCACACAATCACACACTCACACAATCACACACTTACACAATCACACACTCACAATCACACACTTACACAATCACACAATCACACACTCACAATCACACACTTACACAATCACACAATCACACACTCACACAATCACACACTCACAATCACACACTTACACAATCTCACAATCACACACTCACAATCACACACTTACACAATCACACACTCACACACTCACACAATCACACACTCACACAATCACACACTCACACAATCACACACTCACACAATCACACACTCACACAATCACACACTCACACAATCACACAATCACACACTCACAATCACACACTCACAATCACACACTCACACGATCACACGCTCACACGCTCACACGCTCACACGCTCACACGCTCACACGCTCACACGATCACACGATCACACACTCACACGATCACACACTCTCACAATCACACACTCACACAATCACACACTCACACAATCACACACTCACACAATCACACACTCACAATCACACACTTACACAATCACACACTCACACAATCACACACTCACACAATCACACACTCACAATCACACACTTACACAATCACACACTCACAATCACACAATCACACACTCACACAATCACACACTCACACAATCACACACTCACACACTCACACACTCACACACTCACACGGTCACACACTCACACGATCACACACACGCTCACACGCTCACACGATCACACACTCACACGATCACACACTTACACAATCACAATCACACACTTACACAATCACACACTCACAATCACACACTTACACAATCACACACTCACAATCACACACTCTCACAATCACACACTTACACAATCACACACTCACAATCACACACTTACACAATCACACACTCACACACTCACACAATCACACGCTCACACAATCACACACTCACAATCACACACACACAATCACACACTCACACACTCACACAATCACACTCACACACTTACACGATCACACACTCACACGATCACACACTCACACGATCACACACTTACACAATCACAATCACACACTTACACAATCACACAATCACACACTCACACAATCACACACTCACAATCACACACTCACACAATCACACACTCACAATCACACACTCACAATCACACACTTACACAATCACACACTCACACACTCACACAATCACACGCTCACACAATCACACACTCACACAATCACACACTCACACAATCACACACTCACACACTCACACAATCACACTCACACACTTACACGATCACACAATCACACACTCACACGATCACACACTCACACGATCACACACTCACACGATCACACACTCACACGATCACACACTCACACGATCACACGCTCACACGATCACACGCTCACACGCTCACACGCTCACACGCTCACACGCTCACACGCTCACACGCTCACACGCTCACACGCTCACACGCTCACACGCTCACACGCTCACACGCTCACACGATCACACGATCACACACTCACACGATCACACACTCACACGATCACACACTCACACACTCTCACACTCACACACTCACACAATCACACAATCTCACACTCACACAATCACACACTCACAATCACACACTTACACAATCACACACTCACAATCACACACTTACACAATCACACACTCACAATCACACACTTACACACTCACACACTCACAATCACACACTTACACACTCACACACTCACAATCACACAATCACACACTCACACACTCACACAATCACACACTCACACACTCACACAATCACACAATCACACGATCACACGCTCACACGCTCACACGCTCACACGCTCACACGATCACACGATCACACGATCACACGATCACACGATCACACGATCACACGATCACACACTCACACGATCACACACTCACACGATCACACACTCACACGATCACACACTCACACGATCACACACTCACACGATCACACACTCACACGATCACACACTCACACGATCACACACTCACACGATCACACACTCACACACTCTCACAATCACACACTCTCACACTCACACACTCACACACTCACACACTCACACACTCACACACTCACACAATCACACACTCACACAATCACACACTCACACAATCACACACTTACACAATCACACACTCACACACTCACACGATCACACACTCACACACTCTCACAATCACACTCACACACTTACACGATCACACACTCACACGATCACACACTCACACGATCACACGATCACACGCTCACACGCTCACACGCTCACACGATCACACGATCACACACTCACACGATCACACACTCACACGATCACACACTCACACGATCACACACTCACACGATCACACACTCACACGATCACACACTCACACGATCACACACTCACACACTCACACAATCACACACTCACACAATCACACACTCACACACTCACACACTCACACACTCACACACTCACACACTCACACAATCACACACTCACAATCACACACTTACACAATCACACACTTACACAATCACACACTCACACAATCACACACTCACACAATCACACACTCACACAATCACACACTTACACAATCACACACTGACAATCACACAATCACACACTCACACAATCACACACTCACAATCACACAATCACACAATCACACACTCACAATCACACAATCACACAATCACACACTCACACAATCACACACTCACACACTCACACAATCACACACTCACAATCACACACTTACACGATCACACACTCACACGATCACACACTCACACGATCACACGCTCACACACTCACACAATCACACACTCACACAATCACACACTCACACAATCACACAATCACACAATCACACACTCACACAATCACACACTCACACGCTCACACAATCACAGACTCACACACTCAGACAATCACACAATCACACACTCTTACAATCACACACTCAGACAATCACACAATCACACACTCACACAATCACACACTCACACAATCACACAATCACACACTCACACGATCACACACTCACACGATCACACACTCACACGATCACACACTCACACGATCACACACGATCACACACTCACACACGATCACACACTCACACACTCAGACAATCACACTCACACACTCAGACAATCACACAATCACACACTCAGACAATCACACACTCAGACAATCACACAATCACACACTCAGACAATCACACAATCACACACTCACACGCTCACACACTCACACGCTCACACACTCACACGATCACACACTCACACGATCACACACTCACACGATCACACACTCACACGATCACACACTCACACGATCACACACTCAGACAATCACACACTCAGACAATCACACACACACACACAATCACACACTCACACGATCACACACTCACACGATCACACACTCACACGATCACACACTCACACGATCACACACTCACACGATCACACGATCACACGCTCACACAATCACACGCTCACACAATCACACGCTCACACAATCACACAATCACACGCACGATCACACGCTCACACGCTCACACAATCACACGCTCACACAATCACACGCTCACACAATCACACGCTCACACAATCACACGCTCACACAATCACACGCTCACACAATCACACGCTCACACAATCACACGCTCACACACTCACACGATCACACACTCACACGCTCACACACTCACACGATCACACACTCACACGATCACACACTCACACGATCACACACTCACACACTCACACGATCACACACTCACACGATCACACACTCACACGATCACACACTCACACACACGATCACACACTCACACACTCACACGATCACACACTCACACACTCAGACAATCACACTCACACACTCACACGATCACACACTCACACAATCACACACTCACACAATCACACACTCACACATCACACAATCACACACTCAGACAATCACACACACATCACACACTCACACGATCACACACTCACACGATCACACACTCACACGACACACACTCACACACGATCACACACACATCACACACTCACACGATCACACACTCACACACACTCACACAATCACACACACACTCACACAATCACACACTCACACAATCACACACTCACACACTCAGACAATCACACAATCACACACTCACACAATCACACACTCAGACAATCACACAATCACACACTCACACAATCACACACTCACACGATCACACACTCTCACGATCACACACTCACACGATCACACACTCACACGATCACACACTCACACACTCACACGATCACACACTCACACACTCACACACACGATCACACACTCACACACTCACAATCACACTCACACACTCAGACAATCACACACTCACACACAATCACACTCACACACTCACACAATCACACACTCACACATCACACACTCACACAATCACACACTCACACAATCACACACTCACACAATCACACGCTCACACACATCACACACTCACACGATCACACACACGATCACACACTCACACGATCACACACTCACACGATCACACGATCACACACTCACACGATCACACACGCTCACACGATCACACACTCACACATCACACACTCACACATCACACACTCACACACTCACACAATCACACACTCACACACTCACACAATCACACTCAGACAATCACACAATCACACACTCAGACAATCACACACTCACACACATCACACACACACAATCACACACTCACACACTCACACAATCACACACTCACACACTCACACAATCACACACTCACACACTCACACGATCACACACTCACACGATCACACACTCACACGATCACACACTCACACGATCACACACTCACACAATCACACTCAGACAATCACACACTCACACAATCACACACTCACACACACACACTCACACAATCACACACACACACGATCACACACTCACACGATCACACACTCACACAATCACACACTCACACAATCACACACTCACAATCACACACTCACACACACAATCACACACTCACACAATCACACACTCACACGATCACACACTCACACGATCACACACTCACACGATCACACACTCACACACATCACACACTCACACAATCACACACTCACACACACACAATCACACACACACACAATCACACAATCACACACACACAATCACACAATCACACACTCACACACACACTCACACGATCACACACTCACACGATCACACGCTCACACGATCACACACTCACACGATCACACACTCACACGATCACACACTCACACGATCACACACTCACACACTCACACACGATCACACACTCACACACTCAGACAATCACACACACACTCAGACAATCACACACTCATCACACACTCAGACAATCACACTCACACACACTCACACACATCACACGCTCACACAATCACACACTCACACAATCACACGCTCACACGCACACACTCACACAACACAATCACACACTCACACAATCACACACTCACACACAAACTCACACGATCACACACTCACACGATCACACACTCACACGATCACACACTCACGATCACACACTCACACGATCACACACTCACACGATCACACACTCACACGATCACACACTCACACGATCACACACTCACACACGATCACACACTCACACTCAGATCACACACACTCAGACAATCACACTCACACACTCAGACAATCACACAATCACACACTCAGACAATCACACACTCAGACAATCACACTCACACACACACACTCACACGATCACACACAACGATCACACACTCACACACACAATCACACACTCACACAATCACACACTCACACGATCACACACTCACACACATCACACACTCACACGATCACACACGATCACACAATCACACACACACGATCACACGACTCACACACACACGACAATCACACAATCACACACTCTCACACACTCACACAATCACACACACTCACACAATCACACACTCATCACACAATCACACATCACACAATCACACGCTCACACACACACGCTCACACAATCACACAATCACACAATCACACGCTCACACACAATCACACACTCACACGATCACACACTCACACAATCACACACTCACACGATCACACATCACACATCTCACACGATCACACACTCATCACACACTCACACGATCACACACTCACACGATCACACGATCACACACTCAGACAATCACACACTCAGACAATCACACACTCACACAATCACACACACGATCACACACTCACACACACACTCACACACTCACGATCACACACTCACACAATCACACACTCACACGATCACACACTCACACAATCACACACTCACACGATCACACACTCACATCACACACTCACACAATCACACACTCACACAATCACACACTCACACAATCACACAATCACACGCTCACACAATCACACGCTCACACAATCACACTCTCACACAATCACACTCTCACACAATCACACGCTCACACAATCACACACTCACACAATCACACACTCACACAATCACACACTCACACAATCACACGCTCACACACTCACACGACTCACACACTCACACGATCACACACTCACACGATCACACACTCACACGATCACACACTCACACGATCACACACTCACACGATCACACACTCACACACACACACACACGATCACACACTCACACACTCAGACAATCACACTCACACACTCACACAATCACACAATCACACACTCAGACAATCACACAATCACACACTCACACAATCACACACTCACAATCACACTCATCACACACTCTCACGATCACACACTCACACAATCACACAATCACACACTCACACGATCACACACTCACACGATCACACACTCACACATCACACACTCACACACTCAGACAATCACACACTCACACACATCACACACATCACACACTCACACAATCACACACTCAGACAATCACACACTCACACACTCACACGATCACACTCACACGATCACACACTCACGATCACACACTCACACGATCACACACTCACACACTCAGACAATCACACACACACTCACACAATCACACACTCACACAATCACACACTCACAATCACACACTCACACACTCACACACTCACACGCAATCACACACTCATCACACAATCACACACTCACACGATCACACACTCACACGATCACACACTCACACGATCACACACTCACACGATCACACACTCACACGATCACACACGATCACACACACTCACACACGATCACACACTCAGACAATCACACTCACACACTCAGACAATCACACAATCACACACTCAGACAATCACACTCACACAATCACACACTCACACAATCACACACTCACACAATCACACAATCACACACTCACACGATCACACACTCACACGATCACACACTCACACACACTCACACGATCACACATCACACACTCACACGATCACACACACACGATCACACAATCACACGATCACACAATCACACGATCACACAATCACACACACTCACACAATCACACATCACACAATCACACACTCACACAATCACACAATCACACAATCACACACTCACACAATCACACGCTCACACAATCACACGCTCACACAATCACACGCTCACACAATCACACGCTCACACACTCACACGCTCACACACTCACACGCTCACACACTCACACGATCACACACTCACACGATCACACACTCACACGATCACACACTCACACGATCACACACTCACACGATCACACGATCACACGATCACACACTCAGACAATCACACACTCAGACAATCACACACACAATCACAGACTCACACGATCACACACTCACACGATCACACACTCAGACGATCACACACTCACACGATCACACACTCACACGCACACACTCACGATCACACGCTCACACAATCACACACTCACACAATCACACGCTCACACGATCACACACACAATCACACGATCACACACTCACACAATCACACACTCACACAATCACACGCTCACACACTCACACGCACACACTCACACAATCACACGCTCACACATCACACACTCACACAATCACACACTCACACAATCACACACTCACACAATCACACGCACACACTCACATCACACACTCACACACTCACACGCTCACACGATCACACGATCACACACTCACACGATCACACACTCACACGATCACACACTCACACGATCACACGATCACACACGATCACACACACTCACACACGATCACACACTCACACACTCAGACAATCACACTCACACACTCAGACAATCACACAATCACACACTCAGACAATCACACAATCACACACTCACACAATCACACACTCACACGATCACACACTCTCACGATCACACACTCACACAATCACACAATCACACACTCACACGATCACACACTCACACATCACACGATCACACACTCACACACGATCACACACTCACACACTCAGACAATCACACACTCAGACAATCACACTCACACAATCACACACTCACACAATCACAAAATCACAAACTCAGACAATCACACACTCAGACAATCACACTCACACAATCACACACTCACACAATCACACGATCACACACTCTCACGATCACAAACTCACACGATCACACACTCAGACAATCAAACACTCAGACAATCACACTCACAATCACACAATCACACACTCACACAATCACACACTCAGACAATCACACAATCACACACTCACACACTCACACGCTCACACACGATCACACACTCACACGATCACACACTCACACGATCACACACTCACACGATCACACACTCACACAATCACACACACACACACACACTCACACAATCACACACTCACACAATCACACACTCACACGATCACACACTCACACGATCACACACTCACACGATCACACACTCACACATCACACACTCACACATCACACAATCACACAATCACACGCTCACACACACGCTCACACAATCACACACTCACACAATCACACGCTCACACAATCACACGCTCTCACAATCACATGCTCACACACTCACACACTCACACAATCACACACTCACACGATCACACACGATCACACACACACACGATCACACACTCACACACTCAGACAATCACACTCACACACTCAGACAATCACACAATCACACACTCAGACAATCACACAATCACACACTCAGACAATCACACAATCACACACTCACACAATCACACACTCTCACGATCACACACTCACACAATCACACAATCACACACTCACACGATCACACACTCACACACTCACACACTCACACACTCACACACATCACACACGATCACACACTCACACGATCACACACTCACACACGATCACACACTCACACACTCAGACAATCACACACTCAGAGAATCACACTCACACAATCACACACTCACACAATCACACAATCACACACTCAGACAATCACACAATCACACACTCACACACTCACACGATCACACACTCTCACGATCACAAACTCACACGATCACACACTCAGACAATCAAACACTCAGACAATCACACTCACAATCACACACTCACACAATCACACACTCAGACAATCACACAATCACACACTCACACACTCACACACTCACACGATCACACACTCACACGATCACACACTCACACGACAACACACACACTCACAATCACACACACACAGACAATCACACTCACACAATCACACAATCACACAATCACACACACGATCACACACTCACACAATCACACACTCACACGATCACACACTCACACATCACACACTCACACATCACACACGATCACACACTCACACAATCACACAATCACACGCTCACACACACACAATCACACACACACGCTCACACAATCACACGCTCACACAATCACACGCTCTCACAATCACATGCTCACACACTCACACGCTCACACGATTACACACTCACACGATCACACACTCACACGATCACACACGATCACACACTCAGACAATCACACAATCACACGCTCACACAATCACACGCTCACACAATCACACGCTCACACAATCACACGCTCACACAATCACACAATCACACACTCACACAATCACACACTCACACGATCACACACTCTCACGATCACACACTCACACAATCACACAATCACACAATCACACACATCACACACTCACACGATCACACACTCACACGCTCACACGCTCACACACTCACACGATCACACACTCACACGATCACACACTCACACAATCACACACTCACACAATCACACACTCACACGATCACACACTCACACGATCACACACTCACACACGATCACACACTCACACACTCAGACAATCACACTCACACAATCACACAATCACACAATCACACACTCACACAATCACACACTCACACAATCACACAATCACACACTCAGACAATCACACAATCACACAATCACACACTCACACACTCAGACAATCACACTCACACAATCACACAATCACACGATCACACACTCACACAATCACACACTCACACGATCTCACACTCACACGATCACACACTCACACGATCACACACTCAGACAATCACACTCACACAATCACACAATCACACATCACACACTCACACACTCACACAATCACACACTCAGACAATCACACAATCACACACTCACACGATCACACACTCACACGATCACACACTCACACGATCACACACTCACACGATCACACACTCACACGATCACACACTCACACGATCACACACTCACACGATCACACACGATCACACACGATCACACACTCACACACTCAGACAATCACACTCACACACTCAGACAATCACACACTCAGACAATCACACACTCAGACAATCACACTGTCAATCACACAATCACACACTCAGACAATCACACACTCACACGCTCACACATTCACACGCTCACACACTCACACGCTCACACACTCACACGATCACACACTCACACGATCACACACTCACACGATCACACACTCACACGCTCACACAATCACACGCTCACACAATCACACGCTCACACAATCACACGCTCACACAATCACACAATCACACAATCACACGCTCACACAATCACACGCTCACACAATCACACAATCACACGCTCACACAATCACACGCTCACACAATCACACGCTCACACACTCACACGCTCACACACTCACACGCACACACTCACACGATCACACACTCACACGATCACACACTCACACACTCACACACTCACACGATCACACACTCACACGATCACACACGATCACACACACTCACACACGATCACACACTCACACACTCAGACAATCACACTCACACACTCAGACAATCACACAATCACACACTCAGACAATCACACTCACACAATCACACACTCACACAATCACACACTCAGACAATCACACACTCACACAATCACACACTCACACGATCACACACTCTCACGATCACACACTCACACAATCACACAATCACACAATCACACACTCACACGATCACACACTCTCTTGATCACACACTCACACGCTCACACGCTCACACGATCACACGATCACACACTCACACGATCACACACTCACACACTCACACGATCACACACTCACACGATCACACACTCACACACGATCACACACTCACACACTCAGACAATCACACACTCAGACAATCACACTCACACAATCACACACTCACACAATCACACACTCACACAATCACACAATCACACACTCAGACAATCACACACTCAGACAATCACACAATCACACGATCACACACTCACACGATCACACACTCTCACGATCACACACTCTCACGATCACACACTCACACGATCACACACTCACACGATCACACACTCACACGATCACACACACACACACACACACGATCACACACTCACACAATCACACACTCACACAATCACACACTCACACAATCACACACTCACACAATCACACACAATCACACACTCACACACTCACACAATCACACACTCAGACAATCACACTCACACACTCACACAATCACACACTCACACAATCACACACTCACACACTCAGACAATCACACAATCACACACTCAGACAATCACACACTCAGACAATCACACTCACACACTCACACAATCACACACTCACACGATCACACACTCTCACGATCACAAACTCACACGATCACACACTCAGACAATCAAACACTCAGACGATCACACTCACACGATCACACCTCACACAATCACACACTAACACACTCAGACAATCACACTCACACACAATCACACACTCAGACAATCACACACTCAGACAATCACACACTCACACAATCACACTCACACACACAATCACACACTCACACAATCACACACTCACACACTCACACGCAATCACACACACACTCACACGATCACACACTCACATCACACACTCACACGATCACACACTCAGACGATCACACACTCAGACAATCACACACACACAATCACACAACACTCACACACACACTCACACATCACACACTCACACGATCACACACTCACACACATCACACACTCACACGATCACACACTCACACGATCACACTCACGATCACACACTCACACACGATCACACACACACACACACAGACAATCACACTCACACACTCACACAATCACACACTCAGACAATCACACACTCAGACAATCACACTCACAATCACACAATCACACACTCACACAATCACACAATCACACACTCAGACAATCACACACTCACACGCTCACACACTCACACGCTCACACATCACACACTCACACGATCACACACTCACACGATCACACACTCAGACACTCAGACGATCACACACTCAGACAATCACACACACACTCACACACACACTCACACACACACTCACACAATCACACACTCACACGATCACACACTCACACGATCACACACTCACACGATCACACACTCACACGATCACACACTCACACGATCACACACTCACACGATCACACACTCACACAATCACACGCTCACACAATCACACGCTCACACAATCACACGCTCACACGCTCACACAATCTCACACAATCACACGCTCACACAATCACACGCTCACACAATCACACGCTCTCACAATCACACGCTCACACGATTACACACTCACACGATCACACACTCACACGATCACACACTCACACGATCACACACGATCACACACACGATCACACACTCACACACTCAGACAATCACACTCACACACTCAGACAATCACACAATCACACACTCAGACAATCACAATCACACAATCACACAATCACACACTCAGACAATCACACAATCACACACTCACACAATCACACACTCACACGATCACACACTCTCACGATCACACACTCACACGATCACACACTCACACGATCACACACTCACACGATCACACGATCACACGCTCACACACTCTCACACAATCACACGCTCACACAATCACACACTCACACAATCACACTCTCACACAATCACACACTCACACGATCACACGCTCACACAATCACACAATCACACACTCACACACTCACACGATCACACACTCTCTTGATCACACACTCACACGCTCACACACTCACACAATCACACGATCACACACTCACACGATCACACACTCACACGATCACACACTCACACGATCTCACACTCACACGATCACACACTCACACGATCACACACGATCACACACGATCACACACTCACACACTCAGACAATCACACTCACACACTCAGACAATCACACACTCAGACAATCACACTCACAATCACACAATCACACACTCACACAATCACACAATCACACACTCAGACAATCACACAATCACACGCTCACACACTCACACGCTCACACACTCACACGATCACACACGATCACACACACACACTCACACACTCAGACAATCACACTCACACACTCAGACAATCACACACTCACACACACTCACACATCACACAATCACACACTCACACAATCACACACTCACACAATCACACTCACACAATCACACACTCAGACAATCACACAATCACACAATCACACACTCACACGCTCACACACTCACACGATCACACACTCACACGATCACACACTCACACGATCACACACTCAGACAATCACACACTCAGACAATCACACACACAATCACAGACTCACACGATCACACACTCACACGATCACACACTCTCACGATCACACGATCACACACTCACACGATCACACACTCACACGATCACACACTCACACGATCACACACTCACACGATCACACACTCACACGATCACACACTCACACGATCACACGCTCACACAATCACACGCTCACACAATCACACGCTCACACAATCACACGCTCACACAATCACACAATCACACGCTCACACAATCACACAATCACACACACAATCACACACTCACACACATCACACAAACACACACTCACACACTCACACACTCACACGCTCACACACTCACACGATCACACACTCACACGATCACACACTCACACGATCACACACTCACACGATCACACACTCACACACTCACACACACACACGATCACACACTCACGATCACACACACACACTCACACACGATCACACACTCACACACTCAGACAATCACACTCACACACTCAGACAATCACACAATCACACACTCAGACAATCACACTCACACAATCACACACTCACACAATCACACACTCAGACAATCACACAATCACACACTCACACAATCACACACTCACACGATCACACACTCTCACGATCACACACTCACACAATCACACACTCACACGATCACACACACACGATCACACACTCACACGATCACACACTCACACGATCACACACTCACGATCACACTCACACACATCACACACTCACACACGATCACACACTCACACAATCACAATCACACAATCACACAATCACACACTCACACGACAATCACACACTCACACAATCACACGATCACACACTCACACATCACACACTCACACATCACACACTCACACAATCACACACTCACACACGATCACACACTCACACGATCACACACTCACACACAATCACACAATCACACACTCACACAATCACACTCACACAATCACACAATCACACACTCACACAATCACACACTCACACAATCACACAATCACACACTCACACAATCACACAATCACACAATCACACACTCACACGATCACACACTCACACGATCACACACTCACACGATCACACACTCACACGATCACACACTCACACAATCACACACTCACACAATCACACACTCACACACACACACTCACACAATCACACACTCACACAATCACACACACACTCACACAATCACACAATCACACACTCAGACAATCACACACTCAGACAATCACACAATCACACACTCACACGATCACACACTCACACGATCACACAATCACACGATCACACACTCACACGATCACACACTCACACGATCACACACTCACACGATCACACACTCACACAATCACACACTCACACACGATCACACACTCACACACTCAGACAATCACACACACACTCAGACAATCACACACACACTCAGACAATCACACACAATCACACACATCACACACACATCACACACTCACACGCTCACACAATCACACACTCACACACTCACACAATCACACAATCACACACTCACACGATCACACACTCTCACGATCACAAACTCACACGATCACACACTCACACGATCACACACTCACACGATCACACACTCACACGATCACACACTCACACGATCACACACTCACACGATCACACACTCACACGATCACACGATCACACACTCACACACACATCACACTCAATCAGACAATCACACTCACACACTCAGACAATCACACACTCAGACAATCACACACTCAGACAATCACACTCACAATCACACTCACACAATCACACACTCACACAATCACACACTCACAATCACACAATCACACACTCACACTCACACGATCACACACTCACACACTCACACGATCACACACTCACACGATCACACACTCACACGATCACACACTCAGACAATCACACACTCACACATCACACACACACTCACACACACACACTCACACGATCACACACACACTCACACATCACACACTCACACGATCACACACTCACACGATCACACACTCACACAATCACACACTCAGACAATCACACACTCAGACAATCACACACACACTCACACAATCACACACTCACACGATCACACACTCAATCACACACTCACACACACGATCACACAATCACACGATCACACATCACACGATCACACACTCACACACACACACACTCACACATCACACACTCACACACTCACACAATCACACACTCACACAATCACACACGATCACACACACACACGATCACACACTCACACGATCACACACTCACACGATCACACACTCACACGATCACACACTCACACATCACACACTCACACGATCACACACGATCACACACTCACACACGACACACACTCACACTCAGACAATCACACACATCACAATCACACAATCACACACTCAGACAATCACACTCACACATCACACACAATCACACACTCACACACTCACACATCACACAATCACAATCACACTCACACACTCACACGATCACACACTCATCACACTCACACGATCACACACTCACACGATCACACACTCACACGATCACACACTCACACGATCACACACTCACACGATCACACACTCACACGATCACACACTCACACACATCACACACGATCACACACTCACACACGATCACACACTAATCACACTCAGACAATCACACTCACACACTCAGACAATCACACAATCACACACTCAGACAATCACACACTCACAATCACACTCACACAATCACACACACACACTCACACACTCACACACATCACACACTCACACAATCACACACTCACACAATCACACACTCACACGATCACACACACACTCACACGATCACACACTCACACGATCACACACTCACACGATCACACACTCACACGATCACACGATCACACGACACACACTCACACATCACACACAATCACACTCACACAATCACACACTCTCACACAATCACACTCACACAATCACACACTCACACAATCACACAATCACACAATCACAATCACACGCTCACACAATCACACGCTCACACAATCACACGCTCACACACTCACACACTCACACACACACTCACACGATCACACACTCACACGATCACACACTCACACGATCACACACTCACACACACACTCACACAATCACACACTCACACGATCACACACTCACACATCACACATCACACACTCACAATCACACACTCACACATCACACAATCACACATCACACTCACACGACAATCACACACTCACACAATCACACACTCACACAATCACACACTCACACAATCACACACTCACACGATCACACACTCACACACTCACACAATCACACACTCACACACTCACACGATCACACACTCACACGATCACACACTCACACGATCACACACTCACACAATCACACACTCACACACAATCACACACTCACACAATCACACGCTCACACGCTCACACACGATCACACACACAATCACACGCTCACACAATCACACGCTCACACAATCACACAATCACACGCTCACACAATCACACGCTCACACAATCACACGCTCACACAATCACACACTCACACAATCACACACTCACACACTCACACAATCACACACTCACACGATCACACACTCACACGATCACACACGATCACACACTCACACGATCACACACTCACACATCACACACACATCACACACACTCACACACGATCACACACTCACACACTCAGACAATCACACTCACACACTCAGACAATCACACACACACTCACACACTCACACACAATCACACAATCACACACTCACACAATCACACACTCACACGATCACACACTCTCACGATCACACATCACACACTCACACAATCACACAATCACACACTCACACGATCACACACTCACACACTCACACGATCACACGATCACACACGATCACACACTCACACACTCAGACAATCACACACTCAGACAATCACACTCACACAATCACACACTCACACAATCACACACTCAGACAATCACACAATCACACACTCACACACTCACACGATCACACACTCTCACGATCACAAACTCACACGATCACACACTCAGACAATCAAACACTCAGACAATCACACTCACAATCACACAATCACACACTCACACAATCACACACTCAGACAATCACACAATCACACACTCACACGACACTCACACATCACACACACACACTCACACAATCACACAATCACACGATCACACACTCACACGATCACACACTCACACGATCACACACTCACACGATCACACACGATCACACACTCACACACGATCACACACTAACACACTCAGACAATCACACTCACACACTCAGACAATCACACAATCACACACTCAGACAATCAAACACTCAGACAATCACACAATCACACACTCACACACTCACACGATCACACACTCTCACGATCACACACTCACACGATCACACACTCACATGATCACACGATCACACGATCACACGCTCACACGATCACACGATCACACGCTCACACAATCACACGCTCACACAATCACACGATCACACGCTCACACAATCACACACTCACACGCTCACACAATCACACTCTCACACAATCACACGCTCACACAATCACACACACAATCACACACTCACACAATCACACACTCACACAATCACACACTCACACAATCACACGCTCACACACTCACACGCTCACACACTCACACGATCACACACTCACACGATCACACACTCACACGATCACACACTCACACGATCACACACTCACACGATCACACACTCACACGATCACACACTCACACATCACACACTCAGACAATCACACACTCACACACTCAGACAATCACACACACACTCACACGATCACACACGATCACACACTCACACGATCACACACTCACACGATCACACACTCACACGATCACACACTCACACACTCACACACTCACGATCACACGCTCACACAATCACACACAATCACACACTCACACAATCACACTCACACAATCACACAATCACACACTCACACAATCACACACTCACACAATCACACACTCACACAATCACACGCTCACACACGATCACACACTCACACAATCACACACTCACACAATCACACACTCACACAATCACACACTCACACACTCACACACTCACACGATCACACGATCACACACTCACACGATCACACACTCACACGATCACACACTCACACGATCACACACGATCACACACTCACACACTCAGACAATCACACACTCAGACAATCACACTCACACAATCACACAATCACACACTCACACAACACACACAATCACACACTCACACAATCACACACTCACACGATCACACACTCTCACAATCACACACTCACACAACACACACATCACACACTCACACGATCACACACTCACACGATCACACACTCACACACACACACACACATCACACACTCACACACTCAGACAATCACACACTCACAATCACACTCACACAATCACACACTCACACAATCACACACTCACACACACTCAGACAATCACACACAATCACACACCAGACAATCACACTCACACAATCACACACTCACACACTCACACGATCACACACTCACACACTCACGATCACACACACACACACACAATCACACACTCACACAATCACACACTCACACAATCACACTCACACACAATCACACACTCACACAATCACACACTCACAATCACACACTCAGACAATCACACAATCACACACTCACACACTCACACGCTCACACACTCACACGATCACACACTCACACGATCACACACTCACACGATCACACACTCACACGATCACACACTCAGACAATCACACACACACTCAGACAATCACACACACACTCACACAATCACACACTCACACGATCACACACTCACACGATCACACACTCACACAATCACACACTCACACGATCACACACTCACACGATCACACGCTCACACAATCACACACTCACACGCTCACACACTCACACAATCACACACTCACACAATCACACACAATCACACACTCACACATCACACACATCACACACTCACACACACTCACACGATCACACACTCACACACATCACACACATCACACACACACTCACACACGATCACACACTCACACACTCAGACAATCACACTCACACACTCAGACAATCACACAATCACACACTCAGACAATCACACAATCACACACACACTCACACAATCACACACTCTCACGATCACACACTCACACAATCACACAATCACACACTCACACGATCACACACTCACACACTCACACGATCACACGATCACACACTCACACGATCACACACTCACACACGATCACACACTCACACACTCAGACAATCACACACTCAGACAATCACACACTCACACAATCACACAATCACACACTCACACACTCAGACAATCACACAATCACACAATCACACACACACTCAGACAATCACACACTCACACGATCACACGATCTCACACACACTCACACATCACACACTCAGACAATCACACAATCACACAATCACACACTCACACAATCACACACTCACACAATCACACAATCACACACTCACACGACTCACACGATCACACACGATCACACACTCACACGATCACACACTCACACAATCACACACTCAGACAATCACACACTCACACAATCACACACACACAATCACACACACACTCACACGATCACACACTCACACTCACACACTCACACACTCACACATCACACACTCACACATCACACACTCACACAATCACACGCTCACACAATCACACAATCACACACTCACACACTCACACAATCACACACTCACACAATCACACACTCACACAATCACACACTCACACATCACACGCTCACACACACTCACACAATCACACGATCACACACTCACACACATCACACACACTCACACGATCACACACACTCAGACACACACAATCACACACTCACACAATCACACACTCACACAATCACACACACAATCTCACACAATCACACGATCACACAATCACACAATCACACACTCACACAATCACACACTCACACAATCACACACTCACACGATCACACACTCACACAATCACACAACACACTCACACAATCACACACTCACACGATCACACACGATCACACACTCACACGACACACACGATCACACACTCACACGATCACACACTCACACACACACACTCACACATCACACACTCACAATCACACACTCACACACTCAGACAATCACACACACACACTCACACAATCACACACTCACACAATCACACACTCACACAATCACACACTCACACAATCACACAATCACACGACAATCACACAATCACACACTCAGACAATCACACACTCACACACACACTCACACAATCACACACGCGCACACACATACGCACACCCACTCACACTATCACACACACTCACACTATCACACACACACACACACTCACACAAACACACGCACACCCACTCACACTATCACACACACACACTCACACACACACACACACTCACACAATCACACACACACACACATCACACACACACTCACACAATCACACTCACACAATCACACACTCACACGATCACACACTCACACGATCACACACTCACACGATCACACACTCACACGATCACACACTCACACGATCACACACTCACACGATCACACACTCACACGATCACACACGATCACACACTCACACACGATCACACACTCACACACTCAGACAATCACACTCACACACTCAGACAATCACACACTCAGACAATCACACACTCAGACAATCACACTCACAATCACACAATCACACACACACTCAGACAATCACACACTCACACACATCACACACACAATCACACACTCACACATCACACACTCACACGATCACACACTCACACGATCACACACTCACACGACACACTCACACGATCACACACTCACACGATCACACAATCACACACTCACACAATCACACACTCACACAATCACACACTCACACAATCACACACTCACACAATCACACGCTCACACAATCACACGCAATCACACAATCACACATCACACGCTCACACAATCACACAATCACACACACACGCTCACACACTCACACGCTCACACACTCACACGCTCACACACTCACACGATCACACACTCACACACACATCACACACTCACACGATCACACACTCACACACGATCACACACTCACACGATCACACACTCACATCACACACACTCACACAATCACACACTCACACACTCAGACAATCACACACTCACACAATCTCAGACACAATCACACACTCAGACAATCACACTCACACAATCACACACTCACACAATCACACACTCAGACAATCACACACTCACACACACACACTCACACAATCACACACTCACACGATCACACACTCACACAATCACACACTCACACAATCACACAACACAATCACACACTCACACGATCACACACTCACATCACACACTCACACGCTCACACGCTCACACGATCACACGATCACACACTCACACGATCACACACTCACACACTCACACGATCACACGATCACACACTCACACGATCACACACTCACACACGATCACACACTCACACACTCACACAATCACACACTCACACAATCACACACTCACACAATCACACACTCACACAATCACACACTCACACAATCACACAATCACACACTCAGACAATCACACACTCACAGACAATCACACACTCACACAATCACACACTCACACGATCACATCATCACACACTCACACACATCACACGATCACACACTCACACGATCACACACTCACACGATCACACACTCACACGATCACACACTCACACGATCACACACTCACACATCACACAATCACACTCACACTCACACACACTCACAGACTCACACACTCAGACAATCACACACACACAGACAATCACACACTCAGACAATCACACACTCTCACACACTCACACAATCACACACTCACACAATCACACACTCACACACTCAGACAATCACACAATCACACACTCAGACAATCACACACTCAGACACATCACACAATCACACACTCACACACACACTCACACGATCACACACTCACACGATCACACACTCACACGATCACAAACTCACACGATCACACACTCACACGATCACACACTCACACGATCACACACGATCACACACACACACACGATCACACACTAACACGATCACACAATCACACACTCAGACAATCACACACTCAGACAATCACACACTCAGACAATCACACTCACAATCACACAATCACACACTCACACAATCACACACTCACACAATCACACACTCACACACACACACTCACACAATCACACACTCACACGATCACACATCACTCACACACTCACACGATCACACACTCAGACAATCACACACACACTCACACACACACTCACACACACACTCACACAATCACACACTCACACGATCACACACTCACACGATCACACACTCACACGATCACACACTCACACGATCACACACGATCACACACTCACACACGATCACACACTAACACACTCAGACAATCACACTCACACACTCAGACAATCACACACTCAGACAATCACACACTCAGACAATCACACTCACAATCACACAATCACACACTCACACAATCACACAATCAGACAATCACACACTCACACACTCACACACTCACACACACGATCACACACTCACACGATCACACACTCACACGATCACACACTCACACGATCACACACTCACGATCACACACTCACACGATCACACACTCACACACACACACACTCACACACACACTCACACACACACAATCACACACATCACACACTCACACAATCACACACTCACACGATCACACACTCACACGATCACACACTCACACGATCACACACTCACACGATCACACACTCACACACACACTCACGATCACACACTCACACGATCACACAATCACACACTCACACAATCACACACTCACACAATCACACGCTCACACAATCACACAATCACACACTCACACACTCACACAATCACACACTCACACAATCACACGCTCACACAATCACACACACACTCACACAATCACACGCTCACACGATCACACACTCACACGATCACACACTCACACGATCACACACTCACACTCGATCACACACGATCACACACACACTCACACACTCACACACTCAGACAATCACACTCACACACTCAGACAATCACACACTCACACACTCAGACAATCACACATCACACAATCACACAATCACACACTCAGACAATCACACAATCACACACTCACACAATCACACACTCACACACTCACACACTCACACACACACACTCACACGATCACACACTCACACGATCACACACTCACACGACTCACACGATCACACACTCACACACTCACACACTCACACGACTCACACACATCACACACTCACACAATCACACACTCACACAATCACACACTCACACAACACACACACACACATCACACGCACACAATCACACAATCACACACTCACACACTCACACAATCACACACTCACACAATCACACTCACGATCACACACTCACACGCTCACACACTCACACAATCACACAATCACACACTCACACGATCACACACTCACACGATCACACACTCACACGATCACACACTCACACGATCACACACTCACACACACACGATCACACATCACACACTCACACGATCACACACTCACACACTCACACACACTCAGACAATCACACAATCACACACTCAGACAATCACACACTCAGACAATCACACACACATCACACAATCACACAATCACACACTCACACACATCACACACTCACACAATCACACACACATCGATCACACACTCACACGATCACACACTCACACGATCACACACTCACACGATCACACACACAATCACACTCACACGATCACACACTCACACACTCAGACAATCACACTCACACACTCAGACAATCACACACTCAGACAATCACACAATCACACAATCACACACTCACAATCACACACTCACACAATCACACACTCAGATCACACACTCACACAATCACACACTCACACACACACACGCTCACACACTCACACGCTCACACACTCACACACTCACACACTCACACATCACACACTCACAATCACACACTCAGACAATCACACACACAATCACACACACTCACACGATCACACACTCACACGATCACACACTCACACGATCACACGATCACACACTCACACGATCACACACTCACACGATCACACACTCACACGATCACTCACACAATCACACGATCACACAATCACACACTCACACAATCACACGCTCACACAATCACACACACAATCACACAATCACACACTCACACAATCACACACACAATCACACACTCACACAATCACACAATCACACAATCACACGCTCACACAATCACACACTCACACAATCACACACTCACACACTCACACACTCACACGCTCACACACACACACATCACACACTCACACGCTCACACACTCACACGATCACACACTCACACGATCACACACTCACACGATCACACACTCACACGATCACACACTCACACGATCACACACTCACACGATCACACACGATCACACACACTCACACACGATCACACACTCACACACTCAGACAATCACACTCACACACTCAGACAATCACACAATCACACACTCAGACAATCACACTCACACAATCACACACTCACACAATCACACACTCAGACAATCACACACTCACACACTCACACAATCACACACTCACACAATCACACACTCACACACACACACTCACACGATCACACACTCACACAATCATCACACACTCACACGATCACACACTCACACGATCACACACTCACACGATCACACACTCACACGATCACACGATCACACACTCACACGATCACACACTCACACACGATCACACACTCACACACTCAGACAATCACACAATCACACAATCACACAATCACACACTCACACAATCACACAATCACACACTCAGACAATCACACACTCACACAATCACACACTCAGACAATCACACAATCACACAATCACACACTCACACGATCACACACTCTCACGATCACACGATCACACACTCACACGATCACACACTCACACAATCACACACTCACACAATCACAGACTCACACAATCACAGACTCACACACACTCAGACAATCACACAATCACACACTCACACAATCACACACTCAATCACACTCACACAATCACACACTCAGACAATCACACTCACACACTCACACAATCACACACTCACACGATCACACACTCACACGATCACAAACTCACACGATCACACACTCACACGATCACAAACTCACACGATCACACACGATCACACACTCACACACACATCACACACTCACACTCAGACAATCACACTCACACACTCAGACAATCACACACACACACTCAGACAATCACACACTCAGACAATCACACTCACAATCACACAATCACACACACAATCACACACTCACACAATCACACACTCACACACTCACACAATCACACACTCACACACTCACACACATCACACACTCACACACACTCACACGATCACACACTCACACACACATCACACTCATCACACACTCACACGATCACACACTCACACACTCACACATCACACACTCACACAATCACACAATCACACATCACACACTCACACGATCACACACTCACACGATCACACACTCACACACACACACACACTCACACGATCACACACTCACACGATCACACACTCACACACATCACACACTCACACACATCACACACTCACACAATCACACGCTCACACACACACGCTCACACACTCACACAATCACACACACACTCACACAATCACACACATCACACACTCACACGATCACACACTCAGACAATCACACACTCACACACTCAGACAATCACACACTCACACAATCACACTCACACGACAATCACACTCACACACTCACACACTCACACAATCACACACTCACACAATCACACACTCAGACAATCACACAATCACACACTCACACGATCACACACTCACACACTCAGACAATCACACTCACACACTCAGACAATCACACAATCACACACTCAGACAATCACACTCACACAATCACACACTCACACAATCACACACTCAGACAATCACACAATCACACACTCACACAATCACACACTCACACGATCACACACTCTCACGATCACACACTCACACAATCACACAATCACACACTCACACAATCACACACTCTCACGATCACACACTCACACGCTCACACACTCACACACACACACTCACACACTCACACGATCACACACTCACACACTCACACAATCACACACTCACACGACACACTCACACACTCACACACTCACACACACATCACACAATCACACAATCACACAATCACACAATCACACACTCACACAATCACACACTCACACAATCACACACTCACACAATCACACACTCACACAATCACACACTCACACGATCACACACTCACACACACTCACGATCACACACTCACACGATCACACACTCACACGATCACACACTCACACGATCACACGCTCACACAATCACACACACACTCACACAATCACACGCTCACACAATCACACACTCACACAATCACACACTCACACAATCACACGCTCACACACTCACATCACACACTCACACGATCACACACTCACACAATCACACACTCAGACACACACTCACACGATCACACACACACACACAATCACACACTCACACACTCACACAACAATCACACAATCACACGACTCACACAATCACACGATCACACACACACGCTCACACAATCACACACTCACACAATCACACACACACTCACACAATCACACACTCACACATCACACACTCACGATCACACACTCACACAATCACACACACACAATCACACACTCACACGATCACACACTCACACACGACACGATCACACACTCACACGATCACACACTCACACGATCACACACTCACACGATCACACACTCACACGATCACACACTCACACACACACACTCACACACTCACACAATCACACACTCACACTCATCACACACACACAATCACACAACACAATCACACTCACACAATCACACAATCACACACTCACACAATCACACACTCACACAATCACACACTCACACACAACACACACTCACACAATCACACACTCACACGATCACACACTCACACAATCACACACTCACACATCACACACTCACACGATCACACACTCACACGATCACACACTCACACACACATCACACAATCACACAATCACACACTCACACACTCACACACACAATCACACACTCAGACACATCACACACTCACACAATCACACACTCACACAATCACACACTCACACAATCACACACTCACACGATCACACACTCACACGATCACACACTCACACGATCACACACTCACACGATCACACACTCACACGATCACACACGATCACACACATCACACACACACACTCACACACTCAGACAATCACACTCACACACTCAGACAATCACACACTCAGACAATCACACACTCAGACAATCACACAATCACACACTCACACAATCACACACTCACACGATCACACACTCTCACGATCACACACTCACACGATCACACACTCACACGATCACACACTCACACACTCACACGATCACACACTCACACGCTCACACAATCACACGCTCACACAATCACACGCTCACACAATCACACGCTCACACAATCACACAATCACACAATCACACAATCACACAATCACACGCTCACACAATCACACAATCACACGCTCACACAATCACACGCTCTCACAATCACACGCTCACACACTCACACGCTCACACACTCACACGCTCACACACTCACACGATCACACACTCACACGATCACACACTCACACGATCACACACTCACACGATCACACACTCACACGATCACACTCACACGATCACACACGATCACACACACTCACACACACGATCACACACTCACACACTCAGACAATCACACTCACACACTCAGACAATCACACACACACTCAGACAATCACACACTCAGACAATCACACTCACACAATCACACACTCACACAATCACACACTCAGACAATCACACACTCACACAATCACACACTCACACGATCACACACTCTCACGATCACACACTCACACAATCACACAATCACACAATCACACACTCACACGATCACACACTCTCTTGATCACACACTCACACGCTCACACGCTCACACACACGATCACACACTCACACGATCACACACTCACACGATCACACACTCACACACTCACACGATCACACACTCACACGATCACACACTCACACACGATCACACACTCACACACTCAGACAATCACACACTCAGACAATCACACTCACACAATCACACACTCACACAATCACACACTCACACAATCACACAATCACACACTCAGACAATCACACAATCACACACTCAGACAATCACACAATCACACGATCACACACTCACACGATCACACACTCTCACGATCACACACTCTCACGATCACACACTCACACGATCACACACTCACACGATCACACACTCACACGATCACACACTCACACGATCACACACTCACACGATCACACACTCACACAATCACACACTCACACAATCACAGACTCACACAATCACAGACTCACACACTCAGACAATCACACAATCACACACTCAGACAATCACACACTCAGACAATCACACTCACACACTCACACAATCACACACTCACACAATCACAGACTCACACACTCAGACAATCACACAATCACACACTCAGACAATCACACACTCAGACAATCACACTCACACACTCACACAATCACACACTCACACACACTCACACGATCACACTCACACGATCACACACTCACACGATCACACACTCACACGACACACACTCACACGATCACACACTCACACGATCACACACGATCACTCACACAATCACACACTCACACTCAGACAATCACACTCACACACTCAGACAATCACACACTCAGACAATCACACACTCAGACAATCACACTCACAATCACACAATCACACACTCACACACACAATCACACAATCACACACTCACACACTCACACACTCACACACTCACACGATCACACACTCACACGATCACACACTCACACTATCACACACTCACACAATCACACACTCATCACACACTCAGACAATCACACACACACACACACACACACTCACACACACACTCACACAATCACACACTCACACGATCACACACTCACACGATCACACACTCACACGATCACACACTCACACGATCACACACGATCACACACTCACACACGATCACACACTAACACACTCAGACAATCACACTCACACACTCAGACAATCACACACTCAGACAATCACACACTCAGACAATCACACTCACAATCACACAATCACACACTCACACAATCACACAATCACACACTCACACAATCACACACTCACACGCTCACACGCTCACACACTCACACGATCACACACTCACACGATCACACACTCACACGATCACACACTCAGACGATCACACACTCAGACAATCACACACACACTCACACACACACTCACACACACACTCACACAATCACACACTCACACGATCACACACTCACACGATCACACACTCACACGATCACACACTCACACGATCACACACTCTCACGATCACACACTCACACGATCACACACTCACACGATCACACACTCACACGATCACACGCTCACACAATCACACGCTCACACAATCACACGCTCACACGCTCACACGCTCACACAATCACACGCTCACACAATCACACAATCACACACACAATCACACGCTCACAATCACACGCTCACACGATTACACACTCACACGATCACACACTCACACGATCACACACTCACACGATCACACACACGATCACACACTCACACGATCACACACTCACACACTCAGACAATCACACTCACACACTCAGACAATCACACAATCACACACTCAGACAATCACACACTCACACAATCACACAATCACACACTCACACAATCACACAATCACACACTCACACAATCACACACTCACACGATCACACACTCACACGATCACACACTCACACGATCACACACTCACACGATCACACACTCACACGATCACACACTCACACACGATCACACGCTCACACGATCACACACTCACACAATCACACGCTCACACACACACGCTCACACAATCACACACTCACACACACAATCACACACACACACTCACACAATCACACGCTCACACAATCACACAATCACACACTCACACACTCACACGATCACACACTCACACACACTCACACACACTCACACACTCACACACTCACACGATCACACACTCACACGATCACACACTCACACATCACACACTCACACGATCACACACTCACACGATCACACACTCACACAATCACACACACGATCACACACGATCACACACTCACACACTCAGACAATCACACTCACACACTCAGACAATCACACACTCACAATCACACACAATCACACACTCACACAATCACACACTCACACAATCACACACTCAGACAATCACACACTCACACGATCACACACTCACACGATCACACACTCACACGATCACACACGATCACACACGATCACACACGATCACACACTCACACACTCACACTCAGACAATCACACTCACACACTCAGACAATCACACACTCAGACAATCACACTCACACATCACACAATCACACATCACACACTCAGACAATCACACACTCACACAATCACACACTCACACGATCACACACTCACACAATCACACACTCACACACTCACACACTCACGACAACACGATCACACACTCACACAATCACACACTCACACAATCACACACTCAGACAATCACACGATCACACACTCACACAATCACACACTCACACAATCACACACACACACACATCACACGATCACACACTCACACGATCACACACTCACACGATCACACACTCACACGATCACACACTCAGATCACACACTCACACGATCACACACACGATCACACGCTCACACAATCACACACTCACACGATCACACAATCACACGATCACACACAATCACACACTCACACGATCACACAATCACACACTCACACAATCACACGCTCACACAATCACACAATCACACAATCACACAATCACACGCTCACACAATCACACGCTCACACAATCACACGCTCACACAATCACACGCTCACACAATCACACGCTCACACAATCACACGCTCACACACTCACACGCTCACACACTCACACGATCACACACTCACACGATCACACACTCACACGATCACACACTCACACTCAGACACACACTCACACGATCACACACTCACACACATCACACACACACACTCACATCACACACATCACACACTCACACACACTCAGACAATCACACAATCACACACTCACAATCACACACTCACACACTCACACACTCAGACAATCACAATCACACACACACACTCAGACAATCACACACTCACACACACAATCACACACTCACACACTCAGACAATCACACACTCACACACATCACACAATCACACACTCACACAATCACACACTCACACGATCACACACTCTCACGATCACACACTCACACAATCACACACTCACACGATCACACACTCTCTTGATCACACACTCACACGCTCACACACTCACACGATCACACACTCACACACATCACACACTCACACACATCACACACTCAGACAATCACACACACACAATCACACAATCACACACTCACACAATCACACACTCACACAATCACACACTCACACAATCACACACAATCACACACATCACACAATCACACACGATCACACACTCACACGATCACACACTCACACAATCACACACTCACACACTCACACACATCACACACTCACACAATCACACACTCACACAATCACACACTCACACAATCACACACACACTCAGACAATCACACAATCACACACTCACACAATCACACATCACACACTCACACACTCACACACAATCACATCACACACTCACACACATCACACACTCACACACATCACACAATCACACACTCACACATCACACAATCACACACTCACATCACACACACATCACACATCACACACTCACACACTCACACACAATCACACAGACAATCACACTCACTCACACAATCACACAATCACACACTCACACACACACTCATCACACACTCAGACAATCACACACTCACAATCACACAATCACACACAATCACACACTCACACACTCACACACACACACTCACACAACACAATCACACACTCACACAATCTCACACAATCACACACTCACACGATCACACACTCACACGATCACACACTCACACGATCACACACTCACACAATCACACACTCAGACAATCACACACTCAGACAATCACACACTCACAATCACACACTCACACAATCACACACTCACACATCACACACTCACACAATCACACACTCACACATCACACACTCACACAATCACACACTCACACAACACAATCACACGCTCACACAATCACACACTCACACAATCACACACACAATCACACGCTCACACAATCACACACACAATCACACACTCACACACTCACACACTCACACACTCACACACGATCACACACTCACACACTCACACGATCACACACACACACACTCACACAATCACACACTCACACAATCACACACTCAGATCACACACTCACACACACACGATCACACACTCACACAATCACACACACACATCACACACTCACACACACACAATCACACACTCACAATCACACTCACACACTCAGACAATCACACAATCACACACTCACACAACAATCACACTCACACAATCACACACTCACACAATCACACACTCACACAATCACACAATCACACACTCACACAATCACACACTCACACACTCACGATCACACACTCACACACATCACACACTCACACAATCACACAATCACACGATCACACACTCTCACGATCACACACTCACACACTCACACGCTCACACACTCACACGATCACACACTCACACGATCACACACTCACACGATCACACACTCACACACGATCACACACTCACACACTCAGACAATCACACTCACACAATCACACAATCACACACTCACACACTCACACTCAGACAATCACACACACAATCACACACTCACACACTCACACACACACTCACACAATCACACACACACTCACACACACTCACACAATCACACACTCACACAATCACACACTCACACAATCACACAATCACACAATCACACACTCACAATCACACACTCTCAGATCACACACTCACACGATCACACTCACACGATCACACACTCACACGATCACACACTCACACGATCACACACTCACATCACACACTCACACGATCACACACTCACACATCACACACTCACACACACAATCACACACTCACAATCACACACTCACACAATCACACACTCAGACAATCACACAATCACACTCAGACAATCACACAACACACACACTCACACAATCACACACTCATCACACGATCACACACTCACACGATCACACACTCACACGATCACACACTCACACACTCACACATCACACACTCACACGATCACACACTCACACGATCACACACTCACACACTCACACACATCACACACTCACACGATCACACACTCAGACAATCACACACTCACACACTCAGACAATCACACAATCACACACTCACAATCACACACTCACACACTCACACAATCACACAATCACACATCACACACACAATCACACACTCACACGATCACACACACATCACACACTCACACACATCACACACTCACACGATCACACACTCACACACACGATCACACACTCACACATCACACGACTCACACACTCACACGATCACACTCACACAATCACACACTCAGACAATCACACACTCACACAATCACACACTCACACAATCACACACTCACACAATCACACACTCAGACAATCACACAATCACACACACACACTCACACAATCACACAACGATCACACACTCACACGATCACACACTCACACGATCACACACTCACACAATCACACACTCACACAATCACACACTCAGACAATCACACACTCACACACACACTCACACACTCACACAATCACACACTCACACAATCACACACTCACACAATCACACACTCACACACTCACACGATCACACGATCACACACTCACACGATCACACACTCACACGATCACACACTCACACAATCACACAATCTCACACAATCACACACTCACACTCACACACTCACACAATCACACACTCACACAATCACACACTCACACACTCACACTCACACACTCACACGATCACACACTCACACACACACACACTCACACACACTCACACACTCACACAATCACACACTCACACGATCACACACTCACACGATCACACACGATCACACACGATCACACACTCACACGATCACACACTCACACACTCAGACAATCACACTCACACATCACACAACACTCACACAATCACACACTCACACAATCACACACTCACACAATCACACACTCACACTCACACAATCACACACTCACACACTCACACACATCACACACTCACACAATCACACACTCACACACACTCACACGATCACACACTCACACATCACACTCACACAATCACACGCTCACACAATCACATCACACTCACACAATCACACAATCACACAATCACACAATCACACAATCACACGCTCACACACTCACACAACACACAATCACACGCTCACACAATCACACGATCACACAATCACACACACGATCACACACTCACACGACACACATCACACGATCACACACTCACACGATCACACACTCACACATCACACACTCACACGATCACACACTCACACGATCACACACTCACACGATCACACACTCACACGATCACACACTCACACATCACACACGATCACACACTCACACACACACACTCACACACACACTCACACACTCACACAATCACACAATCACACACTCACACAATCACACACAATCACACATCACACACTCACACAATCACACACTCACACAATCACACACTCACACAACACTCACTCACACACTCACACACTCACACAATCACACACTCACACACACACTCACACACTCACACGATCACACACTCACACGACGATCACACACTCACACACAATCACACACTCACACACTCAGACACATCACACGATCACACACTCACACAATCACACACTCACAATCACACACTCAGACAATCACACACTCAGACAATCACAATCACACAATCACACACACACACTCACACAATCACACACTCACACACAATCACACACTCACACGCTCACACGCTCACACACTCACACGATCACACACTCACACGATCACACACTCACACAATCACACACTCAGACAATCACACACTCAGACAATCACACACTCACACGATCACACACTCACACGATCACACACTCACACGATCACTCACGATCACACACTCACACGATCACACACTCACACAATCACACGCAATCACACACTCACACAATCACACACACATCACACGCTCACACAATCACACACTCAGCAATCACACAATCACACACTCACACACTCATCACACGCTCACACACTCACACGATCACACACTCACACGATCACACACTCACACGATCACACACTCACACGATCACACACTCACATCACACACACGATCACAATCACACAATCACACACTCAGACAATCACACTCACACACTCAGACAATCACACAATCACACACTCAGACAATCACACTCACACAATCACACAATCACACACTCAGACAATCACACACTCACACAATCACACACTCACACGATCACACGCTCACACGATCACACGATCACACGATCACACGCTCACACGATCACACACGATCACACACTCACACACTCAGACAATCACACTCACACACTCAGACAATCACACAATCACACACTCAGACAATCACACTCACACAATCACACAATCACACAATCACACACTCAGACAATCACACACTCACACAATCACACACTCACACGATCACACGCTCACACAATCACACGATCACACGCTCACACGATCACACGCTCACACGCTCACACGCTCACACGATCACACGCTCACACAATCACACGCTCACACAATCACACGCTCACACAATCACACTCTCGCGTCGTAACATGGTCGTAACATGGTGTTGGGTGACAGCGACGTAACATGGTGTTGGGTGACAGCGTCGTAACATGGTGTTGGGTGACAGCGTCGTAACATGGTGTTGGGTGACAGCGACGTAACATGGTGTTGGGTGACAGTGACGTAACATGGTGTTGGGTGACAAGTGACGTGACATGGTGTTGGGTGACAAGTGACGTGACATGGTGTTGGGTGACAAGTGACGTGACAGGGTTTTGTACCCAGTGAGTATAACTTCGATAGGAGCCAGAAAGCCCCTCTCTGAGCCCCTTGTCCTGTTTGATTGTAATTGAGCCCACTGCATATGTTACCATAGTCTCAGGAGTGTGCTCCCCTTCACATGCTGTCACAGGACACGATTGAAATGGAGAATTGCTTTTCGTTTGAACAATGAGAAGCCCTCTTCAATTTACTCAGAAAGGTAAAGGGATAAGCAAGAGGAAGAAAAAGAAAAAAAGAAAGAAAGAAAGAGGGAGCAGAGAGATTGAGTGAATGTGAGAGAGACAAAGGAAGATAGACAGGCAGACAAGTGGACAGGCAGGCAGGCAGCCAGCCAGACAGACATACAGGCAGGCAGACAGACAGAAGAGGCAGACAGGCAGGCAGACAGACAGACAGACAGGCAGACAGGGTACTCTAATCTCTCTACTCGTGTTAACTTATCTGTGAACTCTAGCCAACAGCATGATGTGGAGTGGATGCCAGAGAAAAATTACAAAATGGATAGTAAACCTAAATAATAGACATTCCAATTAGTATGATGTGTTGCGTTTCGTATGGTATGTATTCATTTATGTGTCCATCACCCATTTTGAATGATATGTTACGAATTACAATTCGTATGATATGTTACAAATTTGCAAAACAGATGATATGTAACAAATTCCAATTTGTTGTGGCTAACGAAAGCTAGGTGGTTAGGTGGCTATTGCTAACACTCGCTAGGAGGCTAACATTAGCTAGGCTAGGGGTTAAGGTTAGGGTTAGCTAACATGCTAAGTAGTTGCAAAGTAGCTAAAAAGAAGTAAGTAGTTCAAATGTTGTTAATTAGCTAAAATGCTAAAGCTGCCCGAGATGTGATTCGAACATACAACCTTTGAGTTGTTAGACGTTTGCGATACTTTTGTTTTTGCCTTCAAAGCTGCAGCTAGTAGCGTGTAAAATTGTCTGTCCTCGGTTGCAACAATCACTACCGAGTTCCAAACGACCTCTGGAAGCAACGTCAGCACAATAACTGTTCGTCGGGCGCTTCATGAAATGGGTTTCCATGGCCGAGCAGCAGCACACAAGCCTAAGATCACAATCTGGAGTGGTGTAAAGCTTTGGGGAATGCCCTTACCTGTTTCAGCATAACAATACCTCCATGCAAAAGCGAGGTCCATACAGAAATAGTTTGTCGAGATCGGTGTGGAAGAACTTGACTGGCCTGCACAGAGCCCTGACCTCAAACCCATCGAACACCTTTGGGATGAATTGGAATGCCGACTGCAAGCCAGGCCTAATCACTCAACATCAGTTCCCGACATCACTAAGGCCCTTGTGGCTGAATGGAAGCAAGTCCCCACAGCAATGTTCCAACATTTAGTGGAAAGCCTTCCAAGAATAGTGGAGGCTGTTATAGCAGCAAAGGGGGGACCAACTCCATATTAATGCTCAAGATTTTGGAATGAGATGTTCGACGAGCAGGTGCCCACATACTTTTGGTCATGTGGTGTACGTTTATTTTATCACAAAACCCGTCAGCAACATATGTCCGGTGAAGTCCACAAAGGAAATATTGCATGTAAAATTACCTACAGCATGGTCAAGTTAGATAATGTTTTCAACAGTTTACAAAAAAAATGACTGATTTTGAACTACAGACTTACCCCAAATCAGCACAAAGACAACAGAATTACGTCATAAACAATATCCAAACCACAAGCTAGAATGAGCGCTTTTTCCATTTCACTGCTAGAATCGGAAGTTTTGACTTTCTGTTTATTGTCTGCTTATAGTGAACCACAAAGTCTGGCATTTATAGTGAATGTCGATGCCACCCGCGAGGAGCAGCTGGTGCTTTCATGCATGATTCAGTGTTGCTTGCCTCGAAGCGATCATAAAAGGCATTTAGCTTGTCTGGTAGGCTCACGTAACGAGGCAACTCACTGCTGGGTTTCTCTAAGTAGTCCGTAATAGTTTGCAGGCTCTGCCACATCCGACAAGCATCTGAGCCGGTGTAGTTGGATTTGATCTTAGTCCTGTATTGACACTTTGCCTGTTTGATGGTTCGTCTGAGGGCATAGCGGTATTTCTTATAAGCACCTGGATTAGTGTCCCGCTCCTGGAAAGCAGCAGCTCTAGCCTTTGGCTTGGTGTGGATGTTGCCTGTAATCCATGGCTTCTGGTTGGGATATGTATGTATGGTCACTGTGGGCATGACATCATCAATGCACTTAGTGCCATTGGATGAATCCCGGAACATATTCCAATCTGTGCTAACAAAACAGTCTTGTAGCGTACCTTCTGCGTCATCTGACCACTTCCGTATTGAGTGAGTCACTGGTACTTCCTGCTTTAGTTTTTGCTTGTAAGCATAAATCAGGAGGATAAAATCATGGTCAGATTTGCCAAATGGAGGGTAGGCTTTATATGCGTCTCTGTGTGTGGAGTAAAGGTGGTCTGGAGTGTTTTTTTCCTCTGGTTGCACATGTGACATGCTGGTAGAAATTAGATAAAATGTATTTAAGTTTGCCTGCATGAAAGTCCCGGCCACTAGGAGTAATGCGTCTGGGTGAGCATTTTCTTGTTTGCTTTTGGCCTTATACAGGCGTTGAGAGTAGTTTTAGTGCCAGCATCGGTTTTGGTGATAAATAGATGGCTACGAAAAATATAGATGAAAACTCTCTTAGTAGAGAGTGTAGTCTACAGTTTATCATGAGGAACTCTACCTCAGGCGAGCAATAGCTCGAATCCACATTGCGCACCAGCTGTTATTGACAAATAGACACACACCCCCACCCCTCGTCATAACAGATGTACCTGTTCTGTCCTGCCGATGCACAGAAAACACAACTGAATATTATCTGTGTCGTCATTCAGCCAAGACTTGGTAGGATAGTATCGAGCGAAGATCATCCAGTTTATTCTCCAGTGATTGCACGTTTGCCAATAGAATAGATGGTAGAGCCGGGTTACCCACTCACCAATTAATTCTCAAAAGGCACCCCTATCTCCACCCCTTGTATATCCGTCTTTTCTTCAAGCGAATGATGGGGATTTGGGCCTGGTCCCAGAGAATGATGGGGATTTGTGCCTGGTCTCAGAGAATGATGGGGATTTGTGCCTGGTCCCAGAGAATGATGGGGATTTGTGCCTGGTCCCAGAGAATGATGGGGATTTGGGCCTGGTCCCAGAGAATGATGGGGATTTGGGTCTGGTCCCAGAGAATGATGGGGATTTGGGCCTGGTCCCAGAGAATGATGGGGATATGGGCCTGGTCCCAGAGAATGATGGGGATTTGGGCCTGGTCCCAGAGAATGATGGGGATTTGGGCCTGGTCCCAGAGAATGATGGGGATTTGGGCCTGGTCCCAGAGAATGATGGGGATTAGGGCCTGGTCTCAGAGAAGCAGTATATCCTTCGGAATCCTTAAGGAAAAAATCTTCATCCGGTTCGACGTGAGTAATCACTGTTCTGATGTCCAGAAGCTCTTTTCGGTAATAAGAGACGGTAGCAGCAACATTATGTACAAAACAAGTTACAAACAATGCGAAAAAAACACAAAATAACGCAAACACAAAATAATCTGGTAACCATTTATTCCATCCTTGTCTGGAAAACACTTAGTTACTAAAAATCTGTTTGTGTGTTGGTAGCAATGATGATCGTGTTTAAATTGTCTATGGTTGGTTCGTTGGTTCTCAGCTGGCTAGCAACCTTGCTGGCAAATTTAATGACACTAGCTAACAGTAAGCTGACAATAATTAAATGTCCACGTTAGGTATGCTAAGCTACCCAGTCTAATATAGATCAATATATTTAGTGGGGTGATTAAATTGTGTATTGTTGGGTGTTTTGTTGTAGGTGGTACATCATCGGATTCCACCAGCATGTGCTTCCAACCCTTAACCTTGCACAAGGTGAAGGTAAATTGGCAAAAATATTTACCAGCTGAGAGCTGAAATAGCTACATTTAGCATTGCATAAACATGAATGTGGTAGTGTTTGTATGGGTTTGTGTTTGTGTTATGGGATTACATGTAGCCTGAGTACCACAGAGTATCTCCCTGACCATGTGATCATTTTAGCCCACCCCTATTAAATATTTACCTTTCCTCTTTGTAAAACTCAGGTTATCTGGAGTCCTTCCACAGTTCCCTGCTGAAACATACCCCCAAGGCAGCTGAATTTTGGGTAAACAAGCGTGAGGAGCACAACAAGATTGCGGGACAAAAACCAGCAAGGGACACTGAAAGGTATAAATTCAATACTACAACAGTAACAACAGTACAACTACACAACCATCTCATTATTTTCTCTGCAGATTCTTAAAGCACCATACAAAGACACGTCTACAATAAGCCCCTGCCAAGGGCTACTATTGACACAAACGATTTGTCAAAGTCAATGGGCTGAGGGAGGTTTACAGACAGGTGTTTGAGATTAGGAAGGGGATTTTGGTTGTGCTTAGAGACAGTAAATGCACTGTTGTGAATGAGAACGATTGAAAGGTGCCATTTCTCCTCAATCCTCCATACGCAACAATACATACTGTTTAAGAACTGCCCTCCTATGACTTTCCCTACGTCCCTTCCACAACAAGTGTAAAATGGTAACACCACAACCACATCTTTCCAGGAGATGTGCAGTACCAGCAAATCAGCTGCAAGAGGTCAAACAAGTTGGTGGTGAAGGTCTACAAGCCTTACACTACTTCCGGCAGTCTTATCCAGCTGGCCGTACACCGAAGACAGGTCAATACCATTCACCACAAGCACAACGAGTCTCAGCTTCCACAACCCAGCATGCCAAACACCATTGCCAGTTGTGTTTGACCAAACAGATCTGTTCTGAAAAAGATCAAATCAAATCAAATTTGTCACATAGACACGGTTAGCAGATGTGAATGTGAGTATAGTGAAATGCTTGTGCTTCTAGTTCAGATAATGCAGTAATAACCAACAAGTAATCTAATCTAACAATTCCAAAACTACTATATTATACACACAGGTGTAAAGGGATAAAGAATATGTACATAAAGATATATGAATGAGTGATGGTACAGAACGGCATAGGCAAAATGCAGTCGATGGTATAGAGTACAGTATATACATATGAGATGAGTATGTAAACAAAGTGACATAGTTTAAAGTGGCTAGTGATACATGTATTACATAAAGATGCAGTAGACAATATAGAGTACAGTATATACATATACATATGAGATGAATAATGTAGGATATGTAAACATTATATTAAGTGTCATTGTTTAAAGTGGCTAGTGATATATTTTACATCAATTTCCATCAATTCCCATTATTAATGTGGCTGGATTTGAGTCAGTGTGTTGGCAGCAGCCACTCAATGTTAGTGAGGGCTGTTTAACAGTCTGATGGCCTTGAGTTAGAAGCTGTTTTTCAGTCTCTCGGTCCCTGCTTTGATGCACCTGTACTGACCTCGACTTCTGGATGATAGCGGGGTGAACAGGCAGTGGCTCGGGTGGTTGTTGTCCTTGATGATCTTTATGGCCTTCCTGTGACATCGGGTGGTGTAGGTGTCCTGGAGGGCAGGTAGTTTGCCCCCGGTGATGCGTTGTGCAGACCTCACTACCCTCTGGAGAGCTTTACGGTTGTGGGCGGAACAGTTGCCGTACCAGGCGGTGATACAGCGCGACAGGATTCTCTCGATTGTGCATCTTTAGAATTTTGTGAGTGCTTTTGGTGACAAGCCAAATTTCTTCAGCCTCCTGAGGTTGAAGAGGCTGATGTGATTAGTCAAAAGACCAATTAGTGGAAAAAATATCAGAATTGGGTTGTCTGTGTAAACGTAGCCATTGCGGCTCAGTGTAAAACCATGTAGAACCACCATAAAACACTGTCAATATGGATATTTCATATCAATCTTCAAAAGTTGTCCGCCTTTATGGATTCACATAAAATATTTATAGAAGCTGTACAGGGCTCTGAAGCATCCAACGTATGTTAGACATTCAGATATATCCGAAGAATGTTATTTGTCAAAATTTCAAATACAGGGGAGTGTACACTATTCAAATAGAGAGCTGGGTAGCCTAGTGTTTAGAGTGTTGGACTAGTAACCGGAAGGTTGCAAGTTCAAACCCCAGAGCTGACAAGGTACAAATCTGTCATTCTGCCCCTGAACAGGCAGTTAACCCACTGTTCCTAGGCCGTCATTGAAAATAAGAATTTGTTCTTAACTGAGTTGCCTAGTTAAATTAAGGTAAAATAAAAGAGAATGTTAAATGTTAAAAGCAACAAACCAAAAAATACAGTATGTACAGTTCAGTGTGTCTCAGGTGCAGAGAGCTGTAGATTGTTACCCCAGATAATGTGATTTAACCAAAGTTTTTGGGTTTCAATTACTGGGAGTCACAGGATAGGTTAGGTACTGTTTAGTCTACCACTGATCATTTTTTGACCAACCTTAACTTGACGATTATTGTCTTCATCCTCGTGTTTCATAACATGTCTGTGTCTTGTAGCAGAGGGTCCGTTTGAATTTAGAAAATGCTTCGTTGTTAAAATAAAATTGCTCCATGAAGTCATCCAACAACGTGTACGCCGCCATCTTGTTTATTTCAAGTCTTCTCTCATTGGTCAAGACAGGTGGGTGTGGTGAGATTCTGCCACTTGCAAATTGAAGAGAAATTATGAAAACAAAGAGAGACGAAATATATACAGTGAGTTCTGCATAAATGGTCATCACATCTTCATCGAAGTCATAACAATAGACAAGCATAGTGTGCTTAAACTAATAACACACAAATTATTGTATGTTTCTTGTCTATATTGAATACGTATTTAAACATTCACAGTGTAGGTTGGAAATGTGAACCCCTAGGCTAATGACTTCTCCAAAAGCTCATTGGATTCAGGAGTCAGCTAACCTGGAGTCCAAATTATGTGACGAGATTGGAGATGGTGGTTAGAGCTGCATTGCCCTATAAAAAACACTTGTAAAATTTGAGTTTGTTATTCACAAGAAGCATTGCCTTATGTGAGCCAACGCTCAAGCAAAAGAGAACTCAGAAGACCTAAGATTAAGAACTGTTGACTTGCATAAAGCAGGAAATGGGTTACAAAATTATCTCTAAAAGCCTTGATGTTCAACAGTCCATGATAAGACAAATTGTCTATAAATGGAAAAAGTTCAGCACTGTTGCTACTCTCCCTAGGAGTGGCCATCCTGCAATGATGACGACAAGAACACAGCTCAGAATGCTCAATGAGGTTAAGAAGAATCCTAAAGTGTCAGCTAAAGACTTACAGAAATCTCTGGAACATGCTACCATCTCTGTTGACGAGTCTACGATACGTAAAGCACTAAACAAGAATAGTGTTCATGGGAGGACACCACGGAAGAAGCCACTGCTGTCCAAAAAAAACATTGCTGCACATCTGAAGTTTAAAAAAAGTGCACCTGGATGTTCCACAGAGCTACTGGCAAAATACTCCGTGGACAGATGAAACTACAGTTGAGTTGTTTGGAAGGAACACACAACACTATGTGTGGAGAAAAAAGGCACAGCACACCAACATCAAAACCTCATCCTAACTGTAAAGAATGATGCAGGGAGCCTCATGGTTTGGGGCTGCTTTGCTGCCTCAGGGCCTGGACGGCTTGCTATCATCGACCAGAAAAATGAATTCCCAAGTTTATCAAGACATTTTGCAGGAGAATGTTAGGCTGTATGTCCACCAATTGAAGCTCAACAGAAGTTGAGTGATGCAACAGGATAATGACCCAAAACACAGAAGTAAATCAACAACAGAATGGCTTCAACAGAATAAAAAATAGGCCTTCTGGAGTGACCCAGTCAGAGTCCTGACCTCAACCTGATTGAGATGCTGTGGCATGACCTCAAGAGAACAGTTCATACCAGACATCCCAAGAATATTGCTGAAATTAAAATTCATTCCTCCTGAGCGTTGTGCAAGTCTGATCCGCAACTACAGAAAACGTTTGGTTGAGTTTATTGTTGCCAAAGGAAGGTCAACCAGTTACTAAATCCAAGGGTTCACATACTTTTCCCACCCTGCACTGTGAATATTTACACAGTGTGTTCATTAAAGATATGAACACGTATAATTGTTTGTTTGTTATTGTTGTGACCTAGATGAAGATCAGATCAAATTTGATGACCAATTTATGCAGAAATACATATATTCCTGAAGGGTGAAGCTTGGCTTCCATTGTCATCAATGAATACCCACCTCTGCAAATGTAACATATCATACTGATTTGAGTGACTGGGATTTACATTTACTATGTTATATCTAGTCTATGAGACCAGGCTTTAGAAACCGGATGCACTTATCTTAACCCCTACCATCTGTAAGCTCCAGTATTGTGTGCCGGCCGCGTCCAACCCAGTTCACATAGTTCTGTGAGAGCAGCTTGAAATAAGAAATATATACATCATGATTTTTTTTAGCAGGTCAAGTTGTTTCCACTGAAGGAGTGGGTGATAAAAGATGAGAAACCAACATTAATGAGCCTCACATTGTGTTGTTGCTTGCTGAGCTAATTGGTTTAGTTGTGTGTTGTGTCAGCCCAAACACCAAACTGCATTAGTTTTGTCTGACCAGTGTAGGGGATGGGACACAAACATGCAAGTACCTGTTTGGATTTGTGTTTCTATCTAGTAAAACCTGACACTTTTTGGGGTTTATTTAGCTGACATCATCAGTGAGTGTTACGGATACAGTTATCCTGTGTGTGTGTATCCTGTGTGTGTGTTTCTTTTCTCTCCTTCTCCCCTCACAGGTGAAAATCATCACTCCCCAATCAATCATCAATCAGAAGACACACCTCCTCATATTTCCTAAACCTATCACAGTTCTTTCCCCATGGTTTAAAAACCCCATCATTTGTTTGTTCTAGAGCTCAGCCAGCTCAGCTCAGCTCAATCTCTCTGTAAATGCCATGTCTGTAGGTCTCTGTGTTTCACTCTCGCTTTATGTCTTAACCTCTCTTTTGTTTAAGCACCTCATAGCACTTTGTCATCACCTGTGAGTATTGTTTTTGGTTATGGTGTTTGTGTTTGATTGCTGGTGGAAAAGGGGGAAACCAAGACAAGTCGCCCATGGGCATACACTACCCGTAGGTGAACTTTGTTAAATACACTAGTTAGAACTGGGCGGACCACCCACTGTATTTTTGGTTAGTTAGTTAGCTGTTGTTAAAGTAGGCTAGTCTAGCTTAGGGGTGTTTTTGAATACTTATTGTTTCTTTCCTTAGGTCCAGCTCAGCCCCTTTTTCCTGCTCCCCCCATTACCGTGTGTTTATAAATAAACCTAGAGTTTGACGGTAGATTTCAGTTGTCGTGCTTATTTCGTTCACACTTTTCCTTTGTCACAATAATAATTTGCATGAGTTATGTTACGAGTCTCATTACCATCCCCCCTAGACTGTCGGGCCAAAAGGGATTCGTAACATAAGTGGGGGCTCATCCGGGATATGTCATAACTGACACCCATGCCGCTCATGTAGATTGTTGTAGTGGTATAGTTCAGTGTTGAGCGTCATAGCTGAAGTAGCATTAGTGTTTGCTATTTCCTTTGGCACTTGTGAAGTAGTGTAAAAATGACTACTTTTGATTTGAAATCTTTTTTGGATAACCCTTCGTGGGAGGTTTTTGACAAATGTCGTAGAGTTGATTTAATGACCTTGGCTGACCATTATTCAGTATCGATTCCGCAGAGTTTAGTTAAGGCGGAGGTGAAACGGATAGTATTAAATGTATTGTTGGAAGAGCAGGTGCTTGTGTTACCGCTGCCTGAGCCTACTACCCCTGTAGCGGATGTTGCTGCTCCTGTAAGACCATTGGTGTCTGATAATGAGGGAGAGGCTAAAACACCAGCCACATTGTCCCATTTTGATCCGCTCTCCCCACTGTCAAATGGTGATGCCAGGAGGGATGTCTGTTTAGCACAGTTCCAACTGGAGGTGGAAGAGAGAGCCCAAATTAGGCGAGAGACTCTCCAGTTGGAGATGTGTAAAATAGAGGCAGAAAAAGAACGAGAACAACGGCATTTAGAGATGTGTAAAATTGAGGCAGACAGAGAACAAAGGCAGTTGGAGTTCAAAATGCGCCAGATGGAACTTGAGGCAGAGACAGCGAGGCTAGCCTCCGGTCCTACTGTGCCTGTTTGTGAGCCGTCCTCACCTGCTGTGTCCTCAAACACGTTTGACATTAGTAGGCAGATTGCCTTAGTACCTTTGTTCAGAGAGTCAGAGGTTGACTCCTATTTTTGTGTATTTGAGCGTATAGCCGTAGCATTGAAATGGCCTGAAGAGGTTTGGTGCCTATTACTTCAGTGTAAATTAACTGGTAAAGCCCAAGAGGTTTTGTCAGCGCTACCTCTGGAGGACAGTTTGAATTATGAAGTGGTCAAAGCTACTGTTCTTCGTGCCTATGAGCTTGTGCCTGAGGCATACCGACAGAGATTTAGGTCTCATAGAAAGTCTTCTAGTAAGACTTATGTGGAATTTGCTAGAGACAAGGGAAATCTGTTTGATAAATGGCATGCTGCTAGTAAGGTAACTGATTTCAACTCTCTCCGGGAGTTAATCTTGTTGGAAGAGTTTAAAAATTGCTTACCCGAACGCATTGTAGTTTACCTAAACGAACAGAAAGTATCCTCCCTGGCAGAAGCGTCTGTGTTGGCAGACGAGTTTGTGTTGACGCACAAGAGTGTGTTTTCGGCTCAAACTGAGAGTAGAGCCACTGAGTTTCCTACCTTTAGCCCTAGTCGTCCAGCAGTAGTATGTCAAGCACGCCAGAAGAATGAGCGTCCATGTTTCTATTGTCATAAAGTAGGACATATGATTAATGATTGCTTCCTGCTTAAACGCAAACAAGGGATGCCTCTTCGTGCCAAGCCACCAACAGGTGTTGCTCTAATTCATACGGTTGTGAGGTCTGCAACAAAACAGGTGCCTCAGGGTAACTGTAGTTTGAAAGTCTCAGTCCCCGACCGCAGTTATGAACCATTCATTTTCGAGGGGTTTGTGTCCCTAACGAATGACGAAGCGTCTCAACGACCGGTTAAAATCCTTAGAGATACTGGTGCGGCGCAGTCGTTTATATTGTCTGATGTGTTGCCCTTATCTGATGATACATACTGTGGTTCCAGTGTGTTAGTGCAGGGTATTGAAATGGGTTTTGTCCCAGTGCCATTGCACTTTGTGAAAGTACACTCTGAGTTAATCAGTGGAATATTCAGAGTGGGGGTACGCCCTATGTTGCCAGTGAAAGGTGTGACCTTCATAATGGGTAACGATATTGCCGGAGGAAAGGTAGTACCCGTATTGGAAGTATTGGATAAAAGTGACCACTCTCTCTCGAATGAGCTGGCACAGAATTATCCACATGTGTTCCCCGCTTGTGCTGTCACTCATGCTCAGGCACGACAAGAGGGTGATGAGAGAGATTTGTCGAACACTGTTCTGTTCAAAGAGGTTGATCAAGAGGATGGATTGTGTGATACCTCTGAGAAGCATGGACAGGTGCGCCCTGTTAATGCCAAGGTCTTGGCTATAACTGCATTCCCTGCACCTACCACCAGACGAGAGCTACGCCGCTTTTTAGGGATGGTTGGCTACTACCGTAGCTTCTGTAAAAATTTCTCTGCGGTAGTTGCTCCATTGACCGATTTGCTTAGTCCGGCTAGATCATTTGTGTGGTCCCCTGATTGTAAGAGAGCTTTTGAATCAGCGAAAGCACTCTTATGTAGTACACCTGTACTTGCTGCTCCTGATTTTGAACAACAGTTCAAACTTGAGGTAGATGCTAGTGCCAGAGGTGCTGGTGCTGTTCTACTGCAGCAGGACAAGAGTGGAGTGGATCATCCCGTTTGTTATTTTTCACGTAAATTTAATAAATGTCAAACAAACTATGCGACAATAGAACAAGAAGCTCTTGCTTTGTTGTTGGCTCTGCAATACTTTGAAGTATATATTGGTTCCAGTGCCCTACCCGTGATTGTATATACTGACCATAACCCCTTAGTTTTTCTCCACCGAATGTACAACCAGAACCAGCGCCTTATGCGTTGGGCGCTGATTGTACAAAATTATAATTTGGAGATCCGCCACAAAAAGGGTTCTGATAATGTGTTGGCAGATGCTTTGTCTCGTGTGTGAAAATGATTTCTGCATGTTTTGCAAGGTTGTTGCTTTGTTGGGAGTATTAATTGAAATACTGTAGTCGCAACCCCTAGGGTTGCTCTTTTAAGTGGGAGTGTTACGGATACAGTTATCCTGTGTGTGTGTATCCTGTGTGTGTGTTTCTTTTCTCTCCTTCTCCCCTCACAGGTGAAAATCATCACTCCCCAATCAATCATCAATCAGAAGACACACCTCCTCATATTTCCTAAACCTATCACAGTTCTTTCCCCATGGTTTAAAAACCCCATCATTTGTTTGTTCTAGAGCTCAGCCAGCTCAGCTCAGCTCAATCTCTCTGTAAATGCCATGTCTGTAGGTCTCTGTGTTTCACTCTCGCTTTATGTCTTAACCTCTCTTTTGTTTAAGCACCTCATAGCACTTTGTCATCACCTGTGAGTATTGTTTTTGGTTATGGTGTTTGTGTTTGATTGCTGGTGGAAAAGGGGGAAACCAAGACAAGTCGCCCATGGGCATACACTACCCGTAGGTGAACTTTGTTAAATACACTAGTTAGAACTGGGCGGACCACCCACTGTATTTTTGGTTAGTTAGTTAGCTGTTGTTAAAGTAGGCTAGTCTAGCTTAGGGGTGTTTTTGAATACTTATTGTTTCTTTCCTTAGGTCCAGCTCAGCCCCTTTTTCCTGCTCCCCCCATTACCGTGTGTTTATAAATAAACCTAGAGTTTGACGGTAGATTTCAGTTGTCGTGCTTATTTCGTTCACACTTTTCCTTTGTCACAATAATAATTTGCATGAGTTATGTTACGAGTCTCATTACCATCCCCCCTAGACTGTCGGGCCAAAAGGGATTCGTAACAGTGAGTGACAATTACATTTCACACATAATCTCAATGAGTGCTGTGAGTTTTGGCTGGTGATCGAAGTATGTTCCTTAAAAGGTCACATATTCTCGTAGGGCAGCCTTTGGGGTAGCATGTTGAGCTCACACCATGTATCTCTCTCTTTCTCTCTCTCTTACTGTTTGAGTCTCTGGCAACTCTCCATCCATGACTCACAGAACTGCACTGATTACCATTCGACAAATAGACAAGGAAAGAGTGATTGAGAGCAAGAGCAACAGATAAACAAAAGATAAACAGAGAGAGAGAGAATGAGAGAAAGAGAGAGAGAAATAGGAGGCAATAAATAAACAGCCATGTCACTAGTGTCTGACTGGCCATGTTGTGGTGGAACACGGTGACTTCAGCAGCTGAAGAACAGGGCTGATTCGAACTGAGTGTCGAACTTTGATTTGTCGCATGTGCCAAATACAACAGTGAAATACTTACAAGCCCTTAACTTACAATGCTTGAACAAGTTTTAAGAAAAATAAGTGTAAAAAATAGTAAAAAGTAAAAGTAAAAAATAGAAAATAAAAGTACCAAATAATTCAACAGCAGCAGTAAAATAACAATAGCAAAGCTTATATACAGGTGGTACCGGTACAGAGTCAATGTGGAGGCTATGTGTGGGGGTACCGTTTAGTAATGAGGCTAGGTACAGAGTCAATGTGGAGGCTATATACAGGGTGTACCGGTACAGAGTCAATGTGGAGGCTATATACAGGGTGTACCGGTACAGAGTCGATGTGGAGGCTATATACAGGGTGTACCGGTACAGAGTCAATGTGGAGGCTATATACAGGTGGTACCGGTACAGAGTCAATGTGGAGGCTATATACAGGGTGTACCGGTACAGAGTCAATGTGGAGGCTATATACAGGGTGTACCGGTACAGAGTCAATGTGGAGGCTATATACAGGGTGTACCGGTACAGAGTCAATGTGGAGGCTATATACAGGGTGTACCGGTACAGAGTCAATGTGGAGGCTATATACAGGGGGTACTGGTACAGAGTCAATGTGGAGACTATATACAGGGTGTACCGGTACAGAGTCAATGTGGAGGCTATATACAGGGGGTACCGGTACAGAGTCAATGTGGAGGCTATATACAGGGTGTACCGGTACAGAGTCAATGTGGAGGCTATATACAGGGTGTACTGGTACTGAGTCAATGTGGAGGCTATATACAGGTGGTACCGGTACAGAGTCAATGTGGAGACTATACAGGGTGTACCGGTACAGAGTCAATGTGGAGGCTATATACAGAGGGTACTGGTACAGAGTCAATGTGGAGGCTATATACAGGGGATACCGGTACAGAGTCAGTGTGGAGGCTATATACAGGGGATACCGGTACAGAGTCAATGTGGAGGATATATACAGGGGGTACCGGTACAGAGTCAATGTGGAGGCTATATACAGGGTGTACTGGTACTGAGTCAATGTGGAGGCTATATACAGGTGGTACCGGTACAGAGTCAATGTGGAGACTATATACAGGGTGTACCGGTACAGAGTCAATGTGGAGGCTTTATACAGGGTGTACCGGTACAGAGTCAATGTGGAGGCTATATATAGGGGGTACCGGTACAGAGTCAATGTGGAGGCTATATACAGGGGGTACCGGTACAGAGTCAATGTGGAGGCTATATACAGGGGGTACCGGTACAGAGTCAATATGGAGGCTATATACAGGGGGTACCGGTACAGAGTCAATGTGGAGGCTATATACAGGGGATACCGGTACAGAGTCAGTGTGGAGGCTATATACAGGGGATACCGGTACAGAGTCAATGTGGAGGATATATACAGGGGGTACCGGTACAGAGTCAATGTGGAGGCTATATACAGAGGGTACTGGTACAGAGTCAATGTGGAGGCTATATACAGGGGGTACCGGTACAGAGTCCGTGTGGAGGCTATATACTGAGGGTACTGGTACAGAGTCAATGTGGAGGCTATATACAGAGGGTACCGGTACAGAGTCAATGTGGAGGCTATATACAGGGGGTACCGGTTAGTAATGAGGTTATATACAGGGGTACAGGTTAGTAATGAGGTTATATACAGGGGTACAGGTTAGTAATGAGGTTATATACAGGGGTACAGGTTAGTAATGAGGCTATATACAGGGGTACAGGTTAGTAATGAGGTTTTATACAGGGGGTGCAGGTTAGTAATGAGGTTATATACAGGGGGTACAGGTTAGTAATGAGGTTATATACAGGGGTACAGGTTAGTAATGAGGTTATATACAGGGGGTGCAGGTTAGTAATGAGGTTATATACAGGGGGTGCCGGTTAGTCGAGGTAGTGTAGGTAATATGTACATGTACAGTAGGCAGAGTTAAAGTGACTATGATATAGCCGTCTGCAGTGCGGGCAAAAATGTTTTTCCATTCTCCTCCAGTCTAAGAAAGACATCGCAGTAACCCCCACCCCCAAACGACTTCCTGCGGCTATGGCCTAAGGGTTTCAATTGCAGGATGATGGGAACTGGGTGCTACAGAAGGCTGGGGTCGTCATGGATACCCATTGCCACCTAGTGGTTAAAACAGTCAGAAACATGTGAGGTCATAAAACAAACTGTAATTTTCCACTGAATTGTCATATGAAAAGTAGTACACTCAATCGCATGTCCTTTTACAACTTTTATTTGTTTAAAAACAGCTCCATTCAAATTCTGCCCATAAAAACTATTTTCAGTCTTATAGTAAGATTGCATTGCGAAGTCATTTCTTCACAATGTGCTTGTTGTCCCCATCCAGAACCACTATCAGGAGGACCAAGGCAAGGTCCTTATGACAACAGATTCACATACACAGAAAATCCTCCACAACACCAACTATGAGAAGAAACAGAATACCTCCACACAGTAACGGGTCACATTTGACAGTCTCAAATCCTATTAAAACGTACAGTTTTGTATGAATGGGTTGTGTGCTCTGATGTTTGTGTGGCTGAGTAATGGAGTTACTCACTGTTTTGATCTTGCTAGTGGTAAACAGGGCGGCCGGGGGTCAATTCCATTTAAATTTCAGTCATATAAGGATGTGCACTGAAATCCCAGTTATCTTCAATGTTTTTCAACGAGGACCATTTGGAATTTGGTCTACTTTCTGAATTAACTTGAAATGAAATGGAATTGGGGGGGGGGGGGTCCTTCATATACGGCTATTGTTTTGTTAAATGGTATATTGATGCTGAAGGATTCTTAGGTATCAATCACACAGTAGACACATCATTCAGTGGTGTTGGTAAACTAGAGGGATAACAGCATGCCCTCATAATGAAGGGTGCAATGGGGAAGGGTCAATGAATACTGTCTGTAAAGGGTCAATGAATACTGTCTGTAAAGGGGAAGGGTCAATGAATACTGTCTGTAAAGGGGAAGGGTCAATGAATACTGTCTGTAAAGGGGAAGGGTCAATGAATACTGTCTGTAAAGGGGAAGGGTCTATGAATACTGTCTATTAAGGGGAAGGGTCAATGAATACTGTCTGTAAAGGGGAAGGGTCAATGAATACTGTCTATTAAGGGGAAGGGTCAATGAATACTGTCTGTAAAGGGGAAGGGTCAATGAAAACTGTCTGTAAAGGGGAAGGGTCAATGAATACTGTCTGTAAAGGGGAAGGGTAAATGAATACTGTCAATTATGGGGAAGGGTCAATGAATACTGTCTGTAATGGGGAAGGGTCAATTAATTCTGTCTGTAAAGGGGAAGGGTCAATGAATACTGTCTGTAAAGGGGAAGGGTCAATTAATTCTGTCTGTAAAGGGGAAGGGTCAATGAATACTGTCTGTAAAGGGGAAGGGTCAATGAATACTGTCTGTAAAGGGGAAGGGTAAATGAATACTGTCAATTATGGGGAAGGGTCAATGAATACTGTCTGTAATGGGGAAGGGTCAATTAATTCTGTCTGTAAAGGGAAGGGTCAATGAATACTGTCTGTAAAGGGGAAGGGTCAATTAATTCTGTCTGTAAAGGGGAAGGGTCAATGAATACTGTCTGTAAAGGGGAAGGGTCAATGAATACTGTCTGTAAAGGGGAAGGGTCAATGAATACTGTCTGTAAAGGGGAAGGGTCAATGAATACTGTCTGTAAAGGGAAGGGTCAATGAATACTGTCTGTAAAGGGGAAGGGTCAATGAATACTGTCTGTAAAGGGGAAGGGTCAATGAATACTGTCTGTAAAGGGGAAGGGTCAATGAATACTGTCTGTAAAGGGGAAGGGTCAATGAATACTGTCTGTAAAGGGGAAGGGTCAATGAATACTGTCTGTAAAGGGGAAGGGTCAATGAATTCTGTCTGTAAAGGGGAAGGGTCAATGAATACTGTCTGTAAAGGGGAAGGGTCAATGAATACTGTCTGTAAAGGGGAAGGGTCAATGAATACTGTCTGTAAAGGGGAAGGGTCAATGAATACTGTCTGTAAAGGGGAAGGGTCAATGAATACTGTCTGTAAAGGGGAAGGGTCAATGAATACTGTCAATTATGGGGAAGGGTCAATGAATACTGTCTGTAAAGGGGAAGGGTCAATGAATACTGTCTATTAAGGGGAAGGGTCAATGAATACTGTCTGTAAAGGGGAAGGGTCAATGAATACTGTCTGTAAAGGGGAAGGGTCAATTAATTCTGTCTGTAAAGGGGAAGGGTCAATGAATACTGTCCGTAAAGGGGAAGGGTCAATGAATACTGTCTAAGGGGAAGGGTCAATGAATACTGTCTGTAAAGGGGAAGGGTCAATGAATACTGTCTGTAAAGGGGAAGGGTCAATAAATACTGTCTTTAAAGGGGAAGGGTCAATGAATACTGTCTAAGGGGAAGGGTCAATGAATACTGTCTGTAAAGGGGAAGGGTCAATGAATACTGTCTATTAAGGGGAAGGGTCAATGAATACTGTCTGTAAAGGGGAAGGGTCAATGAATACTGTCTGTAAAGGGGAAGGGTCAATTAATTCTGTCTGTAAAGGGGAAGGGTCAATGAATACTGTCTGTAAAGGGGAAGGGTCTATGAATACTGTCTGTAAAGGGGAAGGGTAAATGAATACTGTCAATTATGGGGAAGGGTCAATGAATACTGTCTGTAAAGGGGAAGGGTCAATGAATACTGTCTATTAAGGGGAAGGGTCAATGAATACTGTCTGTAAAGGGGAAGGGTCAATGAATACTGTCTGTAAAGGGGAAGGGTCAATGAATACTGTCCGTAAAGGGGAAGGGTCAATGAATACTGTCTAAGGGGAAGGGTCAATGAATACTGTCTGTAAAGGGGAAGGGTCAATAAATACTGTCTTTAAAGGGGAAGGGTCAATGAATACTGTCTAAGGGGAAGGGTCTATGAATACTGTCTGTAAAGGGGAAGGGTAAATGAATACTGTCAATTATGGGGAAGGGTCAATGAATACTGTCTGTAAAGGGGAAGGGTCAATGAATACTGTCTATTAAGGGGAAGGGTCAATGAATACTGTCTGTAAAGGGGAAGGGTCAATGAATACTGTCTGTAAAGGGGAAGGGTCAATTAATTCTGTCTGTAAAGGGGAAGGGTCAATGAATACTGTCCGTAAAGGGGAAGGGTCAATGAATACTGTCTAAGGGGAAGGGTCAATGAATACTGTCTGTAAAGGGGAAGGGTCAATGAATACTGTCTGTAAAGGGGAAGGGTCAATAAATACTGTCTTTAAAGGGGAAGGGTCAATGAATACTGTCTAAGGGGAAGGGTCAATGAATACTGTCTGTAAAGGGGAAGGGTCAATGAATACTGTCTATTAAGGGGAAGGGTCAATGAATACTGTCTGTAAAGGGGAAGGGTCAATGAATACTGTCTGTAAAGGGGAAGGGTCAATGAATACTGTCTGTAAAGGGGAAGGGTCAATTAATTCTGTCTGTAAAGGGGAAGGGTCTATGAATACTGTCTGTAAAGGGGAAGGGTCAATGAATACTGTCTAAGGGGAAGGGTCAATGAATACTGTCTGTAAAGGGGAAGGGTCAATGAATACTGTCTAAGGGTCAATGAATACTGTCTGTAAAGGGGAAGGGTCAATGAATACTGTCTGTAAAGGGTCAATAAATACTGTCTTTAAAGGGGAAGGGTCAATGAATACTGTCTAAGGGGAAGGGTCAATGAATACTGTCTGTAAAGGGGAAGGGTCAATGAATACTGTCTATTAAGGGGAAGGGTCAATAAATACTCTCTTTAAAGGGGAAGGGTCAATGAATACTGTCTGTAAAGGGGAAGGGTCAATGAATACTGTCTGTAAAGGGGAAGGGTCAATTAATTCTGTCTGTAAAGGGGAAGGGTCAATGAATACTGTCTGTAAAGGGGAAGGGTCAATGAATACTGTCTGTAAAGGGGAAGGGTCAATTAATTCTGTCTGTAAAGGGGAAGGGTCTATGAATACTGTCTGTAAAGGGGAAGGGTCAATGAATACTGTCTAAGGGGAAGGGTCAATGAATACTCTCTGTAAAGGGGAAGGGTCAATGAATACTGTCTAAGGGTCAATGAATACTGTCTGTAAAGGGGAAGGGTCAATGAATACTGTCTGTAAAGGGTCAATAAATACTGTCTTTAAAGGGGAAGGGTCAATGAATACTGTCTGTAAAGGGGAAGGGTCAATGAATACTGTCTATTAAGGGGAAGGGTCAATGAATACTGTCCGTAAAGGGGAAGGGTCAATGAATACTGTCTAAGGGGAAGGGTCAATGAATACTGTCTGTAAAGGGGAAGGGTCAATGAATACTGTCTAAGGGTCAATGAATACTGTCTGTAAAGGGGAAGGGTCAATGAATACTGTCTGTAAAGGGTCAATAAATACTCTCTTTAAAGGGGAAGGGTCAATGAATACTGTCTAAGGGGAAGGGTCAATGAATACTGTCTGTAAAGGGTGTAGTGGCTTCCTTTCGTCTTTACCATAGCCACTGCCCAAGCCTGAAGCGGCGTTGTTTGGTACGCATACAGTCCACACTCAAGGTTTCCCAAACGGCCAAACATTCGATGACATCCAGGGATATGGTGCAACAAAAATGTTTATTCTTCTTATATCTAACAAATAAATTATTCTCCAATCAACTTAAAGCAGAGAATACTTGATAAGGAAAATACATATTATGACCTGTATGTATGTTTGTATGTCTGTATGTATGTATGTCTGTATGGTCAAAAAACTATACCGCTCCCGCATCTAGCAAGGACTCCCCCTCCCGAAGGCCCAACTTCCTGCCTTTATCCTAACACACTTACCACAATACAATGAATAGGCAAGAGGGAGGGCCAAAAACTGAGTTACACTAACAACAAATGAATATATCTCAAATCAGGTAAATATAAATCATAATGGTACGTACCTAATATTTCATCATTTACATTAATATTTAATATATTTACACAAATACACATGGAGCTCCATATGTTCAGTCTTTTACGCAAATATGTCCAAATCGGCTCTAACATACCGGCCCCTAATTGTTGACTGCACTGAATGCACAACAATTACTTAATAGTCAGACGTAGAGCCAATACACAACATTCTATACCAGAGCACTATTACAGTTGATAGCTATATACAAGTATACAAGGTGCCATATAGAAAAATAGTCCATAGATCTCAGTCTGAGTTGAAGGGTAAAGGTGTTCAACTTCCAAAAATGTCAAGAGTTTGACGTCCAAAAATGTATGACATCAAAGAATGTAAGAGTACGACATCAAGAATCAGAGGTGCACGTGATTCTAAGATGGAGCACTGTGTGTGTGTGTGTGTGTGTGTGTGTGTGTGTGTGTGTGTGTGTGTGTGTGTTTCACTCAGTCGCCTCAAGGAGCAGACAGAGTTTATTGATAGGTCTCTGTAAGATATTGGTCTTAGTCTTAACCATGACGCTCCGGACAAGACCTTTGGCCCCTGGCAAGGCCTCCACCACACGCCCCATTAGCCAGGAGTTCCTTAGGGCGGTGTCATCGACGATGACCACGAGGTCACCAGGACTGAAGTTTCTCTTAGTTTTGTTCCACTTGTTCCGCTCCTGCATAAGTGGAAGATACTCCCTGATCCATCTCTTCCAGAAGAGGTCAGTGATATATTGTACTTGCTTCCATCTCCTTCGTGTGTATAGGTCGCTTCTCTGGAATAGTCCTGGTGGCAGGACTGGCTTAGCTTTCAGATGAAGCAGATGGTTCGGAGTCAGGGGTTCTAGATCATTAGGGTCATTTGTTACAGTAGTGATTGGTCTGTCGTTCATAATCGCCTCAACTTCACACAAGGCGGTCTGCAAAGCCTCATCATCCAGTACTTGCTCTTTAAGGACTGAATAGAGGATCTTTTTCACCAGTCGGATCAACCTCTCCCATACCCCCCATGGTGGGCTCCAGAGGGAGGGTTGAATGACCATGTCACTCCTTCCTTCAGTAATTCATTTTGAATCTTGCTGTGATCCAGCTCTTTCATAGCTTCTTCTAGCTCTCTGTGTGTTCCAACAAAGTTGGTGCCATTGTCTGTTCTGATACTTGTTACTGGGCCCCTTCGACAGATGAACCTGCGCAGGGCATTGATGCAGGAATCAGTATCCAGATAACTAGCAACTTCTAGATGGACAGCTCGACTCACAAGGCAAGTAAAGATCACACCATACCGCTTCACATGAACGCGGCCTCGCTTCACCTCTATGGGGCCGAAGTAATCTATGCCCACATGGGTGAAAGGCGGCAAATCAGGTGACACCCGATCTTGTGGAAGGTCGGCCATCTTCTGTTCTCCAGCTCTAGCTTGCATCCGCCTGCAAAAGACACAGCTCTTAAGGATCTTCCTTGCTAAAGAGTTGGCACAGGGTATCCAATATCGCTGGCGAAGTCTAGAAAGCATGTGACCTCTCCCAGAGTGGCCAACCTGCTCATGGATATGGAGTAAGATCAGTCTAGAGATGTAGGAGTCTTTTGGAAGTATCATAGGATTCTTTAGTTCCGTAGGCATAGCAGCTTTGCTTAACCTTCCTCCTACTCTCAGAATGCCATTGTCAACAATTGGATCAAGCTTACAGATTGAGCCACTTCTCTTGGCACATTGTTTTCCTTTCACAACTAGTGCAATTTCTTGTTTAAAGTGCTGTCGTTGTTCAAATCGGATGATGACCTTTTCTGCTTCATCTAGGTCATCCACAGACAGACTTTCTTTTCCAAACGTCAGTTTGAACTTGTCAATTTGTTCCTTCAGTGAGTTTGTCAAACTCTGATCTGGATCAGTTTGAGAGAGAATTTTCCTTTTCTGGCCTAACTGTAGAAGACGTTTCTTCAGTTTCAGCATCCAGGCAACTGCTTTCTTCAAGCTGTTCCATGTTGAATAGTACTCAATCAGTTTGCTGGTTGGACTCTTTTCTTCCACACTTGTACTGTTTACGATTACGTCTTCCCTCACCTCTGGATCATCCGGAGGGATGGAGTTAAGCTCCTCGGGGACTTTCGGCCATTGAGTTTCTGGTTTCTCCAGGAATTCTGGTCCATTGCGCCATCTCTTTGAGTTCAGGAACATTTCAACATGTAATCCTCTTGAGGCATCATCGGCTGGGTTGTGTTTGGAGTTCAAATACCTCCACTGTTTTGCTTTCGATAGGTCACGGATCATAGCAACCCTATTAGCCACAAAGGTATGGAATCTCTTGGTATCATTGCGGATGTATTTTAGCACAGACTGGCTGTCCGTCCAAAAAGTTGACTCCTCAAGTTCAATCTGGAGCTCCAACCTTAACATCCTGTCCACTCGCACTGCCAATGTTGCTGCAGCAAGTTCCAGTCTGGGGATTGTCATCTGCTTGAGTGGAGTCACCCTTGATTTCCCCAGAATGAATGCAATGTGAACCTTTTCCATACCGTTTGTGAACCTGAGGTAGCTTGCCGTGCCATAACCTTGTTCACTTGCATCACCGAAGTGATGCAGCTGTGCCGTCATGACTTGACCAAAGTTCTCAGGCTTCATACACCTGTCTATCTGGAATCTGGAGAGCTGGTCCAGCTCTGAGAGCCATTTCTGCCATGAAATAGAGTGTTCTACAGGGATGACTTCGTCCCATCCACACTTTAGCTTGCAGAGCACTTGAAGAATTTGCTTTGCCTTTAATACAAATGGGGCGAGGAAACCTAATGGATCATAAATAGAGCTGACAGTTGAGAGAATACCTCTTCTTGTAAGGGGTCTGTTCTTGACAGTGACTCTGAAGGTAAACGCATCACTTTCAATGTTCCATCGGATTCCAAGTGCTCTTTCAACAGGCAGCTTTTCTCTGTCCAGGTCCAGTTCCTTTATCTGCTTGGCTTTGTGTTCATCAGGGATAGAAGCCAGCACAGTCTGGCTGTTGCTGACCCACTTGGTCAATTTGAACCCACCCTGAGAGCACAAAACCCTGAGGTTTTTTGTGAGGGCTATGGCTTGTTCTTCTGTGGCCACTGACTTGAGGCAGTCATCAACATAGAAGTTGGACTTGACTGTTTGAATCACCTCTTCATTGTACCTCTCACAGTTGTCTTCTGCAGTCTTTTGCAGTGCAAAGTTTGCACAACTTGGAGAGGATATAGCACCGAAAAGATGAACCTTCATTCTGTACTCCTCCAATCTTTTGTTAGTATCACCGTCCGGCCACCATAGGAATCGCAGGAAGTCTAAGTAATCTTCATGGACACGTACTTGATGGAACATTCCTTCGATGTCTGCCATCATGGCAATGTGCTCTTGCCGAAATCTTAGCAAGACTCCTATAAGCGTGTTTGCCAGGTCAGGGCCTTGAAGGAGTTCACTGTTAAGAGATGTACCTTTATAGGATGATGAACAGTCAAACACTACTCGTATCGTTCCTTTGCGCTTATGGTGAACGGCGTGGTGTGGTATGTACCATACCTTGCCTTTCTCTCTGAGGAGCTGTTCTTGTGGTACCTTCTCGGCGTAACCTTTTGTTATCATCTCTTCCATGAAGCCTTTGTACTCTGCAGCGTAACCTTTGTCCTTCTTGAACTTCCTGATAATATTTAGAGCCCGCTGCTTTGCCATGTCACGATTGTTTGGCAGGACTACATCTTTTTTGCGAAAGGGCAACGGTAAGTAGTAGTGATGGTCTTTGAGGGTTATGGAGCTTGATACGATCTCCATAAACCTACGATCCTCAGCTGACATCTCACTTTTCTCTTCATACCCTCTCTCAGGGAAGTCATGGTTGTACTGATTTACAAGAAGAACCCCCAGGTCGGCCATTGAGATACGATTGGCCATCACCGTAGGATTCCCAGATTCTTCTGCCATGGTACAATTGTTAAGAGGACCGTTCATCACCCATCCAAAGAGGGTTTTCACTGCATACGGTCCGTTGCCTTGACTATTTATGATTTTCCAGGGTTCCATTGCCTTTGGAGCATTTACGCCAATCAGGAGTTCGACGTCGGCGTCAATTTCCTTCAACTGAACCTCTTTCAGGTATGGCCACCTTTTGAGATCTTTCTGAGTGGGAATATTTTCTCTTGTCACTGGGATCTTATTTTGGGTGTAGACCTTTGGTAATGCAAGAAATGTGTCACCTTCCACATTGCCAATCTCTAATCCAGATATCTCAAAGCTCTTGGTAGGACTCTCCTGCCCCATTGTGCGTAGCAGAATTTCAGTCTCACTGCCTTTAGCTTGCAACTGCCTCATGAGTCTCTCTGTACAAAATGTTGCTGAGCTACCAGAATCGAGAAATGCATAGGTTAACGTAGACCTGCTTCCATTTGCCATCTTTACTTGAACTGGCACAATCGCAAGTGCACAATCTGTACCGGCCCCGGTATCTTCACCAGCTTCCAGTGAAACAAGAGCACTGCTGACAGTCTCCTCCCGCTTTACTGCTACACCCTCGTATCGGCCTTCAGAGATCTAAATCTCTCTCTTCCTTCAATGTGCAGGATCGTGGGGTGCTTTCTTTGACATTTCTGACAGGTCATCCTTCTTTTACATTCTTTGCTTAAGTGTCCTCTCATCAAACAGCCAAAACAAAGGCCTTTTGATCTCAGAAACTCAACCTTGGCTTCGTGTGGCTGTGCCTTCACCTGTTGGCAGTCGACCAGGAAATGCTCACCAGCGCAAAATACACATGAGATACTGGGAGAATCAGAAGGGTAGGTGCCTGGTTTCTTGACTTTGAATGTTTGTTCTTTTAGAGATTTTTCAGGGTCACAATCTGCCACTACAGCTACTGCAGTGGCAAAGCTGCTTCCCCTACTCTTGGACTTGAACTGCTGCTTAAAGTCAGCTTCTGTTTTGGTTTTAAAAAACCTTTTGTTGATCAGTGGATCTTGGATATCTCCGTACAAAGGATCCTGCAGTATTTTGGCCTGTTTTTCCATGAATGTCACAAGGTCACTGAACTGGGCCCTCAGGTGGCTTCTCTCTAAAATATCACATGCCGTAGACCTCCATTTTTCCCTTAGTTTGTAGGGAAGTTTTGACATGATCAACTTTATGTTGGAGGGAAGATTAAGCTCTTCCATGTTCTGTAAGTCTTGCATAGCGTGACAGCATCCTCTAAGATAGAGTGCATAGCCACCCAGTCCCTTTCCATCATCCGGTTTGATGTTTGTCCAGTTCCAAGCTTTTTCCATGTAAGCAGTGGTGACATTGATTTCATTGCCAAAGTGTTCCTTTAACAACCTCTTAGCCTCTTCATAGCCTCTTCTGGCTTCCATATGCAGACAACTACGGACCAGATCCTTGGGCTGACCAGAGGTGTACTGTTCCAGGTAATAGAGCCTATCCTGGTGACTGCTGGTCTTATCTTCTATACCATGCTCAAATGCACGCATAAATGGCCTAAAGTTTAGAGGATCACCGTCAAACATAGGTATCTCCCTAACAGGGAGTGTGGCCTGTTTGTGCTGTAGTACAAGGAGGTCAGCAATTTCATTCTGCCTTTGCATGACAGTAGAGAGGTTATCATGGCTGATACCCGCAGTGTTGATTCCGTGTTGATTGCTAGACCTTGATGTTGGCTGCTGAAGGGTGTGGTTTATGGCTGTTTTCTGAATAGGTTTTGATGGCTTTGTGGTCGGTTGTAAAACTCTTTGTAGCGGGGTCTTTGGAACTGCACCTAATGCAGCAAACTCAACAGGTGATGGTTCAGGTTCCTTATAGACCTCGGGTTCCTGGTTCTCAAAATAAGAGTTCATTCCATCTTCTTGGCTTAGAAAATGGGCTGCCACAACATGGGATTGAGAAGTTGAGTCACTCTCCAGGACCTTCAGTTTGGCATTATATGCTGCTATGTCCGTTTCCAGTGCCATTTTTTCCATCCTAACATTCAGTTGAGCTTTCTGTTGTTCCAGTTGAGCTTTCTGTTGTTCCAGTTGAGCTTTCTCCAGTTCCAATGCATGCTTGTCCTGTAATGATGCTTGGCGAGCTAGTAGAGCTGCTCGTTCTGCTTCAGCTTTTAGGCGTGCAGAGGACACTGAGGAAGCAGTCTTAGAATACTTTGTTTTACTTGATGTTTTTGACACATTGGAAATGCTGTCATGTGGTTCAATGAGCGTTTGTGGCTCAATTTCAGCTTTTTTCCATATTTCCACCTCTTTCAGGAAATGTTCATAAGTTCTCATTCTTGGTTGATAATAGTTAATGCTCTCCTGTTCGTGTTCCTCCTCTGTGACCAGCTCTAGCACAGAATCATGAGCATTCTTAAAGTCATTGAGAACAGCATGAAATGCTTCAAGACTCTCATCCACAGTTTCAATGTTTCCTCCATCAACAAGAAGGGCTTTTATTTCATTCATTTTACGTGTACACACTCCAAGTTTGCCTCTCCGGGCTGCATAGAGTGAATTTAGATGCTCCTCTGCCCTCTCCAGTGGAGTCTTATTTGGGATTTCATCCTCCATCATTCACTTTTAGTAAACTCAATTTACAATGACACAGTTGTTGGTTTTTGATTGTTAAACGTAATGCCCCTTTAGACCTCCTTTAATGCTTTAAAACAGTCCTCCATTTCAGCATATTGACCCATTTTGAATGTGCAAGTTCGGCATTTTATATGCGTTTTAAACATTTCATCCCATTATCAGTTGTCCCTTTAATGAAGTTTAAACACACAGTTGGTTTTAGATCCTTAGATTGCATTCGTTGCATTGCATTTACACGTGAGGCCAAATATTAGACATAAGATTAACCTACATTGTGCGTAGGATCTCAGTGTTACCCAAACTTAAACTTCTTAATTGTTTTCACAACGCTGTGTTTTGAATTCCATTCCCAAGTTGATCAAACATTCCAATTAAAAGCACGTTTGCGCTTCCATAATATGCATGATCAAACGATCGCATTGAACAGGGCAGCTCATTCATTCGCAGTGGTTACTCACGGCTGGCGAATTCTAGGAGTTCAAATCCTTCCAAGCGAGCTGTCCTTGAGATCCGAATGCAATTACAAATACAACAATATCCAGCGTGTGTCCGAACCGGAGATTTCCTTCGGATAGTAATCCTTCACGGAGTTTTTTGACTTGATTGTAGTGGCTTCCTTTCGTCTTTACCATAGCCACTGCCCAAGCCTGAAGCGGGGTTGTTTGGTACGCATACAGTCCACACTCAAGGTTTCCCAAACGGCCAAACATTCGATGACATCCAGGGATATGGTGCAACAAAAATGTTTATTCTTCTTTTATCTAACAAATAAATTATTCTCCAATCAACTTAAAGCAGAGAATACTTGATAAGGAAAATACATATTATGACCTGTATGTATGTTTGTATGTCTGTATGTATGTATGTCTGTATGGTCAAAAAACTATACCGCTCCCGCATCTAGCAAGGACTCCCCCTCCCGAAGGCCCAACTTCCTGCCTTTATCCTAACACACTTACCACAATACAATGAATAGGCAAGAGGGAGGGCCAAAAACTGAGTTACACTAACAACAAATGAATATATCTCAAATCAGGTAAATATAAATCATAATGGTACGTACCTAATATTTCATCATTTACATTAATATTTAATATATTTACACAAATACACATGGAGCTCCATATGTTCAGTCTTTTACGCAAATATGTCCAAATCGGCTCTAACAAAGGGGAAGGGTCAATGAATACTGTCTGTAAAGGGGAAGGGTCAATGAATACTGTCTGTAAAGGGGAAGGGTCAATGAATACTGTCTGTAAAGGGGAAGGGTCAATGAATACTGTCTGTAAAGGGGAAGGGTCAATGAATACTGTCTAAGGGGAAGGGTCAATGAATACTGTCTGTAAAGGGGAAGGGTCAATGAATACTGTCTGTAAAGGGGAAGGGTCAATGAATACTGTCTGTAAAGGGGAAGGGTCAATGAATACTGCTGTAAAGGGGAAGGGTCAATGAATACTGTCTATTAAGGGGAAGGGTCAATGAATACTGTCTGTAAAGGGGAAGGGTCAATGAATACTGTCTGTAAAGGGGAAGGGTCAATGAATACTGTCTATTAAGGGGAAGGGTCAATGAATACTGTCTGTAAAGGGGAAGGGTCAATGAATACTGTCTGTAAAGGGGAAGGGTCAATGAATACTGTCTGTAAAGGGGAAGGGTCAATGAATACTGTCTATTAAGGGGAAGGGTCAATGAATACTGTCTGTAAAGGGGAAGGGCCAATGAATACTGTCTGTAAAGGGGAAGGGTCAATGAATACTGTCTGTAAAGGGGAAGGGTCAATGAATACTGTCTGTAAAGGGGAAGGGTCAATGAATACTGTCTGTAAAGGGTCAATAAATACTGTCTTTAAAGGGGAAGGGTAGATGACTACTGTCTTTAAAGGGGAAGGGTAGATGACTACTGTCTTTAAAGGGGAAGGGTAGATGAATACTGTCTGTAATGGGGAAGGGTAGATGACTACTGTCTGTAAAGGGGAAGGGTAGATGACTACTGTCTGTAAAGGGGAAGGGTAGATGACTACTGTCTTTAAAGGGGAAGGGTAGATGAATACTGTCTGTAATGGGGAAGGGTATGTTTGTCTGTGGAAACCCTTTAAAACTCTGTTTCTATTCCAGATGATGGTCTCTATCAGTGTCTGGTCTCACAATAGTGCCACAATCATCTATCATTTAGGAAATTGTTGCCTTTGCGTTGGGGTCAACTGTTGACCTAATGAATATTTTGTTATACAGGACATCTGTGTGTCTGGCTACTGTCAATAAGTACAGCTGAATGATGATTAAATACATTCCCCCTCAGCACTTAAAGGAAAATTACATCGAAACGCCTTTTGGAAATACAGCCGTTGTGATGCATTTTGAATTACATGATGCAGCGTTTTGCAATATATAATTCAAATTGCATCATACCGGCTGTATTTCTGTATTTTGAAAGTTACATATCTTTAAAACTTGATTGCTGACGTGCAAAACATTTTGGGATTATATCAACAATGGACTAATTAAATAAATACCAAAATATGGTTTGTGTGTGGAGTTTTACTTTAATGTCACTATGGGAAACAACTCCCAACCATTGAGCTTGAGTTTGAATAGTTTTCTTTCACATTGTCACAGGGTTTGCAAAATAACTGACAGTTTTTCCCAATTGTTAACACACTAAAACTGGCCCATGAGGCACAATGACCCAAATATGTTACCCATTTAGCAGAACCAGAAAACCAAATCTGCAATACTACTGGCACAGATTGAAATTCTATAACAAACATTTGGCAAAACAGAACACACAATTGTCTACATTTTGGCAGAACCTTCACAACTAAAATCTCTTGTGTTCAAATTAAAAACAACACTGTTCAACCAGCTAAGCTCAATTACCAATTGATCATTTTCACTCTTCACATGTTCAAACACTATTTGCATAAATGTTCAACTTTGCAATCAAACCTTTGGTATGGACAACAAGGCCACAGGTGAGTACTCCTGTGTTTGGAGAACAATGGAAGCAAACTTAGCAGGGAGAGTTGGAGATAGAGGTGAGGAATAAGGAAAAACAAGGAGAAGAGTCTCGGCGACTGTGGTGGACCATGTGGTCAACCATGGCTTGACCTTGAGAGGCTGGGCAGACCATGTGGTCAACCATGGCTTGACCTTGAGAGAGGCTGAGCAGACCATGTGGTCAACCATGGCTTGACCTTGTGAGAGGCTGGGCAGACCATGTGGTCAACCATGGCTTGACCTTGAGAGAGGCTGAGCAGACCATGTGGTCAACCATGGCTTGACCTTGAGAGAGGCTGGGCAGACCATGTGGTCATCCATGGCTTGACCTTGAGAGGCTGAGCAGACCATGTGGTCAACCATGGCTTGACCTTGAGAGAGGCTGGGCAGAGAGTGCAGCCCAATCTGAGCCACTTCACCGTAGCTTCCATCATCCGGACATCCAAAATGAGAAGAGGTTTGTACTGCAGACATCGGACCTCTGTACTACCTTTACTACTTGACAGTAGTACAACATAAAGCACAGTAAAGACTGTAGATTCCAATACATACTGTAAAGGGAAACAAAGTAAATGGTTCATGTATTACTGTATGTATGACATTGGGAGCTATACTACTTTGTAACATGTTTATCTTGTATACTGTATTACTGTAGTGTTTACTGTACTGTATGCTATTTAGATGTTATAGAACTGAAAGACGACCACCACGTACGTACATGGTGGTAGAACATGTCTATTTACAGACAAACAGGAGCCCTGCCATCTTCCATAACAACAGAGTGAGTTTATCAACCACAGAACCCATCCTTAACAAACACCATCTCCAGATGAAGCACATCTACAGTCATATTTGAAAGGAAAGGCCAAAGATTGAAGGATAAACAATACGAATATGTGCAAGTAAGCAATGTTCTAGTATTACACTCTAGAAACATCAGAGACCCATTGGTGTTGCCAGTGAACTTTACTATACAGCAATTGTAGTATTTTCTGTCATTTTAGAGAATCATGGAGATGGACGCAAGTCCCATCCCCCAGGAACTCGTTCATAGATGAGGCTGGATTCCATTTAGTGAAGTCGAGGAGGGGAGGAAGGGACATCATTGGTCAACGCGCCATCATTAAGGTGCCTGGCCAGCACAGGGGAAATGTCACCACATGCCCAGCCATGAGCCATAATGGGGTCCTCCACCGCCATGCCACCCCAGGGGCCTTACAACACTGCCCATCTCCTTCATTTCCTGAACACCTTACATGACAATGTTTTTCAGCCAGAGCAGAGAGGGCCGGGTGATCCTGAGCAGAGAGACACCAGGTGACCCTGAGCAGAGAGACACCAGGTGACCCTGAGCAGAGAGACACCAGGTGACCCTGAGCAGAGAGACACCAGGTGACCCTGAGCAGAGAGACACCAGGTGATCCTGAGCAGAGACACCAGGTGACCCTGAGCAGAGAGACACCAGGTGACCCTGAGCAGAGAGACACCAGGTGACCCTGAGCAGAGAGACACCAGGTGACCCTGAGCAGAGAGACACCAGGTGATCCTGAGCAGAGACACCAGGTGATCCTGAGCACAGAGACACCAGGTGACCCTGAGCAGAGAGACACCAGGTGACCCTGAGCAGAGAGACACCAGGTGACCCTGAGCAGAGACGCCAGGTGATCCTGAGCAGCAAATATAAGTTTCCATCGGGCTGCTCAGGTCCGCAACTGCTTCCATGACCATCCCAGGTTTACAATTCTCCCACCATATTCCCCATTTCTCAACCCCATTGATGAGTTGCTTTCAGCATGGCGGTGGAAGGTGTATGTTCACAAACCCCGTGAACGTACGGCCCTTCTCCAGGCAATGGCCTGTGGTGACATTCCAGCAGAGTCCTGTCAGGGGTGGATGCGTCATGCCAGAAGATATTTCCTCCGCTGTCTGGCCAAGGAGAATATCACCTGTGATGTTGATGAAAATCTGTTGCTGGACCAAAACAACAAACATTGTTTTTTGCAATGTGGTATTTGTTTCTTGACTTATGATTTTATACAGTTTATCTATACCGTACAGTTGATCTAATATATAGTAGAGTATAGGCTTATTTTTCTTCCTTTGCATATGCAAAATATATTTACTGTATTTTAGCATTTTACTGTGTGCTTACAGTATAATGTTTGACATGTATTGAGTCACACACAGACAATATACAATATAACAACATCTTAGTCTTTAAACTGAAATAGGTTCTGATACTGTCACTCCCCCTGATCTGTTTCACCTGTCTCTGTGCTTGTCTCCACCCCCCTCCAGGTGTCGCCCATCTTCCACATTATCCCCTGTGTACTTAGAGCTGTGTTTTCTGTTTGTCCATTGCAAGTTCGTCTTGTTGGTCAAGCTTACTGTCCTGACCCTGAACCCACCTGATCACTCTGCCTGACCCGGAACCCACCTGATCACTCTGCCTGACCCTGAACCCACCTGAACACTCTGCCTGATCTTGAACCCACCTGAACACTCTACCTGATCTTGAACCCACCTGATCACTCTGCCTGACCCTGAACCCACCTGATCACTCTGCCTGACCCTGAACCCACCTGATCACTCTGCCTGACCCTGAACCCACCTGATCACTCTGCCTGACCCTGAACCCACCTGATCACTCTGCCTGACCCTGAACCCACCTGATCACTCTGCCTGACCCTGAACCCACCTGATCACTCTGCCTGACCCTGAACCCACCTGATCACTCTGCCTGACCCTGAACCCACCTGATCACTCTGCCTGACCCTGAACCCACCTGAACACTCTGCCTGTCCCTGAACCCACCTGATCACTCTGCCTGACCCGGAACCCACCTGATCACTCTGCCTGACCCTGAACCCACCTGATCACTCTGCCTGACCCTGAACCCACCTGATCACTCTGCCTGACCCTGAACCCACCTGATCACTCTGCCTGACCCTGAACCCACCTGATCACTCTGCCTGACCCTGAACCCACCTGATCACTCTGCCTGACCCTGATCCCACCTGATCACTCTACCTGAGCCTGCCTGCCTGCCGTCCTGTACCTTTGACTCTGTTGCTGTAATTAACATTGTTACTTCGACACGGTCTGCGTCTGGGTCTTACCTTTATCCCGATAGATAGTAGTGTTTTGAACATGTCACATCGGTGTGATCTCAGTTGTCACTAAGTTAGATTCATTTGATGTATGTGTGTCTCCTTTCGTATTCAGAGTTTCGCTTTGCGCCGGGAGTACATGATCTGGATCGCTGTGTTTCATTTTGCAAGACGTCTGTGGGGTTTGGGGGAAATCGTTTTTGTGTTTAGAATTTTGAGTACCTGAGATGTAGTTTCAGAGAACGTGTCTCAATAAATACAACTGGGAAAAACTGTAATACACGTGTGGTCGGAAAGTAATACAGTACACAGTACACAGTACACAGTACACAAGGACACACACAGTAAGCACGAAGCCGATTGAAGTTAACGTGCAACAAACCTGGATAAGGTAACTGGATTGGTAAAGGTTGAAATGGTTGGTACATAATACGTAGTTACAGAAACGTACACGGTAAATCTTGCAGTGAAAACTCAATCCATGTCAATGCAACAAAGCACCACTATGCTGTTTAGCTTGTATGCTTCTTCTTCATTCAACAGCAACAGTGGAGCGTAATATAACGGAGGCACGTTAAAACACAGTCACATACCGAGCCTCCTCATGCATTCGTTTCATCGAAACACATCCACACTTACAATACACACACACACGCACACACACACACACACACACACACACACACACACACAGTAAACCTAACGGTCTTGACTCCCCCTCAGCTCTTGAAGGCACTGTGTTGTGGTCCGTCTCCATAGCAGCAGAGCAGCATATAGTCCACGGTGTTCAGATCAAAGTCTCCTGACTGGAAAGGGGGGGGGGGGCTTAGATGAAACCAATGAGAGGCATTGGCCAATGACTCTCACTGGCGCCCCAGCACACTTCAGCCCAACGACCTTCCTTCGCCATTAGGAGACCGCTCCACGGTAATAGCATTGTCAGACTGACGTTGGACAGTAGACCTCACAGGCTGCAGGAGAAGAGGGCTACGGTTTGAACCCTCCTTTCATCTCCTCGACCTGGAACTATTAAAAAAAAAAAAAGTATCATTCTAACCGAACAGCAGACTGTGTGACAACTTAAGATGATGACAAGTTGTTAATTCCCGAGTCCAAGAAAGAGAGGAAAAAAGAGAGAGGAATACAAGTGTAGTCTAATGTATAGTTTGAATGACCTGGGTAAAGTGATTTTCTTAATGTATCATTATGGTCACACCATCCATTGTTGTTTCTGTCTGGTCAATGATATTTATGTATGCAATCTCCACTCTGTCTCTCTCTCTCTCTCTCTCTCTCTCATATATATATATATATATATATATATATATATATATATGAATGTGTGTATTGCATTTGCAAGGTCCTTGCCTCTGCTGTCTGTACAGTATGTTGGGTTTCCATACAGTATGTGTGAAATATCTATTGTTCCAATAAGTATGGTAATGTTTGAAATACTGTGTTTGATTCTCAGAACGTGTGTGTATTTGATCATGTAGGTGTATTTAATGTTCAGTAATGTGTCCCTGTGTGTATTTGATCATGTAGGTGTATTTAATGTTCATTAATGTGTCCCTGTGTGTATTTGATCATGTAGGTGTATTTAATGTTCATTAATGTGTCCCTGTGTGTATTTGATCATGTTGGTGTATTTAATGTTTATGAATGTGTCCCTGTGTGTATTTGATCATGTAGGTGTATTTAATGTTCAGTAATGTGTCCCTGTGTGTATTTGCCAAGAGTCATAAATGTAATGTCTGCAAACAGACCCCGACAAGAGTCATGACTCAACAGTATCCATGGAAACTGATCCTTTGTCCCACAATCCTATCTCCCACATAGGTTGTCTGTTACTTCCGTCTCTTCTTGTGTGGCCTTGCTTTAGTGCCACTTGATGAAGAACCCGGTGGCTATTAACATGCACCAATGTGTTTGGTCCAATGGTCTCTGTGTCAGTGTTTCTGTGATTTGAGTGAGTGAGGGAAAAATCCTTGTTTCAGTCACATGAATTCAATCCCCTGGAATTGAAGAAGCTTCAATATTTGAGGCTCTGAGTGAAGTGTCAGAAGGTTAATGGAGATAGTTATAGTATATTTGTTGTTTCTGCTGGGAGAGTAAGAGGATGAGTGTGTGTGTCTGTGTGCGTGTCTGTGTCTGTGTGCATGTCTGTGTCTGTGTGTGCATGTCTGTGTCTGTGTGTGTGTGCATGTCTGTCTGTCTGTCTGTCTGTCTGTGTGTGTGTGTGTGTGTGTGTGTGTGCGCGTGTGTGTCTGTGTGTGTGTGTGTGTCTGTGTGTGTGTGTGTGTGTGTGTCTGTGTGTTTGAGGAAGAGAGAGATACAGGGAGTGAGAGAAGACATGTAATTTGCTTGGTTATGTGTGTGTACATGTGATACATGCAAGTGATTTTGAAGTGGGCAGACATGCAATGATTTGAAATGCCAATTTTAAAAAATGAAACAAAACAAATGATAGCGTTGTTCACCTGTTGTTTAAAAAAAAAAAACTCTTAAGAAACATTTCAATAAAAGTCATATACGTTTCTATTTCATTTACAAAAGTACCAAAACAAAACCCATAAGACTAGATTTACAGAAGGGCTAGTGAGTGAAGAGACACAACAGTAAGACTAGGAAGGTTTAAGGTTACACACAATATCACGTGGCGGTAAAGTCCATGGTGGGATCAGGTGGGAGAATGAAGAAGAGAAGATTTGGTGGCATTTGGGTCCATCAAAAATGAATACATTTAAAATGTAAAAAACATGAGGAATGTACATTGCCAACACAAGTTCTAAAGTGTCATGTCATCGTAACGTAAACAATAAAGACAAAAAAATATACTGTAAAGTGTTCTAAAACAGGGTAATTTGAGGAGGATTGTTTGGTCAGGGAAAACTAATTCTGAATCATCAGCTACATCCTCTACTTCAGGGCTGTCCAACCCTCTTCCTGGAGATCTACTGTCCAGTAGGTTCAGTCCAACCCACTTCCTGGAGATCTACTGTCCAGTAGGTTCAGTCCAACCCTTTGCCTGGAGATCTACTGTCCAGTAGGTTTTCAGTCCAACCAAGTGGTGGAGGTTAATAGTTCACTGTCTCAGGCAAAACCAATGAGTTGTGGCATTCCACAGGGGAGCGTGCTTGGGCCTCTGCTGTTTTTATTGTATATTAGCGATATGAAAGATGCTTGTTCTTGCCGTCTTTTTCTTCATGTGGATGACTCTACACTTCTGGTGTCTCACAAAAGTAAAACTAGATTGGAGAGCATACTTAGCACAGAGCTTACTAGCATTAGCAAATGGCTTGGAGATAATAAGCTATCTCTGCACTTAGGGAAAACTGAAGCAATTATTTTGGGATCCAGACCTAAATTGAGTAGGTTCTCTGAAATCAGAGTGGAGTTAGGGGGTGAGTTGCTGACTACTAAAACCTCTGTTAGCTACTTTGGATGCATCCTTGATGGAAGCTTGTGAGGTGTGAGCATGGCCAATGAGGTGCTAAGAAAGGTTAATGCCAGGGGGGCTTATCTAAACCTCTGAAGGGGAAGCTTCAGATACCCCAGAATAAGCTGATCAGGATAGTATTGAAGGTGAGTCCACGTATTCACATAGGCAGGAGCTGCTTTCAGGAACTAAACTAATCTATCCTGGAGATCTACTGTCCTGTACCTTTAAATACTTGTGGTCTATAGTTTATATTATGATATGAAAATGATGTGCTGTAACTGTGTTAGTGCAAGACAACAGGGTTGTTTTACGAGTGTTAAACACCTCTTTCTTTCATCCCTCAATATAAGGAATGCTTCATACTGATGGCATGACATTCACTATAGATACTGCTCCATGTCCCATACTATAGATACTGTCCCATACTATAGATACTGTCCCATGTCCCATACTATAGATGCTGTCCCATACTATAGATACTGTCCCATACTATAGATACTGTCCCATACTATAGATACTGTCCCATGTCCCATACTATAGATGCTGTCCCATACTATAGATACTGTCCCATACTATAGATACTGTCCCATGTCCCATACTATAGATGCTGTCCCATACTATAGATACTGTCCCATACTATAGATACTGTCCCATACTATAGATACTGTCCCATACTATAGATACTGTCCCATGTCCCATACTATAGATGCTGTCCCATACTATAGATACTGTCCCATACTATAGATACTGTCCCATACTATAGATACTGTCCCATACTATAGATACTGTCCCATGTCCCATACTATAGATACTGTCCCATACTATAGATACTGTCCCATACTATAGATACATGTCCCATAGTATAGATACTGTCCCATACTATAGATACTGTCCCATACTATAGATACATGTCCCATACTATAGATACTGTCCCATACTATAGATACATGTCCCATACTATAGATACTGTCCCATACTATAGATACTGTCCCATGTCCCATACTATAAATACATGTCCCATACTATAGATACTGTCCCATGTCCCATACTATAGATACTGTCCCATACTATAGATACTGTCCCATACTATAGATACTGTCCCATGTCCCATACTATAGATACTGTCCCATATTATAAATACATGTCCCATACTATAGATACTGTCCCATGTCCCATACTATAAATATATGTCCTATACTATAGATACTGTCCCATACTATAGATACATGTCCCATACTATAGATACTGTCCCATGTCCCATACTATAAATATATGTCCTATACTATAGATACTGTCCCATGTCCCATACTATAGATACTGTCCCATACTATAGATACTGTCCCATACTATAGATACTGTCCCATACTATAAATACTGTCCCATACTATAGATACATGTCCCATACTATAGATACTGTCCCATACTATAGATACTGTCCCATACTATAAATATATGTCCTATACTATAGATACTGTCCCATACTATAGATACATGTCCCATACTATAGATACTGTCCCATACTATAGATACTGTCCCATACTATAGATACTGTCCCATACTATAGATACTGTCCCATACTATAGATACTGTCCCATGTCCCATAGTATAGATACTGTCCCATACTATAAATACATGTCCCATACTATAGATGCTGTCCCATACTATAGATACTGTCCCATGTCCCATACTATAAATACTGTCCCATACTATAGATACTATCCCATGTCCCATACTATAGATGCTGTCCCATAGTATAGATACTGTCCCATACTATAGATGCTGTCCCATAGTATAGATACTGTCCCATACTATAGATACTGGCCCATGTCCCATACTATAGATACTGTTCCATACTATAGATACTGGCCCATACTATAGATACTGTCTCATACTATAGATACTGTCTCATGTGAGCAGGCCTTTCTAATCGACCTGGCCCGGGTATCCTGGAAGGATATTGACCTCATCCCGTCAGTCGAGGATGCCTGGTCATTCTTTAAAAGTAACTTCCTCACCATTTTAGATAAGCATGCTCCGTTCAAAAAATGCAGAACTAAGAACAGATACAGCCCTTGGTTCACTCCAGACCTAACTGCCCTCGACCAGCACAAAAACATCCTGTGGCGGACTGCAATAGCATAGAATAGTCCCCGCGATATGCAACTCTTCAGGGAAGTCAGGAACCAATACACACAGTCACTCAGGAAAGCAAAGGCCAGCTTCTTCAGGCAGAAATTTGCATCCTGTAGCTCTAACTCCAAAAAGTTCTGGGACACTGTAAAGTCCATGGAGAACAAGAGCACCTCCTCCCAGCTGCCCACTGCACTGAGGCTAGGTAACACGGTCACCACCGATAAATCCATAATTATTGAAAACTTCAACAAGCATTTCTCAACGGCTGGCCATGCCTTCCTCCTGGCTACTCCAACCTCGGCCAACAGCTCTGCCCCCCCCGCAGCTACTCGCCCAAGCCTCTCCAGGTTCTCCTTTACCCAAATCCAGATAGCAGATGTTCTGAAAGAGCTGCAAAACCTGGACCTGTACAAATCAGCTGGGCTTGACAGTCTGGACCCTATATTTCTGAAACTATCCGCCGCCATTGTCGCAACCCCTATTACCAGCCTGTTCAACCTCTCTTTCATATCGTCTGAGATCCCCAAGGATTGGAAAGCTGCTGCAGTCATCCCCCTTTTCAAAGGGGGAGACACCCTGGACCCAAACTGTTACAGACCTATATCCATCCTGCCCTGCCTATCTAAGGTCTTCGCAAGCCAAGTCAACAAACAGGTCACTGACCATCTCGAATCACACCGTACGTTCTCCGCTGTGCAATCTGGTTTCTGAGCCGGTCACGGGTGCACCTCAGCCACACTCAAGGTACTAAACGATATCATAACTGCCATCGATAAAAGACAGTACTGTGCATCCGTCTTCATTGACCTGGCCAAGGCTTTCGAATCTGTCAATCACCATATTCTTATCGGCAGACTCAGTCGCCTCGGTTTTTCTAATGACTGCCTTGCCTGGTTCACCAACTACTTTGACAGAGTTCAGTGTGTCAAATCGGAGGGCATGTTGTCCGGTCCTCTGGCAGTCTCTATGGGGGTGCCACAGGGTTCAATTCTCGGGCCGACTCTTTCCTCTGTATATATCAATGATGTTGCTCTTGCTGCGGGCGATTCCCTGATCCACCTCTACGCAGACGACACCATTCTGTATACTTCTGGCCCTTCCTTGGACACTGTGCTATCTAACCTCCAAACGAGCTTCAATGCCATACAACACTCCTTCCGTGGCCTCCAACTGCTCTTAAACGCTAGTAAAAACCAAATGCATGCTTTTCAACCGTTCGCTGCCTGCATCCGCACGCCCAACTAGCATCACCACCCTGGATGGTTCCGACCTAGAATATGTGGACATCTATAAGTACCTAGGTGTCTGGCTAGACTGTAAACTCTCCTTCCAGACTCATATCAAACATCTCCAATCTAAAATCAAATCTAGAGTCGGCTTTCTATTCCGCAACAAAGCCTCCTTCACTCAACAAAGCCTCCTTCACTCACGCCGCCAAACTTACCCTGGTGTGTTTACGGACATATTCAATCAATCCCTATCCCAGTCTGCTGTTCCCACATGCTTCAAGAGGGCCACCATTGTTCCTGTTCCCAAGAAAGCTAAGGTAACTGAGCTAAATGACTTCCGCCCCGTAGCACTCACTTCCATCATCATGAAGTGCTTTGAGAGACTAGTCAAGGACCATATCACCTCCACCCTACCTGACACCCTAGACCCACTCCAATTTGCTTACCGCCCAAATAGGTCCACAGATGATGCAATCTCAACCACACTGCACACTGCCCTAACCCATCTGGACAAGAGGATACCTATGTAAGAATGCTGTTCATCGACTACAGCTCTGCATTTAACACCATAGTACCTTCCAAGCTCGTCATCAAGCTCGAGACCCCGGGTATCGACCCCGCCCTGTGCAACTGGGTACTGGACTTCCTGACGGGCCGCCCCCAGGTGGTGAGGGTAGGCAACAACATCTCCACCCCGCTGATCCTCAACACTGGGGCCCCACAAGGGTGCGTTCTGAGCCCTCTCCTGTACTCCCTGTTCACCCACGACTGCGTGGCCACGCACGCCTCCAACTCAATCATCAAGTTTGCGGACGACACAACAGTGGTAGGCTTGATTACAAACAACGACGAGACGGCCTACAGGGAGGAGGTGAGGGTCCTCGGAGTGTGGTGTCAGGAAAATAACCTCACACTCAATGTCAACAAAACTAAGGAGATGATTGTGGACTTCAGGAAACAGCAGAGGGAACACCCCCCTATCCACATCGATGGAACAGTAGTGGAGAGGGTAGTAAGTTTTAAGTTCCTCGGCATACACATCACAGACAAACTGAATTGGTCCACACACACAGACAGCATCGTGAAGAAGGCGCAGCAGCATCTCTTCAACCTCAGGAGGCTAAAGAAATTTGGCTTGTCACCAAAAGCACTCACAAACTTCTACAGATGCACATTCGAGAGCATCCTGGCGGGCTGTATCACCGCCTGGTACGGCAACTGCTCCGCCCACAACCATAAGGCTCTCCAGAGGGTAGTGAGGTCTGCACAACGCATCACCGGGGGCAAACTACCTGCCCTCCAGGACACCTACACCACCCGATGTTACAGGAAGGCGTTAAAGATCATCAAGGACAACAACCACCCGAGCCACTACCTGTTCACCCCGCTATCATCCAGAAGGCGAGGTCAGTACAGGTGCATCAAAGCTGGGACCGAGAGACTGAAAAACAGCTTCTATCTCAAGGCCATCAGACTGTTAAACAGCCACCACTAACATTGAGTGGCTGCTGCCAACACACTGACTCAACTCCAGCCACTTTAATAATGGGAATTGATGGGAAATGATGTAAAATATATCACTAGCCACTTGAAACAATGCTACCTAATATAATGTTTACATACCCTACATTATTCATCTCATATGTATACGTATATACTGTACTCTATATCATCTACTGCATCTTTATGTAAAACATGTATCACTAGCCACTTTAACTATGCCACTTTGTTTACATACTCATCTCATATGTATATACTGTACTCGATACCATCTACTGTATCTTGCCTATGCTGCTCTGTACCATCACTCATTCATATATCTTTATATACATATTCTTTATCCCCTTACACTTGTGTGTATAAGACAGTAGTTTTGGAATTGTTAGTTAGATTACTTGATGGTTATTACTGCATTGTCGGAACTAGAAGCACAAGCATTTCGCTACACTCGCATTAACATCTGCTAACCATGTGTATGTGACAAATAAAATGTGATTTGATTTGTTTTAAAACTGATTATCCTACCGATCCTCGACGATCTTCGGCGATGTCATCAACAAAATAGCTTCCAATACTCTACTCAGCAAACTGGATGCAGTTTATCACAGTGCCATCCGTTTTGTTACTAAAGCACCTTATACCACCCACCACTGCGACCTGTATGCTCTAGTCGGCTGGCCCTCGCTACATATTCGTCGCCAGACCCACTGGCTCCAGGTCATCTACAAGTCCATGCTAGGTAAAGCTCCGCCTTATCTCAGTTCCCTGGTCACGATGGCAACACCCACCCGTAGCACGCTCTCCAGCAGGTGTATCTCACTGATCATCCCTAAAGCCAACACCTCATTTGGCCACCTTTCCTTCCAGTTCTCTGCTGCCTGTGACTAGAACGAATTGCAAAAATGGCTGAAGTTGGAGACTTTTATCTCCCTCACCAACTTCAAACATCTGCTATCTGAGCAGCTAACCAATCGCTGCAGCTGTACATAGTCCATCGGTAAATAGCCCACCCAATTTACCTACCTCATCCCCATACTGTTTATATTTATTTACTTTTCTGCTCTTTTGCACACCAGTATCTCTACCAGCACATGACCATCTGATCATTTATCACTCCAGTGTTAATCTGCAAAATTGTAATTATTCGCCTACCTCCTCATGCCTTTTGCACACAATGTATATAGACTCTCTTTTTTCTACTGTGTTATTGACTTGTTAATTGTTTACTCCATGTGTAATTCTGTGTTGTCTGTTCACACTGCTATGCTTTATCTTGGCCAGGTTGCAGTTGCAAATGAGAACTTGTTCAACTAGCCTACCTGGTTAAATAAAGGTGTTCTCAACTAGCCTACCTGGTTAAATAAAGGTGTTCTCAACTAGCCTACCTGGTTAAATAAAGGTATTCTCAACTGGCCTACCTGGTTAAATAAAGGTGTTCTCAACTAGTCTACCTGGTTAAATAAAGGTGTTCTCAACTAGTCTACCTGATTAAATAAAGGTGTTCTCAACTAGCCTACCTGGTTAAATAAAGGTGTTCTCAACTAGCCTACCTGGTTAAATAAAGGTGTTCTCAACTAGCCTACCTGGTTAAATAAAGGTGTTCTCAACTGGACCATCCTGGTTAAATAAAGGTGTTCTCAACTAGCCTACCTGGTTAAATAAAGGTGTTCTCAACTGGACCATCCTGGTTAAATAAAGGTGGAAAAAAAGAATAATAAAAAATAAAAAATGGCCCATATCATACTCATTTAAAGCTTCTTTTCAATCCGTTTTGTAGAAGTTTATTGTTACAACGTGATATAAATTTAAAGGCAATGTTCCCGTGTTAGCAGAGACTGCGTTCACGGTAAACTCTGTAATATGTCGTCTCAATGGAAAATGACCTTTACATTTCTATCGTCTGTAACGTCTCCATTATCCACATTTACTAGATCCCTTAAAGTGTGTCTTTTCAGTGGTTTATATCCCAAAAGCCATCAGGAGACTTTCCTACTTCTCAGAATAACCTCTGACCCTATCTGTGACCCTGGTCTAAGTCTTTCATCACATCACACAAACCCCAAGTTCAGTGGGCTGGCAGGGAGGTGATGGAGGGCAAGCCCATGGGATGAAGTTGGGCTCAGTGGGTGGATCAGATATGACTTGCCCTGGGGTGATGGGTCTGTGCGATGGGAGTGGCCATGAGACGGGTGCGGGCTGGTGGTGATTGAGGATGCAGTGGCACGACACACACACACACACGCGCGGTGAGATGTGGGTGGAGTCTGAAGTCATCATAACCTGGCGTGTACTTTGGTGATGATTTTTGGTGGAAGGTCCTTGATGGAGAGGTCCCCCGTCTCTCCCCCGCTATCCCCTGCCCCGTGGTTGGTGCTCTCACAGCTGCTCTGGGGCGACTCTGGAGGGGGCTTGTACAGAACACTGGCCAGCAGGAAGAACATCATGCCGAGAACCTGACGGAGGGAGGGACGGATGAAGAGAGAGAGAGAATAAGACATGCACTATGGTTAGAGGGAGAATATAATTCTCTCTCAGTTAAACAAACATTTGATATGGTCGTGAGAATGAAGAAAGTCCTTGAACACAATCCTATAACAGAATGAAATAACAGACATGTAGGCCTCGAGTTACCTTGTAGATGATGCCAGCGATGAGTGTATAGCGGCTCATGGCAGAGTTCTGGTAGAGGTAGCAGGAGCCCTGCTCTCCACACTGTTCCTGCCACAGCAGGCATGAGATGTCGATAACAGAGCCAAACGCTATCGGGCCTGGGATCCCACCTTCAGGAACAACATCACATTATTTACTTTTTATTTGATTTTAAATTTAAACTGTATTTGACTAGGCAAGTCAGTTAAGAACAAATTCTTATTTACAACGACGGGCTAAACCGGACAACGCTGAGCCAATTGTGCGCCGTCCTATGGGACTCCCAATCACGGCTGGTTGTGATACAGCCTGGATTCAAACCAGGGTTTGTATTGACGCCTCTAACACTGAGATGCAGTGTCCTAGACCCCTTGCACCACTCGGGAGCTTGTTGTCGGGACTCTCAAGCTACAAGGACACATGTATCAAATCAAAGCAAATTCAACAAGAGAAATGAAATACCTAGACTTCTCACCACGATCCACTGGATTCCCAGTCCAAAGGACCTCTGGCTGTCTGGGACACACCTGTAGGGGTCGACAGAGAGCACTTCAGATTCACAGTTCACACACTGAGGATACTATCAGACTGTTATAACAGAAATATACCACAGTTCACACACTCTCTTTTGTCTGTCTGCGCCGTACCCACCTGAGGGTAGCAGTGAGGGTATGTACCCACCTGAGGGTAGCAGTGAGGGCTAAGGTCTGTACGCACCTGAGGGTAGCAGTGAGGGCTAAGGTCTGTACGCACCTGAGGGTAGCAGTGAGGGCTAAGGTCTGTACCCACCTGAGGGTAGCAGTGAGGGCTAAGGTCTGTACGCACCTGAGGGTAGCAGTGAGGGCTAAGGTCTGTACCCACCTGAGGGTAGCAGTGAGGGCTAAGGTCTGTACCCACCTGAGGGTAGCAGTGAGGGCTAAGGTCTGTACGCACCTGAGGGTAGCAGTGAGGGCTAAGGTCTGTACCCACCTGAGGGTAGCAGTGAGGGCTAAGGTCTGTACCCACCTGAGGGTAGCAGTGAGGGCTAAGGTCTGTACGCACCTGAGGGTAGCAGTGAGGGCTAAGGTCTGTACCCACCTGAGGGTAGCAGTGAGGGCTAAGGTCTGTACGCACCTGAGGGTAGCAGTGAGGGCTAAGGTCTGTACCCACCTGAGGGTAGCAGTGAGGGCTAAGGTCTGCACGCACCTGAGGGTAGCAGTGAGGGCTAAGGTCTGTACGCACCTGAGGGTAGCAGGGAGGGTTAGGGTCTGTACCCACCTGAGGGTAGCAGTGGGGGTTAGGGTATGTACCCACCTGAGGGTAGCAGTGAGGGTTAGGGTATGTACCCACCTGAGGGTAGCAGTGAGGGTTAGGGTATGTACCCACCTGAGGGGAGCAGTGAGGGTTAGGGTATGTACCCACCTGAGGGTAGCAGTGAGGGTTAGGGTATGTACCCAGCTGAGGGTAGCAGTGAGGGCTAGGGTCTGTACCCACCTGAGGGTAGCAGTGAGTGTTAGGGTGTGTACCCACCTGAGGGTAGCAGTGAGATTTAGAGTTAGGGTCTGTACCCACCTGAGGGTAGCAGTGAGGGCAGGGATACTACACAGAAAGGTGAAGAAGATGATGATGAAGAGGAAGGTGAGGAAGGCTGGCATGTGACTACAGGAGCTGGTGCACTTCCCATCCAGAGCCAGACCCTCCTGCCCCGACGTGACGTTCCCCCCCACCACACAGCTGCAGCCCGAGTACACCTGACCAGGGGCACCAGACAAAGGAGACAGTCAGACAGAGTCAACATACACAGCTGTAGCCTGAGTACACCTGACCAGGGGCACCAGACAGAAGGAACAATCAGACAGAAGGGACAGTCAGACAGAAGAGACAGTCAGACAGAAGGGACAGTCAGACAGAAGGGACAGTCAGACAGAAGGGACAGTAGGGGAGAGAGAAGGGTCAGTCAGACAGAAGGGACAGTAGGGGAGAGAGAAGGGTCAGTCAGACAGAAGGGTCAGTCAGACAGAAGGGACAGTCAGACAGAAGGGACAGTCAGACAGAAGGGACAGTCAGACAGAAGGAACAGTCAGACAGAAGGGACAGTCAGACAGAGGGCTGCCTCGCATCTAGTCCTTTGCAGGATATATTTTTGGGGGGATTATGGCCTAATACAAACAGTGTAGTTATTCCCTCCGCAAGGCAATCAAACAAGTGAAATGTTAGTATAGAGACAAAGTGGAGTCGCAATTCAACGGCTCAGACACGAGACGTATGTGGCAGGGTCTACAGACAATCACGGATTACAGAAAGAAAACCAGCAACTTCGACGGACACCGACATCTTGCTTCCAGACAAACTAAACACCTTCTTTGTCTGCTTTGAGGATAACACAGTGCCACCAACACGGCCCACAACCAAGGACTGTGCGCTCTCCTTCTCTGGTGGCGGCGTGAGTAAGACGTTTAAACGTGTGAACCATCGCACCTGCTGCCAGCCCAGACGGCGTCTCTAGCCACGTCCTCAGAGCAGCTGACATATTCAATCTCTCCCTATCCCAGTCTGCTGTCCCCACACGCTTCAAGATGGCCACCATTGTTTCTGAACCCAAGAAGGAAGGCAACGGTAACTGAACTAAATGACTATCACCCCGTAGCACTTACTTCTGTCATCATGAAGTGCTTTGAGAGGCTAGTCAAGGATCATATCACTTCTACCTTACCTGACACCCTAGACCCACACCAATTTGCTTACCAACAGATCCACATATGATGCAATCACCATCACACTGCACTATCCCATCTGGACAAGAGGAATACCTACAGTTGAAGTTGGAAGTTTACATACAGCTTAGCCAAATACTTTTAAACTCAGTTTGTCACAATTCCTGACATTTAATCCTAGTATAAATTCCCTGTTTTAGGACAGTTTGGATCACCACTTTATTTTAAGAATGTGAAATGTTAGAATAATTATTATTAATTATTATTATTATTATTTATACAATTATTATTTATTTCAGCTTTTATTTCTTTCATCACATTCCCAGTGGGTCAGAAGTTTACATACACTCAATTTGCATTTGGTAGCATTGCCTTGAAATTGTTTAACTTGTGTCAAACGTTTCGGGTAGCCTTCCACAAGCTTCCCACAATAAGTTGGGTGAATTTTGGCCCATTCCTCCTGACAGAGCTGGTGTTACTGAGTCAGGGTTGTAAGCCTCCTTGCTCGCATTCGCCTTTTCAGTTCTGCCCACAAATTTTCTATGGGATTGAGGTCAGGGCTTTGTGATGGCCACTCCAATACCTTGACTTTGTTGTCCTTAAGCCAATTTGCCACAACTTTTGGAGTATGCTTGGGGTCATTGTCCATTTGGAAGACGCATTTGCAACCAAGCTTTAACTTCCTGAGTGTTTCAAATACTTGTTCTCTCCACTGTATATACAGTGCCTTGCGAAAGTATTTGGCCCCCTTGAACTTTGCGACCTTTTGCCACATTTCAGGCTTCAAACATAAAGATATAAAACTGTATTTTTTTGTGAATAATCAACAACAAGTGGGACACAATCATGAAGTGGAATGACATCTATTGGATATTTCAAACATTTTTAACAAATCAAAAACTGAAAAATTGGGCGTGCAAAATTATTCAGCCCCCTTAAGTTAATACTTTGTAGTGCCACCTTTTGCTGCGATTACAGCTGTAAGTCACTTGGGGTATGTCTCTATCAGTTTTGCACATCGAGAGACTGAAATTGTTTCCCATTCCTCCTTGCAAAACAGCTCGAGCTTAGTGAGGTTGGATGGAGAGCATTTGTGAACAGCAGTTTTCAGTTCTTTCCACAGATTCTCAATTGGATTCAGGTCTGGACTTCGACTTGGCCATTCTAACACCTGGATATGTTTATTTTTGAACCATTCCATTGTAGATTTTGCTTTATGTTTTGGATCATTGTCTTGTTGGAAGACAAATCTCCGTCCCAGTCTCAGGTCTTTTGCAGACTCCATCAGGTTTTCTTCCAGAATGGTCCTGTATTTGTCTCCATCCATCTTCCCATCAATTTTAACCATCTTCCCTGTCCCTGCTGAAGAAAAGCAGGCCCAAACCATGATGCTGCCACCACCATGTTTGACAGTGGGTATGGTGTGTTCAGGGTGATGAGCTGTGTTGCTTTTACGCCAAACATAACGTTTTGCATTGTTGCCAAAAAGTTCAATTTTGGTTTCATCTGACCAGAGCACCTTCTTCCACATGTTTGGTGTGACTCCCAGGTGGCTTGTGGCAAACTTTAAATGACACTTTTTATGGATATCTTTAAGAAATGGCTTTCTTCTTGCCACTCTTCCATAAAGGCCAGATTTGTGCAATATACGACTGATTGTTGTCCTATGGACAGTCTCCCACCTCAGCTGTAGATCTCTGCAGTTCATCCAGAGTGATCATGGGCCTCTTGGCTGCATCTCTGATCAGTCTTCTCCTTGTATGAGCTGAAAGTTTAGAGGGACGGCCAGGTCTTGGTAGATTTGCAGTGGTCTGATACTCCTTCCATTTCAATATTATCGCTTGCACAGTGCTCCTTGGGATGTTTAAAGCTTGGGAAATCTTTTTGTATCCAAATCCGGCTTTAAACTTCTTCACAACAGTATCTCGGACCTGCCTGGTGTGTTCCTTGTTCTTCATGATGCTCTCTGCGCTTTTAACGGACCTCTGAGACAATCACAGTGCAGGCGCATTTATACGGAGACTTGATTACACACAGGTGGATTGTATTTATCATCATTAGTCATTTAGGTCAACATTGGATCATTCAGAGATCCTCACTGAACTTCTGGAGAGAGTTTGCTGCACTGAAAGTAAAGGGGCTGAATAATTTTGCAAGCCCAATTTTTCAGTTTTTGATTTGTTAAAAAAGTTTGAAATATCCAATAAATGTCGTTCCACTTCATGATTGTATCCCACTTGTTGTTGATTCTTCACAAAAAAATACAGTTTTATATCTTTATGTTTGAAGCCTGAAATGTGGCAAAAGGTCGCAAAGTTCAAGGGGGCCGAATACTTTCGCAAGGCACTGTATTATTTTTTCCATTCCTTTACTTAGATTTGTGTGTATTAGATAGTTGTTGTGGAATTGTTCGATGACTTGTTAGATATTACTGCACTGTCAGAACTAGAAGCACAAGCATTTCGCTACACCCGCAATACATTTTTCTTCATTAACACACTGCTAACCATGTGCATGTGACCAATAAAATTTGATTTGATTTGACAGAAGGGACATTCACACAGAAGGGACAGTCACACAGAGTGAACATGTATACTGACAGACTACCGTACATCTTCATTAACTAATTTAAGTGAGATCTTTGCTGAACAGTTGGTTGGTTACCTGTCTACCCGTGGAGACCTCCGTGTGGTTGACTGTGCTGCAGCCTGCATGGCAAGGGGAGTAATACATCACACCATCGGATCCACAGACTGGGTTATAGAGCTCTCGTAAACAGTGACAGTCTGCATTACAGCCCACCATCAGGTTGTCCCCCAACCAAGAACTGAGAAAGATAGAGAGGAGACAGAGAGAGAGGAGACAGAGAGAGAGGAGACAGAGAGAGGAGACAGAGAGAGCAGACAGAGAGAGAGCAGACAGAGAGAGAGGAGACAGAGAGAGAGGAGACAGAGAGAGGAGACAGAGAGAGGAGACAGAGAGAGAGGAGACAGAGAGAGAGCAGACAGAGAGAGAGCAGACAGAGAGAGGAGACAGAGAGAGAGGAGACAGAGAGAGAGGAGACAGAGAGAGAGAGGAGACAGAGAGAGATGAGACAGAGAGAGAGAGACAGAGAGAGGAGACAGAGAGAGAGCAGACAGAGAGAGAGCAGACAGAGAGAGAGGAGACAGAGAGAGAGCAGACAGAGAGAGAGGAGACAGAGAGAGATGAGACAGAGAGAGATGAGACAGAGAGAGAGGAGACAGAGAGAGAGAGGAGACAGAGAGAGATGAGACAGAGAGAGAGAGAGGGGAGACCGAGAGAGAATGAGAGAAATTACAGTACAACAGACCATGTATTCACCCTGCACACCCTAATTGACAACCAAACAAACCAAAACAAAGGCAAAGTCTTCTCATGCTTTGTTGATTTCAAAAAAGCCTTTTGACTCAATTTGGTATGAGGGTCTGCTATACAAATTGATGGAAAATGGTGTTGGGGGTAAAACGCACAACATTATAAAATCCATGTACACAAACAACAAGTGTGCGGTTAAAATGGGCAAAAAACACAAATTTCTTCCCACAGGCCCGTGGGGGGAGACCGGGATGCAGCTTAAGCCCCAACCTCTTCAATATATATATCAACAAATTGGCGGGGGGACTAGAACAGTCTGCAGCACACGGCCTCACCCTACTAGACTGAAGTGAAATGTCTACTGTTTGCTGATGATCCTGTCACCAACCAAGGAGGGCCTACAGCAGCACCTAGATATTCTGCACAGATTAAGCCAGACCTGGCCCATGACAGTAAATCTCAGTAAGACCAAAATAATGGTGAGCCAAAAAAGGTCCAGTCGCCTGGACCACAAATACAAATTCCATCTAGACACCATTACCTTAGAGCACACAAAAAAACTATATATACCTTGGCCTAAACATCAGCGCCACAGGTAACTTTCACAAAGCTATGAACGATCTGAGAGACAAGGCAAGAAGGGCATTCTATGCCATCAAAAGGAACATAACATTCAACTTACCAATTAGGACCTGGCTAAAAATACTTGAATCAGTCATAGAGCCCATTGCCCTTTATGGTTGTGAGGTCTGGGGTCCGCTAACCAACCAAGACTTGGGACAAACACCAAATTGAGACTCTGCATGCAGAATTCTGCAAAAATAACCTAAGTCTAAGTCACCAAATAATGCATGCAGAGCAGAATTGGGCCGATACCCACTACCCCCGATACCCACAGAGAGAGATACAGCCCATCAGATTGCAGTCCAAATAAATGCTTCACAGAGTTCAAGTAAGAGACACATCTCAACATCAATTGTTCAGAGGAGACTGCGTGAATTAGGCTTTCATGGTCGAATTGCTGCAAAGCAACCACTACTAAAGGACACCAATAATAAGAAGAGACTTGCTTGGGTCAAGAAACACGAGCAATGGATATTAGACTGGTGGAAATCTGTCCTTTGGCCTGATGAGTCCAAATATGCAATTTTTGGTTCTCACCGCGGCATCTTTGTGAGATGCATGTGTGGTTCCCACCGTGAAGCATGGAGGAGGAGGTGTGATAGTGCTTTGCTGGTCACACTGTCTGTGATTTATATAGAATTCAAGGCACACATAACCAGCATGGCTACCACAGCATTCTGCAGCGATAAGCCATCCCATCTGGTTTGCGCTTAGTGGGACTATCATTTGTTTTTCAACAGGACAATGAACCAGCACACCTCCGAGCTGTGAATAGGCTGCATCAGATGACCTGACCTTCACAATCACCATCTCGCAACTTAATTGAGATGGTTTGGGATGAGTTAGACCACAGAGTCCAAGGAAAAGCAGCCAGCAAGTGCTCAGCATGCAATTCCAGGTGAAGCTGGGAGCATGCCAGGTGAAGCTGAGAGAATGCCAAGAGTGTGCAAAGCTGTCATGAAGGCAAAGGGTGGCTACTTTGAAGAATCTCAAATATAACATATGCTGTGACACTTTTTTGGTCACTACATGGTTCCATATGTGTTATTTCATAGTTTTGATGTCTTCACTGTTATTCTACAATGTATAAAATAGTCAAAATAAAGAAAAATCCTTGAATGAGTAGGTGTGTCCAAATGTTTGACTGGTACAGTATATATGTAATTAGAATTTATTTGGTGCAAATTTTTTAAATGTAACTTTTATTTAACTAGGCAAGTCGGTTTAGAACAAATTTGTATTTACAATGAGTGAAGAGTGGATTAACTGCCTTGTTCAGGGGTAGAAAGACACATTTTCACCTTGTCAGCTCAGGGATTCGATCTTGCAATCATTTGGTTACTAGCCCAACGTTCTAAACACTATCTGCCGTCCCAAAGGTTCTCACGGAGACCTTGGCCAAGTGGATTGCCAATTACCCCTCATGCACAAGTCCATGACGATCTCAACCCTACCAGTCTGTTTAGCTAACATTCCACTTCTTTGCACTCAAAATAATGATTATACTGTGTAATGGGTAAGACAAAATAATGATTATACTGTGTAATAGGTAAGACAAAATAATGATTATACTGTGTAATGGGTAAGACAAAATAATGATTATACTGTGTAATGGGTAAGACAAAATAATGATTATACTGTATAATGGGTAAGACAAAATAATGATTATACTGTATAATAGGTAAGACAAAATAATGATTATACTGTATAATGGGTAAGACAAAATAATGATTATACTGTATAATAGGTAAGACAAAATAATGATTATACTGTATAATGGGTAAGACAAAATAATGATTATACTGTATAATGGGTAAGACAAAATAATGATTATACTGTATAATGGGTAAGACAAAATAATGATTATACTGTGTAATGGGTAAGACAAAAATAATGATTATACTGTATAATAGGTAAGACAAAATAATGATTATACTGTATAATGGGTAAGACAAAATAATGATTATACTGTATAATAGGTAAGACAAAATAATGATTATACTGTATAATGGGTAAGACAAAATAATGATTATACTGTATAATAGGTAAGACAAAATAATGATTATACTGTATAATAGGTAAGACAAAATAATGATTATACTGTATAATGGGTAAGACAAAATAATGTCAAATATTCCACTGGGCCTGGTCTGGGCTTACCTGTTGTGGAGGTTGTGGGCTGGCTCATAGTACTGTTCATTGTACTGATGACCCAGTGGCAGGTTGCTGCGGTAGGGGGAAGTCACCCCGGCCATTGGGATGTTGGGACAGTGGATGAGGAAGATGAAGATGGCAAGAAGACTGATGACGGCACACACCATGCAGAACCTAATGATGTCACGGCAACGGAGGTTCAGCTTCTTCACGATGTAGCCACCCAGGAAAGTGCCCCCTCCACCCGCGGGTACCACCATGTAGCCTGGTGGGAGGAGAGGGAAGGTTAATACCATGTAGCCTGGTGGGAGGAGAGGGAAGGTTAGTACCATGTAGCCTGGTGGGAGGAGAGGGAAGGTTAGTACCATGTAGCCTGGTGGGAGGAGAGGGAAGGTTAGTACCATGTGTATGTGAGGGATGAGGAGGGAAGGTTAGTACCATGTGTATGTGAGGGATGAGGAGGGAAGGTTAGTACCATGTGTATGTGAGGGATGAGGAGGGAAGGTTAGTACCATGTGTATGTGAGGGATGAGGAGGGAAGGTTAGTACCATGTGTATGTGAGGGATGAGGAGGGAAGGTTAGTACCATGTGTATGTGAGGGATGAGGAGGGAAGGTTAGTACCATGTGTATGTGAGGGATGAGGAGGGAAGGTTAGTACCATGTGTATGTGAGGGATGAGGAGGGATAAGGATGGAGGTATAACTAGTTAAATGGTAGTACTGTGAATAAGGGGCCCAAGATCCACGTGGCAGAGCACCAAGGATTGTGATGTGGCAGAGCACCACGTATTGTGACGTGGCAGAGCACCAAGGATTGTGACGTGGCAGAGCACCAAGGATTGTGACGTGGCAGAGCACTACGTATTGTGACGTGGCAGAGCACTACGTATTGTGACGTGGCAGAGCACTACGTATTGTGACGTGGCAGAGCACTACGTATTGTGACGTGGCAGAGCACCAAGGATTGTGACGTGGCAGAGCACTACGTATTGTGACGTGGCAGAGCACTATGTATTGTGACGTGGCAGAGCACTACGTATTGTGACGTGGCAGAGCACTACGTATTGTGACGTGGCAGAGCACTACTTATTGTGACGTGGCAGAGCACCAAGGATTGTGACGTGGCAGAGCACTACGTATTGTGACGTGGCAGAGCACTATGTATTGTGACGTGGCAGAGCACTACGTATTGTGACGTGGCAGAGCACCAGGTATTGTGACGTGGCAGAGCACTACGTATTGTGACGTGGCAGAGCACCAAGGATTGTGACGTGGCAGAGCACCACGTAACGTAACGTGACGTGGCAGAGCGCTACGCATTGTGACGTGGCAGAGCGCTACCTATTGTGACGTGGCAGAGCGCTACCTATTGTTACGTGGCAGAGAACCAAGTATGGTGACGTGGCAGAGCACCAAGTATGGTGACGTGGCAGAGCACAACGTATTGTGACGTGGCAGAGCGCTACATATTGTGACGTGGCAGAGCGCTACGTATTGTGATGTGGCAGAGCGCTACGTATTGTGACGTGGCAGAGCGCTACGTATTGTGACGTGGCAGAGCGCTACGTATTGTGACATGGCAGAGCACCACGTATCGTGACATGGCAGAGCACCACGTATTGTGACATGGCAGAGCACCACATATCGTGACGTGGCAGAGAACCACGTATCGTGGCAGAGCACCACATATCGTGACGTGGCAGCACCACGTATCGTGACGTGGCAGAGCATCATCTATCGTGACGTGGCAGAGCACCACATATCGTGACGTGGCAGAGCAACACGTATCGTGATGTGCAGAGCACCACGTATCATAACGTGGCAGAGCAGCACGTATCGTGACAGAGCAGCACGTATCGTGATGTGGCAGAGCACCACGTACCGCACGTGGCAGAGCACCACGTACCGTGACGTGGCAGAGCACCAAGTATTGTGACGTGGCAGAGCGCTATGTATTGTGACGTGGCAGAGAACCACTTATTGTGACGTGGCAGAGCACCAAGTATTGTGACGTGGCAGAGCGCTACGTATTGTGACGTGGCAGAGCGCTACGTATTGTGACGTGGCAGAGCGCTACCTATTGTGACGTGGCAGAGCGCTACCTATTGTGACGTGGCAGAGCGCTACGTATTGTGACGTGGCAGAGCGCTACGTATTGTGACGTGGCAGAGAACCAAGTATTGTTCCGTGGCAGAGCGCTACGTATTGTGACGTGGCAGAGCGCTACGTATCGTGACATGGCAGAGCACCACATATCGTGACATGGCAGAGCACCACATATCGTGACATGGCAGAGCACCACGTACCGTGACATGGCAGCGAGAGTCCCATTGTAAACAAGCTTGCTAACGTCATGTAGAACGTGTCTTACATCACAGTTTGTGTGGGGTGGAGTTAGTGTTCTGACGCTCTCTCACCAAACCAGGTGGCTGCCTCAGATGCACTCAGACTGAACTGAGACTCTAGGAACTTGGGGCCGAAGGTGGACATGCCAGCGATGAGGGTGGCCTCTGTGGCCCCCGCCAGACACAGGAAGAGGAAGGGAGGGTTCTTCAGCAGGAGCAACACTGACCTAGAGAGGGAGAGAGAGAGAGAGAGAGAGAGAGAGAGAGAGAAGGGAGAGTGAAGGAGAGAGAGAGGAATGGAGAGTGAAAGAGAGAGAGAGAGAGAGAGAGAGAGAGAGAGAGAGAGAAGAGAGAGTGAAAGAGAGAGAGAAGAGAGAGTGAAAGAGAGAGAGAGAAGAGAGAGTGAAAGAGAGAGAGAGAAGAGAGAGTGAAAGAGAGAGAGAGAGAGAGAGAAGGGAGAGTGAAAGAGAGAGAAGGGAGAGTGAAAGAGAGAGAGCGAAAGAGAGAGAGAGAAGGGAGATAGAAAGAGAGAGAGAGAGAGTGAGGGGAGAGTGAAAGAGAGAGAGAAAGAGAGAGAGAGAGAGGGGAGAGTGAAAGAGAGAGAGAAAGAGAAGGGAGAGGGAAAGAGAGAGAAAGAGAGGGGTGAGTGAGAGAGAGAGAGAGAGAGAGGGGTGAGAGTGAAAGAGAGAGAGAGAAAGAGAGGGAGAAGGGAGAGTGAAAGAGAGAGAGAGAGAGAGGGGAGAGTGAGAGAGTGGGGTTATATCCTTAGTAAGATCTGCAGTCCTTAATTAAAGTAAAGCTCATCCATAGTCTCTAACACTGTGACCTGGGCCCGTATCCACAACATCTCAGAGAGCTGATCCACAATAACTTTCGCCTCTAAAATGAATACACTCTTAGAAAAAAATGTGCTTTCTAGAACCAAAAAGGGTTATTTTGCTTCCCCCATAGGAGAACCCTTTGAAGAAACCCTTTTGGTTCCAGGTAGAACCCAACAGAGTTATACCTGGTAACAAAAAGGGTTGTACCTGGAACTTAAAAGGGTTCTCCTATGGGGACAGCCACAGAAAACTTTTGGAACAATTTTTGTAGTACTGTAAGCTGATTCAGACAGATCCTAGATCAGCCCTCCTACTCCGAGACACTTTACTACCATGTTATATAACACAATGTAGTCTTTGTCCTGTTTCCTCTCACTAATCCCCTGTTGCCATGGAGAATCAGTCTGCTTTCTGAGCCCAAGTTATGTTGGAAAAGGGGAGAAATTGTGCTTTACAACGGTATTGATATTACAGTTGATCTGGAAGTATTACGTTTTTTTTGGGGTCGCTAAAATAAGGTCAATTGTACGAATCCAGCGCGATGTACAAACGTGAGATTGAATCCATCTGTCAGTGTTATGGTGTGAGTTAATAAATAGAGAAGGAGAGTGGAAGGCCTGGTTCCTTCTGTATCGTAGAGGGTAGGGTCACCTACTGTACCTGGGCATGTCTTTCACTGACTTCCCAAACTGAGGGTCTGATGCACTGGCCTGACTGCCATCTTTTAGCTGGTGGGTCTCAGACACACGCATGGCCACATACTTCTGAGAGCCTGGACAGAGAAAGGGGGAAAAAAAATACAGATATATATGTTGATGTCAAAGACTGATCTCATTGGGATGTGTTGGGTTCTGTGGTGTTGGTGAAGTGACATTAAGTTGGTCAGTAACCTGGTAGTTGGCGTGGGTAACCCAGGATGGGCAGGGCGACGACCAGCGCTGCAGCGCCTCCTGCCAGGAAGCCAATCCACCAGGCCCCCACCCACAGAGGGTTCTCCGGAGTCAGCTCCGTCCTACACACAGGGAAGGGGCACAGAAGAAGACATGACGAAGAGGACAAAAAGTTGCGACATGGACAATAAATGAAGTCGAGAGCTTTGGCTTATTTATTGAGAATTATGAGTAAATGTTACACTGCAAAGGACCACTAGAGGGTAGTATTGTATATCTGTAGAATGGCCACTAGAGGGTAGTATTGTATATCTGTAGAAAGACCACTAGAGGGTAGTATTGTATATCTGTAGAATGGCCACTAGAGGGAGGTATTGTATATCTGTAGAATGGCCACTAGAGGGAGGTATTGTATATTTGTAGAAGGGCCACTAGAGGGTAGTATTGTATATCTGTAGAATAGCCACTAGAGGGTAGTATTGTATATTTGTAGAATGGCCACTAGAGGGTAGTATTGTATATTTGTAGAATGGCCACTAGAGGGTAGTATTGAATATCTATGGAATGGCCACTAGAGGGCAGTATTGTCTATTTGTATAAATGGCCACTAGAGGGTAGTATTGTATATCTGTAGAATTGCCACTCAAATCAAATGTTATTTGTCACATGCGCCCAATACAACAGTCTGTGACTAGGGTGGCTGGAGTCTATTGTATATCTGTAGGAAGACATTTCCCCTTTTAAGGTGAAATAATGTTTATAGTCTACGGGTCCAATAGAATCAGATACGGTAAATAAAGGCGCATTAAGAAGCTGTTCCTCTGAGCTGAGTCAAGAGGTAGGTGGAGGCAGACAGACCGAGGTACTCACGTCATGTGGATCTCTGTGTGGATGTTGAGGAAGTATCCTCCTAGAAGATACCCTGCAGCTGGGCCCACGATGGCGGCAGTATAGAAGATCCCTGAGGAGCCACAGACAGAGACCAGAAAAGAGCGTCAGTTAGGGTCTTTCTACATCCCCTCATTGTTACTAAAAGCATTGTAATTGGGACATTCACTAAACCCTCAACTAAATCCTGTAATTACTAATGAGGTGACTAAACTGCTTGGAGTAACTCTGGATTGTAAACTGTCATGGTCAACATATATTGATACACCAGTAGCTAAGATGGGGAAAAGTTTGTCCATAATAAAGTGCTACTCTACATTATTATTATTTTATTTTTTTACCCCTTTTTCTCCCCAATTTCGTGGTATCCAATTGTTTTAGTAGCTACTATCTTGTCTCATCGCTACAACTCCTGTAGGGGCTCAGGGGGGAGAAGGTTGAAAGTTATGCGTCCTCTGAAACACAACCCAGCCAAGCCGCACTGCTTCTTAACACAGCGCCATCCAACCCGGAAGCCAACCGCACCAATGTGTCGGAGGAAACACAGTGCACCTGGCAACCTTTGTTTAGTGAGCACTGCGCCCAGCCCGCCACAGGAGTTGCTGGTGCACGATGAGACAAGGACATCCCTACCGACCAATCCCTCCCGAACCCGGCCAACGCGTTGCCCCACTGACCTCCTGGTCGTGGCCGGTTACGACAGAGCCTGAGTGCGAACCCAGAGTCTCTGATAGTACAGCGCCCTTAACCACTGCGCCACCCGGGAGGCCCTACTCTACATTCTTAACAGCAACAAGGCAGGTCCTACAAGCCCTAGTTTTGTCACACCTGGACTAGTGTTCAGTCGTGTGGTCTGGTGCCACTAAGAGGGACCTCAGAAAATTACAACCGGCTCAGAACAGAGCAGCAGGACTGGCCCTTGGATGTACACAGAGAGCTAACATTACTAATATGCATATCAATCTCTCTTGACTCTAAGTGGAGGAGAGATTGACTTCATCACTACTTGTATTTATGAGAGGTATTGACATGTTGAAAGCACTGAGCTGTCTGTTTAAATGACTAGCACACAGCTCAGACACCAATGCATACCCCACAAGACATGCCACCAGAGGTCTCTACACAGTCCCCAAGTCCAGAACAGACTATGGGAGGCGCCCAGTACTACATGTTCCATGACTACATGGAACTCTATTCCACATCAAGTAACTCATGCTAGCAGTAGAATCAATATAAAAAACATGTGTGTAGAGATGTGGCCTGAGGGAACACACTTAATGTGTTGTAGATATGTGGTAGTAGAGTAGTGGTCTGAGGGAACACACTTAATGTGTTGTAGATATGTGGTAGTAGAGTAGTGGTCTGAGGGAACACACTTAATGTGTTGTAGATATGTGGTAGTAGAGTAGTGGTCTGAGGGAACACACTTAATGTGTTGTAGATATGTGGTAGTAGAGATGTGGCCCGAGGGAACACACTTAATGTGTTGTAGAGATGTGGCCTGAGGGAACACACTTAATGTGTTGTAGATATGTGGTAGTAGAGTAGTGGTCTGAGGGAACACACTTAATGTGTTGTAGATATGTGGTAGTAGAGATGTGGTATGAAACATTTTAAACGGTCTATAACTGCCTGAATGTTGCTGGGCTCCAGGAAGAGTAGCTGCTGCCTTGGCAACAGGTAATAGAGATCCTTAATACATAACATACAATTGTTCCTGCTTCAACCGGGCTAAAAGACCTCATTGTTCCTACTTTGATAAGTTTGGTTTTCATATGAGTTGTTTATTTTTGATCAATAAGCTCACAGAGACAGACTGAGTCCATTCACTGAGTTCTCACTGAGGTCATTGAAATGGTGATTGTGTTCTATTGCCTCTGTTGCCTCTGAAAGGAAAATAGCGGGGGGGGGGAGAGGCACAATTCAAAGGCATATTATTGGCATCTGTGGGGAAACTGCCGATTGGAAGACAGGGAAGGTCTAAGGGAAGGTCTAAGGGAAGGTGTAAGGGAAGGTCTAAGGGAAGGTGTAAGGGAAGGTCTAAGGGAAGGTCTAAGGGATGGTCTAAGGGATGGTCTAAGGGAAGGTCTAAGGGAAGGTCAAATTGCCTGATTCTGGACCTGACATTGATCCTGGTTGATGTCAGGTCAATAGAGAACAGATGTAGCAGGGGTTTCTGGGACTTGTCTGTTGGAGTTCAGTTGGAGACATACTGACACAATGTTTACACACAATCCAATTTGAACAACCGTATTCAACAACCAATCGACTGGAGTGTAAACAGTCTGTCACTGTTAAAAATGGCCATTCCGATCCATTAGATTACAATCCTCTCTACACACATGATTTCACATCTAAAGCGTGTGTTTAGTGAGTCAGCCTAATGACCCTCATACTAATGAATCAGAGTCTGCTCTCATCTGCACATCCTGTTTCCTGGGGCGGCAGGGTAGCCTAGTGGTTAGAGCGTTGGACTAGTAACCAAAAGGTTGCAAGTTCCAATCCCCGAGCTGACAAGGTACAAATCTGTTGTTCTGCCCCTGAACAGGCAGTTAACCCACTGCTCCTAGGCCATCATTGAAAATAAGAATTTGTTCTTAACTGACTTGCCAATTAAAATTAAGGTAAAAAAAACAAAATAATAAATCCTGTCATTCTACCCTTGTCTCACAGCATTCTGGTGGCTGCTGTGTCAGTCTGTGGTCTCTGACTACCTAAATGCAGATGAAACCACATGGATATAATTAACACTCGGTATCAGTCAGCCGCCACAAACACCGGCAGCACAGAGAGAAGAAGAGTAGTAAGACTATAGTCTACACCATATCCAGTAAGCTGTGCTCTGCAGTTTACAGCTCCTTTGACACTTGTATTTTTGTTTTCCGTTTAAATGAAACATTGTATCATTATTAAAAACAATGGAAACTTTTCTCTAGGGGATGATAAAGACATGCACCAGATGAATGAATATGAACAGGAAATACAAAACATCTCATAAAGAGGTCAGAACGACGCTCACAGTGTTTGTAAGTCGCTCTGGATAAGAGCGTCTGCTAAATGACTTAAATGTAAATGTAAATGTTGTGCTCAGTGACTCACCGATGTACACCGGAGCGTAGCTGGACTTGACGCTCTCGTCCAGGTAGGTGACGCCCAGAGTGTAGAGGGGTGTGGCTCCCACCCCATGCAGGAACTGGCCCAGCATGAAGACAAAGCGGTAGCTGGACAGGCCCCCACCCTCGTTATCATGGCAACGTCTGGTATGGTTCCCCATACACACCCCTGTCTGCTCAGGCATGCTTACCTGGTACGGGGGAGGGGTGAAGTGAGGCAGGGCGAACACCAGAGATCCTAGCGCCATGACCAGCACCCCCCAGCCCAGCCAGCGAGGCTTGTGCCCCATCCCACCAAAGTAACTGACGAAGGCCAGGCACACACAGGCAGCGATGTCGTAGGAGCTGGCGATGAGACCGGTCTGGTAGCTGCGCAGGTCAAAACGTCTCTCTATGGAGGTCACCACGGTGTTGATGAAGCCGTTGATGATCATGCCCTGGAGGAAGGAGGCCACACACAGGAAGAACAGTACCCAGCGAGGGGTGTTGAAGGTCTGGATGACTCGGGGCGTCAGAGCCCCCCAGCCACACAGGCCTTCTGAGTGTGTGGGGATGAATGTGAGGCCCAGTGGGGTCTCCGCGGGTGCTTGGCCCGTGTAAAGCTGTCCAGGCAGCGGGGTCGCAGCCCGGGTGAGGTTGATGTGGCGAGCGGGGCTGTTTCCAGTGGTGCTGCCGAGGCCTGAACCCACTGGGCTGTCCTCCTGAGAGTCTACAGGGCTGGGTGTCTCTAAGGAGGGGCACATAGGGCCGTCCTGGAGGTCCAGCAGCTCCTGCTTGGAGCTGAAGGAGACGCCGGCAGTGAGTAGGATAGGCATGACCCCAGGGAGGGGATCTCTGAGAGGGATAAAAGGCCTGGGAGAGCGAGTGCGCTGTAAGAAAGGGTTGATTTTCTCCTGTGGGCTAGTGTCTGTACTCTATCTCTCCCAGGGTATGGATATGCCACCGAGCAGTGAAAGTGTCTGCAAGTAGAAAGCAATCCTCTGTCAGAGGGGACCACTACACAGTGAAATGGACAGGATGTGCTTTACTGGGGCCTCTGGGAAACGTCCTCCTAAAAAAGGAGAGAGGAGAAGATTGTCAGACATTATCACAAGGTGTTCTTTTGAAAATATGAAAACGTGGAGATTAAAAAAATGATGATTCTAATAAAACACGTGAACTTTAAATCTGAGCCAATTCCTTTCGGTCAGGTGCCTGCTGACAGACAGAGAGCATGTGTTTCTGGTCTGGTCTGGTTTAGCCCGGTCTCATGGTACTGTACAGCCTATTACCTTCATGTGATGATGCCAGGGAGATGGAGCGGTCAAGAGGACCAGAACAAAACACTAAAGGGATTAGTTCTGCATGGGGGGAGCTGGTCCAAGGACAGGCCAAGACACTGACTCCAGACCCACAGGTTCACCCCCAGACAAACACAGCAGTCACCTCACCATTTTACATAAAGACATACTGTATCTACTCAGTGAATGTTCCCTATATACTTTACTGGCTCTCAAGAACATTGTCCTCCATGAATGACAGTTGAAATACTTTGAATAACATCTCTGATAAATGCAAACGAACCCAGTGACCGCACATGGTGCTGTGGAGCAGAAGGTAGAACACAGGCTGGTGAACCAAAGGTCATTCATACAGTATGGTGATCAGCTGACCCCTGGATCTCTCACACCACCTCACCCCTCTTCACCCCACACCACCTCACCCCACACCACCTCACCCCTCTTCACTCCACACTACCTCAACCTACACCTCTTCACCCCACCTCACCCCTCTTCACCCCACCTCACCCCTCTTCACCCCACCTCACCCCTCTTCACCCCACCTCTCTTCACCCCACACCACCTCACCTATCTTCACCCCACACCACCTCACCCCTCTTCACCCCACACCACCTCACCCCTCTTCACCCCACACCACCTCACCTCTCTTCACCCCGCACCCCACACCACCTCACCCCTCTTCACCCCACACCACCTCACCCCTCTTCACCCCACACAACCTCACCCCTCTTCACCCCACACCACCTCACCCCTCTTCAACCAACACAGCCTCACCCCTCTTCACCCCACCCCTCTTCACCCCACACAACCTCACCCCTCTTCACCCCACACCACCACACCCCTCTTCACCCCACACCACCTCACCCCTCTTCACCCCACACCACCTCACCCCTCTTCACCTCACCCCTCTTCACCCCACACCACCTCACACCTCTTCACCGCACACCACCTCACCTATCTTCACCCCACACCACTTCACCCCTCTTCACCCCACACCACCTCACCCCTCTTCACCCCACACCACCTCACCCCTCTTCACCCCACACCACTTCACCCCACACCACCTCACCCCTCTTCACCCCACACCACCTCACCTATCTTCACCCCACACCACCTCACCCCTCTTCACCCCACACCACCTCACCCCTCTTCACCCCACACCACTTCACCCCTCTTCACCCCACACCACCTCACCCCTCTTCACCCCACACCACCTCACCCCTCTTCACCCCACACCACCTCACCCCTCTTCACCCCACACCTCTTCACCCCACACCACCTCACCCTCTTCACCCCACACCACCTCACCTCCACTTCTCATTCCCCAAAATGAAGAAATAAATGAAAACGGATGGTAAGGCAGGGGTACTGAGGTGATTGGCTAACTCTGTAAATGGCTTTGCTTGTGTGTGTGTGTGTGTGTGTGTGTGTGTGTGTGTGTGTGTGTGTGTGTGTGTGTGTGTGTGTGTGTGTGTGTGTGTGTGTGTGTGTGTGTGTGTGTGTGTGTGTGTGTGTGTGTGTGTGTGTGTGTGTGTGTGTGTGTGTGTGGTTCAGACAGACAGCTGGCCACAGTTGAAATAGAAACACAGGGGCCTTATACAATAGGCATAGCAGGGATTGACATGAAGGGTTGCCCGGTTACCTGGGGCAAGTGAACTGAGTAGTCATGCTAGTTGACTGTGCTGGGAGGTTGCTCCATTGGGCAGTTGATTTAAAAAAGCAAGCTTGGAACACCTGTATTTGGGGAGTTTCCCACATTCTTCTCTGCAGATCCTCTCAAGCTCTGTCAGGTTGGATGGGCAGCTTCGCTGTGCAGCTATTTTCAGGTCTCTCCAGAGATGTTAGATTGGGTCCAAGTCCGGGCTCTGGGCCACTCAAGGACATTCAGAGACTTGTCTCGAAGCCACTCCTACATTGTCTTGGCTGTGTGCTCAGGGTCGTTGTCCTGTTGCAAGGTGAACCTTCGCCCCAGTTTGAGGTCCTGAGCGCTCTGGAGCAGGTTTTTATCAAGGATCTCTCTGTACTTTGCTACGTTAATCTTTCCCTTGATCCTGAGTAGTCTCCCAGTCGCTACCGTTGAAAAACATTCCCACAGCATGATGCTGCCACCACCATGCTTCACCGTAGGGATGGTGCCAGGTTTCCTCTAGAAGTGACGCTTGGCATTCAGGCCAGAGAATCAGGCCAGAGAATTTTGTTTCTCATGGTCTGAGAGTCCTTTAGGTGCCTTTTGGCAAACTCCAAGATGGCTGTCATGTGCATTTTACTGAGGAGAGGCTTCCGTTTGGCCACTCTATCATAAAGGCCTGATTGGTGGAGTGCTGCAGAGATAGTTGTCCTTCTGGAAGGTTCTCCCATCTCCACAGAGGTACTCTGTCAGAGTGACCATCTGAGTCTTGGTCACCTCCCTGACTTCTCCTCCGATTTCCCAGTTTAGCCAGGTGACCAGCTCTAGGAAGAGTCATGGTGGTTCCAAATGTATTCCATTTAAGAATGATGGAGTTCTTTTTTTAAATTTATTTTGTATTTTTTTACCTTTAATTAACTAGGCAAGTCAGTTAAGAACAAATTCTTATTTCCAATGACGGCCTAGGAACAGTGGGTTAACTGCCTTGTTCAGGGGCAGAACGACAGATCTTTACCTTGTCAGTTCTGGGATTCGATCTAGCAACCTTTCGGTTACTGGTCCAACGCTCTAACCACCAGGCTACCTGTCGCCCCAGTGGTCCTGGGGACCTTCAATGATGCAGACATGTTTTGGTACCCTTCCCCAGATCTATGCCACGACACAATCATGTCTCAGAGCTCTACAGACAAGTCCTTTGACCTCATGGCTTGGTTTTTGCTCTGAAATGCACTGTCAATTGTGGGACCTTATATAGACAGGTGTGTGCCTTTCCAAATCATGTCCAATCAATTGAATTTACCACAGGTTGGAATCCAATCAAGTTGTAGAAACATCTCAAGGATGATCAATGGGAACAGGATGCACCAGAGCTCAATTTCGAGTCTCATAGAGAAGGGTTTGATTACTTATGTAAATAAGTTATATATTTTTTGTTTGTTTGTTTTTTTGCAAACATTTCTAAAAGCCTGTATTCACTTTGTCATTATGGGCTATTGTGTGTAGAGGAAAAACATTTATTAAATCCATTTTAAAACAATGACCCATATCATTTTATTGGTTCCTCTTCTTAATGTTTGGTTGAGCAAGTATTACGAAAGAAAAGCTAACAACCACTTTAAACATATAATTAAAGTGAGCACGGTGCTGTTATCTTTTATTCTGAGGGACTCGTTTTAAGAAACTCTTCTTTTCTTGCTTAGTTTTGGGAGCTACGCAGAATTCCCCCCTCTTCTTTACATAACCTATTAGCCTAATACTCCTCTCCTCGACACAACATCATTTACTTCATTTAGTTAACAATATAATCAGATTGAGGAAAATAATTCCTTAGATTCACCATACTGTTTTTTTTCCAATGTTTTCTCAATTATTCTTCAATACCAATCATGAAGCATGACAGCAAACACAAAGTCAATATTTAGCACGATTAACATCCTACCTCCACTCCTCCTCATGGTAATCCCAAATATATCCTACAGAAGAGAGAGCGAGAGAGCCAGGCTGATGATAGAAACAGAGTCAGGGAGAGAGATAAAGACTGAGCTACCCCAGGTTCTAAGCCTGTCTCTCCTAGCCTCTTAAATAAAGGCCCACACTGAGATGGCACAACGCCCAACCCTAACGGTTGGATCCTGCTGATGACGGCCCAAGTGGAACGGCCCACCACTACAGGAGCTAATCCTGTGGAACTAGCTAGAGCTTACTACCACCTCCCATTGACCACCTTACTGGACCCAGACCCCCCCCCCACTGTATTATACAGTATAATATAAAATCATATATCAATAACCGATGAATAATACAGTATATATATAACATAATATCATATATAATAACCACATAACCATATACTATTTTCGGCTAACACATCTCAGGGATCAGAGGTCAAAAGGTGAATTGCAAACAATGGTAACTAGTGTAAATGCAACCTCATTAACTGAACAGATATTCACTAGAGCAGAAGAGTTATGTTGTAATGTGAATAGAGAACTGAATAGCACTAGAGCTGTTCTGAAGTGATTTATCACCGTTGTAACCTGCTTAGGGATAGTGTGTGTGTGTGTGTGTGTGTGTGTCTTCAGACATGATAGACTACCGCTATACATGACCTTTGACCTTGGTTAACCATGAGGCCCTGTGGAGAATCCTCCTGATGTGGCTGCCCTACACAATGTGTTAACATCCTCCACTTCCTGCATGCCGGTGTGTCATTCTCTCTTGTAGTGAAACCACAGAGCCAATCAAGATAAGGACCGAAGAAAAGCAAGGCTGGGTCCTCGCAACAACCCTCTTCTGGCTGGAATGGGTCACCTTACAGAGAGCAGACTGTCCATAGGCATAAACATCACCTACAGGACAGATGGGAACATATTCAATATTATCCGTTTTAGAGCCAAGTCAAGAACCACAACCACTTCTGTGAGTGCCTGCTCAGAAGCTGGCCATCGTAATGAGACATCAACTCCTCCTGTATAGAAGCCATCGTAATGAGACATCAACTCCTCAGGTATAGAAGCCATCGTAATGAGGCATCAACTCCTCAAGTATAGAAGCCATCGTAATGAGGCATCAACTCCTCAAGTATAGAAGCCATCGTAATGAGGCATCAACTCCTCCTGTATAGAAGCCATCATAATGAGACATCAACTCCTCAAGTATAGAAGCCATCGTAATGAGGCATCAACTCCTCAAGTATAGAAGCCATCGTAATGAGGCATCAACTCCTCCTGTATAGAACCCATCATAATGAGACATCAACTCCTCAAGTATAGAAGCCATTGTAATGAGACATCAACTCCTCCGGTATAGAAGCCATCGTAATGAGACATCAACTCCTCCGGTATAGAAGCCATCGTAATGAGACATCAACTCCTCCGGTATAGAAGCCATCGTAATGAGGCATCAACTCCTCAAGTATAGAAGCCATCGTAATGAGACATCAACTCCTCCGGTATAGAAGCCATCGTAATGAGGCATCAACTCCTCCTGTATAGAAGCCATCATAATGAGACATCAACTCCTCCGGTATAGAAGCCATCGTAATGAGACATCAACTCCTCCGGTATAGAACTGTCAGTCTGCAAGGAGCTGCCAGAGCTGCCAGTCTGCATGGAGCTGCCAGTCTGCAAGGAGCTGCCAGAGCTGCCAGTCTGCATGGAGCTACCAGTCTGCAAGGAGCTGCCAGAGCTGCCAGTCTGCATGGAGCTTCCAGTCTGCAAGGAGCTGCCAGAGCTGCCAGTCTGCATGGAGCTACCAGTCTGCAAGGAGCTGCCAGAGCTGCCAGTCTGCATGGAGCTGCCAGTCTGCAAGGAGCTGCCAGAGCTGCCAGTCTGCATGGAGCAGCCAGAGCTGCCAGTCTGCAAGAAGCCGCCAGAGCTGTCAGTCTGCAAGAAGCCGCCAGAGCTGCCAGTCTGTATGGAGCAGCCAGAGCCGCCAGTCAGCATGGAGCAGCCAGAGCCGCCAGTCAGCATGGAGCAGATCTTCCAGATCTGCCAGTCACCAGACTCTTCCAGATCTGCCAGTCAGCCAGACTCTTCCAGATCTGCCAGTCAGCCAGACTCTTCCAGATCTGCCAGTCAGCCAGACTCTTCCAGATCTGCCAGTCAGCCAGACTCTTCCAGATCTGCCAGTAAACCAGACTCTTCCAGATCCGCCAGTCAGCCAGACTCTTCCAGATCCGCCAGTCAGCCAGACTCTTCCAGATCCGCCAGTCAACCAGACTCTTCCAGATCCGCTAGTCAACCAGACTCTTCCAGATCTGCCAGTCAACCAGACTCTTCCTGATCTGCCAGTCAACCAGACTCTTCCAGATCCGCCAGGATCTGCCAGAGCCTTCCTCCTCTCCGCTGCTGCCGGAGTCTCCTGCCTGTCCGGCGCTGCTGCCGGAGTCTCCCGCCTGTCCGGCGCCGCTGCCGGCGTCTCCCGCCTTTCCGGCGCCGCTGCCGGAGTCTCCCGCCTGTCCGGCGCTGCTGCCTGAGTCTCCCGCCTGTACGGCGCTCCTGCCGGAGTCTGAGGAGCCCCTCTGTCCCGAGTTGCCCCTCTGTCCCGAGCTGCCCCTCTGTCCCGAGCTGCCCCTCTGTCCCGTGTTATTTAGTAGGGTTGCCGTGGCTAGGAGGTCACGGAAGCGGGCAAGGTGGGGGAGGACTACGGTGAAGTGGGGGCCACGTCCAGCACCGGAGCCGCCACCGCGGACAAATGCCCATCCAGACCCTCCCCGATAGGTTCAGGTTTTGCGGCCGGAGTCCGCACTTTGGGGGGGGGTACTGTCACACCCTGACCATAGTTTATTTTGTATGTTTCTATGTTTTGGTTGGTCAGGGTGTGATCTGAGTGGGCATTCTATGTTGGATGTCTTGTTTGTCTATTTCTATGTCTGGCCTGATATGGTTCTCAATCAGAGGCAGGTGTTAGTCATTGTCTCTGATTGGGAACCATATTTAGGTAGCCTGGGTTTCACTGTGTGTTTGTGGGTGATTGTTCCTGTCTCTGTGTTTTACACCAGATAGGGCTGTTTTCGGTTTTCGTACGTTTGTTATTTTGTTAGTTTAATCGTGTATCGTTTCATTATTAAATAAAATGAATCACAACTACGCTGCATTTTGTGACAGTGTAGTGACATCTGTGTGACAGCCAGAGAGTAATTACGTCGCACAATGGTCAGATATACAACAATAAATAAGTGTTAAATGTAATAAATAAGGGTTTTCTTGTGGAAGATAGTAGTGGGCAGTTCCATTAGTTAGACTCCACCAGTAGTTACCTACACCAGTAGATAGACTCCACCAGTAGTTACCTACACCAGTAGTTAGACTCCACAAGTAGTTACCTACACCAGTAGTTAGCTACACAAGTAGTTTGACTACACCAGTAGTTACCTACACCAGTAGTTAGCTACACCAGTATTTAGCTACACCAGTAGTTCGACTACACCAGTAGTTAGCTACACCAGTAGTTACCTACACCAGTAGTTACCTACACCAGTAGTTCGACTACACCAGTAGTTGGACTACACCAGTAGTTGGACTACACCAGTAGTTGGACTACACCAGTAGTTAGACTACACCAGTAGTTACCTACACCAGTAGTTACCTACACCAGCAGTTGGACTACACCAGTAGTAAGATACACCAGTAGTAAGATACACCAGTAGTAAGATACACCAGTAGTTCGACTACACCAGTAGTAAAATACACCAGTAGTTACCTACACCAGTAGTTAGACTACACCAGTAGTTACCTACACCAGTAGTAAAATACACCAGTAGTTACCTACACCTGTAGTACAAAACACCAGTAGTCAAATACACCAGTAGTCAAATACACCAGTAGTTACCTACACCAGTAGTAAAATCACCAGTCGTTAGACTACACCAGTAGTAAAATACACCAGTAGTTAGACTACACCAGTAGTAAAATACACCAGTAGTAAAATACACCAGTAGTTAGACTACACCGTTAGTAAAATACACCAGTAGTAAAATACAACAGCAGTTACCTACATCAGTAGTTAGACTACACCAGTATTTAGACTACACCAGTAGTTACCTACACCAGTGGTAAAATACACTAGTAGTTAGACTACACCAGTAGTTAGACTACACCAGTATACCAGTAGTTACCTACATCAGTAGATACCTACACCAGTAGTTCGACTACACCAGTAGTAAAATACACCAGTAGTTACCTACACCAGTAGTTAGACTACACCAGTAGTTACCTACACCAGTAGTTAGACTACACCAGTAGTAAAATACACCAGTAGTTACCTACACCTGTAGTACAAAACACCAGTAGTCAAATACACCAGTAGTAAAATCACCAGTAGTTAGACTACACCAGTAGTAAAATACACCAGTAGTTAGACTACACCAGTAGTTAGACTACACCAGTAGTTAGACTACACCAGTAGTAAAATACACCAGTAGTAAAATACACCAGTAGTTAGACTACACCGTTAGTAAAATACACCAGTAGTTAGACTACACCAGTAGTAAAATACACCAGTAGTAAAATACAACAGCAGTTACCTACATCAGTAGTTAGACTACACCAGTAGTTACCTACACCAGTGGTAAAATACACTAGTAGTTAGACTACACCAGTAGTTAGATACACCAGTATACCAGTAGTTACCTACACCAGTAGTTACCTACATCAGTAGATACCTACACCAGTAGTTCAACTACACCAGTAGTAAAATACACCAGTAGTTAGACTACACCAGTAGTAAAATACACCAGTAGTTACCTACACCTGTAGTACAGAACACCAGTAGTCAAATACACCAGTAGTCAAATACACCAGTAGTTACCTACACCAGTAGTAAAATCACCAGTAGTTAGACTACACCAGTAGTAAAATACACCAGTATTTAGACTACACCAGTAGTAAAATACACCAGTAGTAAAATACACCAGTAGTAAAATACACCAGTAGTTAGACTACACTGTTAGTAAAATACACCAGTAGTTAGACTACACCAGTAGTTAGCTACACCAGTAGTAAAATACAACAGCAGTTACCTAATTCAGTAGTTAGACTACACCAGTAGTTAGACTACACCAGTAGTTACCTACACCAGTGGTAAAATACACTAGTAGTTAGACTACACCAGTAGTTAGATACACAAGTATACCAGTAGTTACCTACATCAGTAGATACCTACACCAGCAGTTAGACTACACCAGTAGTTACCTACACCAGTAGTTACCTACACCAGTAGTTACCTACACCAGTAGTTAGCTACACAAGTAGTTTGACTACACCAGTAGTTACCTACACCAGCAGTTAGACTACACCAGTAGTTACCTATACCAGTAGTTACCTACACCAGTAGTTAGCTGCACCAGTAGTTCGACTACACCAGTAGTTAGCCACACCAGTAGTTAGCCACACCAGTAGTTAGCCACACCAGTAGTTAGACTACACCAGCAGGTAGACTACACCAGTAGTAAAATACACCAGTAGTTAGACTACACCAGTAGTTAGACTACACCAGTAGTAAAATACACCAGTAGTCAAATACACCAGTAGTTACCTCTACCAGTAGTTAGACTACACCAGTAGTAAAATACACAGGTAGTTAGACTACACCAGTACTAAAATACACCAGTAGTAAAATACACCAGTAGTTAGACTACACCAGTAGTTACCTACAACATTAGTAAAATACACCAGTAGTTAGACTACACCAGTAGTTAGACTACACCAGCAGGTAGACTACACCAGTAGTAAAATATACCAGTAGTTAGAATACACCAGCTGTTAGACTACACCAGCAGTAAAATACACCAGCAGTAAAATACACCAGTTGTAAAATAAACCAGTAGTTAGACTACACCAGTAGTAAAATACACCAGTAGTTAGACTACAGCTGCAGTTAGACTCCACCAGTAGTAAAATAAACCAGTAGTTAGACTACACCAGTAGTAAAATACAACAGCAGTTACCTACACCAGTAGTTAGACTACACCAGTAGTTAGACTACACCAATAGTTACCTACACCAGTAGTTAGACTCCACCAGTAGTTACCTACACCAGTGGTAAAATACACTAGTAGTTACCTACACCAGTAGTTAGACTACACCAGTAGTTAGCTACACCAGTATACCAGTAGTTATCAAAATCAGTAGGTACCTACACCAGTAGTTACCTACACCAGCAGTTACCTACACCAGTAGTTACCACACCAGTAGTCTGACTACACCAGTACATCAGTAGTTATCTACACCAGTACCAGTAGTTAGCTACACCATTAGTTAACTATACCAGTAGTTAGCTACACCAGAAGTTAGCTACATGAGTAGTTACCTACACCAGTACACCAGTAGTTATCTACATCAGTAGTTAGCTACACCAGTAGTTATTTTCACCAGTAGTTAGCTACACCATTCGTTAGCTACACCATTCGTTAGCTACACCATTCGTTAGCTACACCATTCGTTAGCTACACCATTCGTTAGCTAAAATGGCTAAAAACGACTTTACTGCACTGTCGGTGACATTGTCATTTTTAGGTTTTAAGTTTGGTTATATGGTACAGCAACTTGACGCTGACCCTGGACACACTTTGAGAGGAAAATATCAAACTAAACATATTTTAAAATCAATAATTTGGGAAAGTACTGTATGATAAAAAAAAACAGTGTATTGTGAAAGAATATCCCGAGCATGTGCTATGTTTGATTCTGGGAGAAGAGTATGTTCCAATGGTAACGTCATAGGAGGAAAAAAAGAAAAATCAACCAATCAAAACTAACTAGGGTACAGCCCTCTAAGACTGTTGTCTTTCAGCTTCCTGGGAGATTAAGGCAGCGAAGAGCAAACCTACTATTTCCACGAGATCAAGCCTTGATAGTGATCTCCCCATTGTGTGTTGTCTACAAAGTACGCTATTCATACCCCGGGATTCCTTCATCTCTGTGTGGCCCCAGAGGAAGTGTTCTTCTTCTCACTGTTTATCTATATACAGTTACATCCTTACTGTACGCACAAGAAACATTAGTACAAGGATGGTTTACCGAGGATGACATCCATTGTGTATACTGCCACCCAGATTGAGCACATAAGAGTCAATTCTGACTAACCTCATCACAAACAGTAAGTTCTGACTGACAATCCTCACTGTGTTTACATATAGTTGAAGTCGGAAGTTTACATACACCTTAGCTAAATACATTTAAACTCAGTTTTTCCACATTTCCTGACATATAATCCCAGTAAGAAATCCCTGTTTTAGGTCAGTTAGGATCACCACTTTATCTTAAGAATGTGAAATGTCAGAATAATAGTGGAGAGAATGATTTATTTCAGCTTTTATTTCTTTCTTCACACGTTTTACATTCACTCAACTAGTATTTGGTAGCATTGCCTTTAAATTGTTTAACTTGTGTCAAACATTTTGGGTGGCCTTCCACAAGCTTCCCACAATAAGTTGGGTGTGTTTTGGCCCATTCCTCCTGACAGCTGGTGTAACTGAGTCAGGTTTGTAAGATCCTTGCTCACACACACTTTTTCAGTTCTGCCCACAAAGAGCACTGTGTTTGAAGGTAGGCCTTGAAATCATCCACAGGTACACCTCCAATTGACTCAATTGACCAGTACGCTTCTAAAGCCATGACTTCATTTTCTGGAATTTTCCATGCTGTTTAAAAGGCACAGTCAACTTAGTGTATGTAAACTTCTGACCAACTGGAATTGTGATACAGTGATTGATAAGTGAAATAATCTGTCTGTAAACAATTGTATGTATCTCATAGAGGAGCAGCACTAGTATGTAACTCATAGAGGAGCAGTACCAGTATGTATCTCATAGAGGAGCAGTACCAGTATGTAACTCGTAGAGGAGCAGTACCAGTATGTAACTCATAGAGGAGCAGCATCAGTATGTAACTCATAGAGGAGCAGTACCAGTATGTAACTCGTAGAGGAGCAGTACCAGTATGTAACTCATAGAGGAGCAGCACCAGTATGTAACTCATAGAGGAGCAGTACCAGTATGTAACTCATAGAGGAGCAGTACCAGTATGTAACTCGTAGAGGAGCAGTACCAGTATGTAACTCATAGAGGAGCAGCACCAGTATGTAACTCTTAGAGGAGCAGCACCAGTATGTAACTCATAGAGGAGCAGCACCAGTATGTAACTCGTAGAAGAGCAGTACCAGTATGTAACTCATAGAGGAGCAGCACCAGTATGTAACTCGTAGAGGAGCAGTACCAGTATGTAACTCATAGAGGAGCAGTACCAGTATGTAACTCATAGAGGAGCAGTACCAGTATGTAACTCATAGAGGAGCAGTACCAGTATGTAACTCGTAGAGGAGCAGCACCAGTATGTAACTCATAGAGGAGCAGCACCAGTATGTAACTCATAGAGGAGCAGCACCAGTATGTAACTCATAGAGGAGCAGTACCAGTATGTAACTCATAGAGGAGCAGTACCAGTATGTAACTCATAGAGGAGCAGTACCAGTATGTAACTCATAGAGGAGCAGTACCAGTATGTAACTCGTAGAGGAGCAGTACCAGTATGTAACTCATAGAGGAGCAGTACCAGTATGTAACTCATAGAGGAGCAGTACCAGTATGTAACTCATAGAGGAGCAGTACCAGTATGTAACTCATAGAGGAGCAGTACCAGTATGTAACTCGTAGAGGAGCAGTACCAGTATGTAACTCATAGAGGAGCAGTACCAGTATGTAACTCATAGAGGAGCAGCATCAGTATGTAACTCATAGAGGAGCAGCATCCTGACTAGAGCATGATAACGAATCAGAAGTTGACAGAGCAATCTGACGCACACACCACACAGTCACACAGTCACAGTCACATATAACACAGTCACACACCACACAGTCACACAACACACAGTCACACAACACACAGTCACACAGTCACACACCAAACAGTCACACACACTGGAGGGACAGATGGATAAACACTACAAAATAAGTCACAACAAAATAAGTTACGTACAGACAGACAGACAGACAGACAGACAGACAGACAGACAGACAGACAGACAGACAGGCAGGCAGGCAGGCAGGCAGACAGACAGGCAGGCAGACAGACAGACAGGCAGACAGACAGGCAGAGAGACAGACAGACAGACAGACAGACATGGCACAGCAGGTATACAACTACCAGAAATGCATGATTTAACAGCCTGGTCTCATAGACCGGACTTAACATAGTAAACGGAAATCCGGACAACCCAAATTAGTATGATATGTTATGTTTGGTATGGTTACATAAGACAGGAGGTTACTTAAGACAAAATCTAAAGTAGAGTGGTTGGGTCGGGATGGATGGGTGAAGGCATAACGGGAACGTCTAGCAACCCAAAGATTGCATGTTCGAATCTCTTCACGGACAACTTTAGCATTTAGGCTATTTTGCAACTACTTAGCATGTTAGCTAACCCTTCCCTTAACCCCAACCCAAACCTTAACCCCTATCCTAGCTAATGTTACCGTTAGTCACCTACCAACCTAGCTAACGTTAGCCACAACAAATTGTAATTCATAACATATCAACATAAAATGGATAATGGACATCCACAGATGAATACATACCATACAAAACGTAACATCTGATACTAATTGGAGTGCCCCGGATATAGGATTACTATGTTACGTCTACCCATGATTACAGGTTGGATTTAATGAAATATCAACATGGCCAGAAAAATTCAGATTGAGTTTTTCACGAATTAGGAAATAGTCCCCAGCCCCCATTTCCAAACTTGTCGTGCATCTCCTTAGCTACAATTTACACAAGTGTCCTCTGGTCATACACGTTACATTGTAAACACGTGAAAGCCGTGTGGCTTAACAGTGACAGTAGCAGTAGTGACACTGTGTTCAGGGAGCCCTTTGGAATCCTACTTCCAGTAAATTGATGTTAAAACACTTCACTGCTTCATTATGAAATATACACGCAATACAACTGTGTGCCATAAAACCAGATGCCCCTACATATTTGTGCTCGGGTAAAACTACCACAGTTGATTCAGTCAAGTGACACTGTATTCAGAGATGTTGTATGTGAGTAAAAGAGCTATTTAAAAAAAAATGACACACCGAGTCAGAGTAAGTGACCTCCAGTTGTACTTTCCTTCTCCTCTAGATTATTTTCCTGCTTTTCATTTCCTCTTTGTGTTTTTATGTTCTCCACACAGCAGACGAGATTAGGTTTCAGGTGAGTCGTTGGGTGCCTCCACATTCAGGTAAAATACAATCCCTTCGTGGGGGAATCCTCAAAGTAGAGCGACCAAATTGCTCCCCAAAACAGCAGCATCAGTAGTTTCAGAAGCCGTAGGGTTGAAACGTTCAGTATTTTTCGATGACACCTTTCTATCCTTTTGAAAAAAAGTTGACCTTTGAACTTCCTGGTACTTCCTCAGAAGTGCAGATGAGTCAGACAGGTGTGGCTGGGCTGTGTCAGGAGGCTCCAGGTACATACAGTCCCAGTGGGGTTAAAGTTATTCTATACTATCCTTAATAGACGGGATTTCATTGAATCCTTTTGACACCCATATATGCCAGCCAGTGTAGGATGTCGTCCTGTACAAACAGGTGTCAGTGGGATACGCCCTGTCCCAGCATCCCAGCCTTGCAGCCTTCCAGCTCAGCGCAGTAACAGTACACCCCACAGGGGTCATCTCACTCTATGGGAGCTAATGGAACTCGGCAAGGCAGGAACTAACCCAATACTGGCTTTCTGCTTCACTGCTGCTCACAGGGCAAACATCACCCCGCAGGCACACTCTGTCAACCCTCACCTCCCCTGTCTGCACCCCTGTGCTATTTGTCTTTTGGAGGCTGAGAGTCAGAAATGGGGACACACCAATTAATCCTTCCTCAGATATAGAGACTGTTATAGAGTTCATCGTGTACACGTGTGACTCCTCTACTGTGTGTGTGTGCGTGTGTATGTATGTGTGTGTGTGTGTGTGCTTATGTGCGCGTGCGTATATGTGTGTGTGTGTGTGTGTGTGTGTGTGTGTGTGTGTGTGTGTGTGTGTGTGTGTGTGTGTGTGCGCGTGCGTGTGTGTATGTGTGTATTAGTTGGTTCTTCTATCATTGTAGAGACCTAAAATTCCATAAAGTCCCCACAAGTACAGTAAAACAAGGAGACTTCTTTTTCGTGGGGACATTTCCTATGTCCCCATGAAGACAAAGGCTACTAATATGATGCACGCACGCACGCACATACATACACATACACACAAACACACACACAAATCAAACTCTCCTGCCCTACTTCTCCAGACAGACAGGCTTGCCAGAGCTCGTTGCCTCCTGTTGGTCTGTCGGATCGCAGGTGAAACCGACTGGAAGAAGACCTAGAGAGTCAGCCAATCAGACGTCTCCAAGCCAGGCTTGCCCTTATATGAGCTTTGTGAGGAGGTAGGAGAGGTCACCATGACGATGATGCTAATTAAGAGCCCTTGCCTGCTGACGTCGACGAGCGTGCCTCAACCACAGACAGCATGAAAAGAAAGTAAGAGAAAACAAACAAGACCGCTCAGTGAAGTACCGTCAGAGACAGCAGGATGTAGGTCAACCATCTCAACGATCATGGAGGGAGGTCGGAGACAATGAACCTGTCACTCGAGGGCCTTTTCCAAGAACTCCATATCAGAAGAAGACATTTGTTCCATTATCTGAAACGACACTTCACTTTTTCTAAACGGTTCTGTGAATTAGTCATCTCTCCGACAACACTTCTGGGAAAATCTGCAAATGTAAGAACGGGAAGCATGTGAGAACGGGAAGCATTATCTTTATGTCATTCACCTTGTTATCACATCCACGTCCTGATGTGTTCATCTTGTTGTAACATGTCCTAATGTGTTCATCTTGTTGTAACATGTCCTAATGTGTTCATCTTGTTGTAACATGTCCTAATGTGTTCATCTGTTGTCTGTGTTCATCTTGTTGTAACATGTCCTAATGTGTTCATCTTGTTGTCACATGTCCTAATGTGTTCATCTTGTTGTAACATGTCCTAATGTGTTCATCTTGTTGTAACATGTCCTAATGTGTTCATCTTGTTGTGACATGTCCTAATGTGTTCATCTTGTTGCAACATGTCCTAATGTGTTCATCATGTTTTTACATGTCCTAATGTGTTCATCTTGTTGTAACATGTCCTAATGTGTTCATCGTGTTGTAACATGTCCTAATGTGTTCATCTTGTTGTCACATGTCCTAATGTGTTCATCTTGTTGTAACATGTCCTAATGTGTTCATCTTGTTGTCACATGTCCTAATGTGTTCATTTTGTTGGCACATGTCCTAATGTGTTCATCTTGTTGTAACATGTCCTAATGTGTTCATCTTGTTGTCACCTGTCCTAATGTGTTCATCTTGTTGTAACATGTCCTAATGTGTTCATCTTGTTGTCACATGTCCTAATGTGTTCATCTTGTTGTCACCTGTCCTAATGTGTTCATCTTGTTGTAACATGTCCTAATGTGTTCATCTTGTTGTCACATGTCCTAATGCGTTCATTTTGTTGGCACATGTCCTAATGTGTTCATCTTGTTGTAACATGTCCTAATGTGTTCATCTTGTTGTCACCTGTCCTAATGTTTTCCTCTTGTTGTTCCTATCAAACAAATACACATATTAACGCGCTAACAAGTCTCACCTCAGTTAAGTACTGTAAAATTAATCTAAGGTAATGAAAAAAACTTTTAGTTGCACTTGTATGGGGCCACTCAATAACCAGACTTTGATTTTCCTGCTGTAGTTATGTGAAAGGACAAGAACTGTCCAGTGAAAATGGATTTGAAAAAAGTCAAATAGCAGACAGTGGGACATTGTGAGTTCTCAAACGAAGGACATTGCCAAGATATTCCACTAGGCCTCACATACACCCACTTGGTCAAGTTATGTGGGACAGGCCTTTCTTCAGAAAATTCTTCTGAATTATTTATTTATTTTTATTTTTATTTCACCTTTATTTAACCAGGTAGGCTAGTTGAGAACAAGTTCTCATTTGCAACTGCGACCTGGCCAAGATAAAGCATAGCAGTGTGAACAGACAACACAGAGTTACACATGGAGTAAACAATTAACAAGTCAATAACAGTAGAAAAAAAAGGGGAGTCTATATACATTGTGTGCAAAAGGCATGAGGAGGTAGGCGAATAATTACAATTTTGCAGATTAACACTGGGGTGATAAATGATCAGATGGTCATGTACAGGTAGAGATATTGGTGTGCAAAAGAGCAAAAAAGTAAATAAATAAAAACAGTATGGGGATGAGGTAGGTGAAAATGGGTGGGCTATTTACCAATAGACTATGTACAGCTGCAGCGATCGGTTAGCTGCTCAGATAGCAGATGTGTGAAATTGGTGAGGGAGTTAAAAGTCTCCAACTTCAGGGATTTTTGCAATTCGTCCAGTCACAGTCAGCAGAGTATTGGAACGAAAGGCGGCCAAATGAGGTGTTGGCTTTAGGGATGATCAGTGAGATACACCTGCTGGAGTGCGTGCTACGGATGGGTGTTGCCATCGTGACCAGTGAACTGAGATAAGGCGGAGCTTTACCTAGCATGGACTTGTAGATGACCTGGAGCCAGTGGGTCTGGCGGTGAATATGTAGCAAGGGCCAGCCGACTAGAGCATACAAGTCGCAGTGGTGGGTGGTATAAGGTGCTTTAGTGACAAAACGGATGGCACTGTGATAAACTGCATCCAGTTTGCTGAGTAGAGTGTTGGAGGCAATTTTGTAGATGACATCGCCGAAGTCGAGGATCGGTAGGATAGTCAGTTTTACTAGGATAAGTTTGGCGACGTGAGTGAAGGAGGCTTTGTTGCGGAATAGAAAGCCGACTCTTGATTTGATTTTCAATTGGAGATGTTTGATATGAGTCTGGAAGGAGAGTTTACAGTCTAGCCAGACACCTAGGTACTTATAGATGTCCACATATTCAAGGTCGGAACCATCCAGGGTGGTGATGCTAGTCGGGCATGTGGGTGCAGGCAGCGATCGGTTGAAAAGCATGCATTTGGTTTTACTAGCGTTTAAGAGCAGTTGGAGGACACGGAAGGAGTGTTGTATGGCATTGAAGCTCAATTGGAGGTTAGATAGCACAGTGTCCAAGGACGGGCCGGAGGTATATATATATTGGTGTCGTCTGCGTAGAGGTGGACCAGGGAATCGCCCGCAGCAAAAACATCATTGATATATACAGAGAAAAGAGTCGGCCAGAGAATTGAACCCTGTGGCACCCCCATAGAGACTGCCAGAAGACCGGACAGCATGCCTTCCGATTTGACACACTAAACTCTGTCTGCAAAGTAATTGGTGAACCAGGCAAGGCAGTCATCCGAAAAACCAAGGCTACTGAGTCTGCTGATATGAATATGGTGATTGACAGAGTCGAAAGCCTTGGCCAGGTCGATGAAGACGGCTGCACAGTACTGTCTTTTATCGATGGCGGTTATGATATCGTTTAGTACCTTGAGTGTGGCTGAGGTGCACCCGTGACCGGCTCGGAAACCAGATTGCACAGCGGAGAAGGTACGGTGGGATTCGAGATGGTCAGTGACCTGTTTGTTGACTTGGCTTTCGAAGACCTTAGATAGGCAGGGCAGGATGGATATAGGTCTGTAACAGTTTGGGTCCAGGATGTCTCCCCCTTTGAAGAGGGGGATGACTGCGGCAGCTTTCCAATCCTTGGGGATCTCAGACGATATGAAAGAGAGGTTGAACAGGCTGGTAATAGGGGTTGCGACAATGGCGGCGGATAGTTTCAGAAATAGAGGGTCCAGATTGTCAAGCCCAGCTGATTTGTACGGGTCCAGGTTTTGCAGCTCTTTCAGAACATCTGCTATCTGGATTTGGGTAAAGGAGAACCTGGAGAGGCTTGGGCGAGGAGCTGCGGGGGGGGGCGGGGCTGTTGGCCGAGGTTGGAGTAGCCAGGCGGAAGGCATGGCCAGCCGTTGAGAAATGCTTGTTGAAGTTTTCGATAATCATGGATTTATCGGTGGTGACCGTGTTACCTAGCCTCAGTGCAGTGGGCAGCTGGCGGAGGTGCTCTTGTTCTCCATGGACTTCACAGTGTCCCAGAACTTTTTGGAGTTAGAGCTACAGGATGCAAACTTCTGCCTGAAGAAGCTGGCCTTAGCTTTCCTGACTGACTGCGTGTATTGGTTCCTGACTTCCCTGAACAGTTGCATATCGCGGGGACTTTGATGCTATTGCAGTCCGCCACAGGATGTTTTTGTGCTGGTCGAGGGCAGTCAGGTCTGGAGTGAACCAAGGGCTGTATCTGTTCTTAGTTCTGCATTTTTTGAACGGAGCATGCTTATCTAAAATGGTGAGGAAGTTACTTTTAAAGAATGACCAGGCATCCTCAACTGACGGGATGAGGTCAATGTCCTTCCAGGATACCCGGGCCAGGTCGATTAGAAAGGCCTGCTCACAGAAGTGTTTTAGGGAGCGTTTGACAGTGATGAGGGGTGGTCGTTTGACTGCGGCTCCGTAGCGGATACAGGCAATGAGGCAGTGATCACTGAGATCCTGGTTGAAGACAGCGGAGGTGTATTTGGAGGGCCAGTTGGTCAGGATGACGTCTATGAGGGTGCCCTTGTTTACAGAGTTAGGGTTGTACCTGGTGGGTTCATTGATGATTTTTGTGAGATTGAGGGCATCTAGATTAGATTGTAGGACTGCCGGGGTGTTAAGCATATCCCAGTTTAGGTCACTAACAGAACAAACTCTGAAGCTAGATGGGGGGCGATCAATTCACAAATGGTATCCAGGGCACAGCTGGGAGCTGAGGGGGGTCGGTAGCAGGCAGCAACAGTGAGAGACTTATTTCTGGAGAGAGTAATTTTCAAAATTAGTAGTTCGAACTGTTTGGGTATGGACCTGGGAAGTATGACATTACTTTGCAGGCTATCTCTGCAGTAGACTGCAACTCCTCCCCCTTTGGCAGTTCTATCTTGACGGAAGATGTTATAGTTGGGTATGGAAATCTCAGAATTTTTGGTGGCCTTCCTGAGCCAGGATTCAGACACGGCAAGGACATCAGGGTTAGCAGAGTGTGCTAAAGCAGTGAGTAAAACAAACTTAGGGAGGAGGCTTCTGATGTTGACATGTATGAAACCAAGGCTTTTTTGATCACAGAAGTCAACAAATGAGGGTGCCTGGGGACATGCAGGGCCTGGGTTTACCTCCACATCACCCGCGGCACAGAGAAGGAGTAGTATGAGGGTGTGGCTAAAGGCTATCAAAACTGGTCGCCTAGAGCATTGGGGACAGAGAATGAGAGGAGCAGGTTTCTGGGCATGGTAGAATATATTCAGGGCATAATGCGCAGACAGGGGTATGGTGGGGTGCGGGTACAGCGGAGGTAAGCCCAGGCACTGGGTGATGATGAGAGAGGTTGTATCTCTGGACATGCTGGTTGTAATGGGTGAGGTCACCGCATGTGTGGGAGATGGGACAAAGGAGGTATCAGGGGTATGAAGAGTGGAACTAGGGGCTCCATTGTGAACTAAAACAATGATAGCTAACCTGAACAACAGTATACAAGGCATATTGACATTTGAGAGAGACATACAGCGAGGCATACAGTGATCACAGGTGTTGAATTGGGAAAGCTAGCTAAAACAGTAGGTGAGACAACAACAGCTAATCAGCTAGCACAACAGCAGCAGGTAAAATGGCGTTGACTAGGCAACGGGGCCGACAGATAAAACATAAACAAGCAGAATGGAGTACCATGATTAATGGATAGTCCAGTGTGCATCAGCTATGTAGCCAAGTGATCAGTGTCCAGGGGGCAGCGGTGGATGGGGCAGGGAAGCTGGACTGGCGAGTGTTATCCAGGTTAAAAAACTAAAAAAAAAAAAACTAACAATGACTAAATAGCTTGTAGCTAGTTAGCTGGTTAGCTTCTGGAGGTTCTTGAGTGTGTTCTAAAAATAAAAAATAATAGTGATTCCGTATCACATTGGGTGAGGCAGGTTACCGGAAGGTATAAACAAATTAAAAATCAAAAAGAGATAGAAAGTAAATATGGGTCCAGTGAGTGTTTGGGACGCGGCGATTCAGACGGTTAGCAGGCCTGTGCTAACAAGCTAACAGATTAGTAGGCCGGGGCTAAACAAGGTAGCAGTTAGCGGACCGGGGCTAAACAAGCTAGCAGTTTGCAGGCCGAATTAGCAGGCAAGGAGATAGCAAGGGCTAGAGAGTTAACCTTTGGGGACGTCGCGATGGGGTGAGTCTGTTTATTCCTCTTCATGCGGTGACATCGATAGACCGGTCGTGGGTCCGGGTATTGTAGCCCAGGAGTATACTACGGTGGTAGCACAGGGGTTCTGGCCGGGCTAGCTTCAAGCTAAGTGGGTGGAAACGCTAGCCAGGGGTAATCGTCCGGGGTTGTGGTTTAGCTAGATAGCTAGTTGTGAAGATCCAGCTGAGAAATGTTCAGTTTGCGGTGGGAATCCGGGGATAAAAAAAATAGGTCCGTTATGCTCTGGTTAGAGGTTAGAGTCGCGTTGTTCGAACTGGCGAGAGCTTTCCGAGCTAAGGGTTAGCTGATGACCGGTTAGCTGAAGACCGCTAGCATAGCTGGTAGTTAGTTGGCTAGCTTCAGTTGAGGGGTTCCGGTTCCGAAGTAAATATAAATACTTTAGGAAAAACAGCTACATTGGGTGAGGCGGGTTGCAGGAGAGTATTTGGAAGCTGAGGTTTAGCAAAATGTTTTAAAAGATATGCAAAAGAAAACTAGAAGAAAAATATGTCAAAACGAAAAATAAAACGATATAAACGATATATACACAGGACACGATACGACAGGACGTCTTACTGCTACGCCATCTTGGGACTAAAATTAATTGTGCAGTGTAGAAATTGTGTCAGTTCTCTTGCGTTCTGTGCAACAGAGTCAGGTTATATGCAGCAGTTTGGGCCGCCTGGCTCGTTGCGAACTGTGTGAAGACTATTTCTTGCTAACAAAGACAGCCAACTTCGCCATACGGGGGATGATTTAACAAAAGCGCATTTGCGGAAAAAAAAGCACAATCGTTGCACGAATGTACCTAACCATAAACATCAATGCCTTTCTTAAAATCAATACACAGAAGTAAAAAAAATTAAACCTGCATATTTAGCTAAAAGAAATTCATGCTAGCAGGCAATATTAAACTAGGGAAATTGTGTCACTTCTCTTGCGTTCATTGCACGCAGATTCAGGGTATATGCAACAGTTTGGGCCGCCTGGCTCGTTGCGAACTAATTTGCCAGAATTTTATGTAATTATGGCATAACATTGAAGGTTGTGCAATGTAACAGTAATATTTAGACTTATGGATGCCACCTGTTAGATAAAATACGTAATGGTTCTGTATTTCACTAAAAGAATAATCGTTTTGTTTTTGAAATTATAGTTTCCGGATTTGACCATATTAATGACCTAAGGCTCGTATTTCTGTGTGTTATTATATTATAATGAAGTCTATGATTTGATAGAGCAGTCTGACTGAGCGGTGGTAGGCAGCAGCAGCAGGCTTGTAAGCATTCATTCAAACAGCACTTTACTGCGTTTGCCAGCAGCTCTTCGCAATGCTTCAAGCATTGCGCTGTTTATGACTTCAAGCCTATTAACTCCCAGGATTAGAATGGCAATACTAAAGTACCTATTAGAACATCCAATAGTCAAAGGTATATGAAATACAAATGGTATAGAGAGAAATAGTCCTATAATAACTACAACTTAAAACTTCCTACCTGGGAATTTTGAAGACTCATGTTAAAAGGAACCACCAGCTTTCATATGTTCTCATGTACTGAGCAAGGAACTTAAACGTTAGCTTTCTTACATGGCACATATTGCACTTTTACTTTCTTCTCCAACACTTTGTGTTTGCATTATTTAAACCAAACTGAACATGTTTCATTATTTATTTGAGGCTAAATTGATTTTATTGATGTATTATATTAAGTTAAAATAAAAGTGTTAATTGTTCATTCAGTATTGTAGAAATTGTCAATTTTACAAATATACACATAAAAATCGTCTGATTAATTGGTATCGGCTTTTTTTTGGTCCTCCAATAATCGGTATCGGCGTTGAAAAATCATAATCGGTCGACCTCTAGTGCAGTGTACTTTAGACAACAACATGACCATAGGCCTCAGTGAATATCACGGTACTATTGCAGATGTCATTAAAATAGCTACAGTAGCCTACATGAGGAAATGAACGAGGTCGACAGGAAGTTGATTTGAAATAAAAGGTTGTTAATGTCAATGATTAAAAACAGATAGAAGAGATGCTGGGTCACTACAGCACACTCCCACACACACACACACTCATACACACACTCATACACACACTCATACGCACACTCATACACACACACACACTCATACACACACACGCTCATACACACTCACACTCACACACAAACACACACAGACACACACACACACAAACACACACAGACACCCACACACACACACACACACACACACACACACACACACACACACACACACACACACACACACGCACGCACACACACACACACACAGTTGCCATTACCAGCGGCTTACCATACATCACACAGTGAGAGAGGTTGTATGGTACGACCTTCAAGGGAATAAACACAGACAAAACAAGTGAACATGCAAACACACAAAAACTAGTACAGTATCTAACATAGCACATGTGAGCATCTACTGACATGTAAGTGTTACTGATAGATACACAGACACACATACTGCATGTTAATGTTTTTACATGTATCTACGTATTTTGTCTGTAATGTGTTGCTCGTCGTGTGTCGGGACCCCAGTAAGACTAGCTGTCACCATTGGCGACAGGTAATGTGCATCCTGATCGAATGTAACAATATGTCATACTGTTTGCACATTGACAGTGGCCTTTTTTTTGTCAAGCTATTTAAAGTCAGTTATTTCCATTTTATTTCAGGCAGATGAAGATATGGAACTCGGGTGGTGTCGGCAGTAGAGTATTTGACAAAGCGTTGACATGTTAATAAAGAATGTATGCACAACTTCTTGTCTGATAACCAAACTAGACACTATCTCTATTCTTGTAGAGTTCACCCAGTCATGTAGTTCACCCAGTCAGCTAGAGTTCACCCAGTCAGGTAGAGTTCAAACAGTCATGTAGAGTTCACCCAGTCAGGTAGAGTTCACCCAGTCAGCTAGAGTTCAAACAGACAGGTAGAGTTCACCCAGTCATGTAGTTCACCCAGTCATGTAGTTCACCCAGTCAGGTAGTTCACCCAGTCATGTAGTTCACCCAGTCAGGTAGAGTTCAAACAGTCATGTAGAGTTCACCCAGTCAGGTAGAGTTCACCCAGTCAGGTAGAGTTCAAACAGTCATGTAGTACACCCAGTCATGTAGTTCACCCAGTCATGTAGTTCACCCAGTCAGGTAGAGTTCACCCAGTCAGGTAGTTCACCCAGTCAGGTAGTTCACCCAGTCATGTAGTTCACCCAGTCATGTAGTTCACCCAGTCATGTAGAGTTCACCCAGTCATGTAGTTCACCCAGTCATGTAGTTCACCCAGTCAGGTAGAGTTCACCCAGTCAGGTAGAGTTCAAACAGTCATGTAGTTCACCCAGTCATGTAGTTCACCCAGTCATGTAGTTCACCCAGTCATGTAGTTCACCCAGTCAGGTAGTTCACCCAGTCATGTAGTTCACCCAGTCATGTAGTTCACCCAGTCAGGTAGAGTTCAAACAGTCATGTAGTTCACCCAGTCATGTAGTTCACCCAGTCATGTAGTTCACCCAGTCATGTAGTTCACCCAGTCAGGTAGAGTTCAAACAGTCATGTAGTTCACCCAGTCATGTAGTTCACCCAGTCATGTAGTTCACCCAGTCATGTAGTTCACCCAGTCAGGTAGAGTTCACCCAGTCATGTAGTTCACCCAGTCAGGTAGAGTTCACCCAGTCATGTAGTTCACCCAGTCATGTAGTTCACCCAGTCAGGTAGGGTTCAACCAGTCATGTAGTTCACCCAGTCATGTAGTTCACCCAGTCATGTAGAGTTCACCCAGTCATGTAGTTCACCCAGTCATGTAGTTCACCCAGTCAGGTAGGGTTCAACCAGTCATGTAGTTCACCCAGTCATGTAGTTCACCCAGTCATGTAGAGTTCACCCAGTCATGTAGTTCACCCAGTCATGTAGTTCACCCAGTCATGTAGTTCACCCAGTCATGTAGAGTTCACCCAGTCATGTAGTTCACCCAGTCATGTAGAGTTCACCCAGTCATGTAGTTCACCCAGTCATGTAGAGTTCACCCAGTCATGTAGTTCACCCAGTCAGGTAGAGTTCACCCAGTCAGGTAGAGTTCAAACAGTCATGTAGTTCACCCAGTCAGGTAGTTCACCCAGTCAGGTAGAGTTCAAACAGTCATGTAGTTCACCCAGTCAGGTAGTTCACCCAGTCAGGTAGAGTTCAAACAGTCATGTAGTTCACCCAGTCAGGTAGTTCACCCAGTCAGGTAGAGTTCAAACAGTCATGTAGTTCACCCAGTCAGGTAGAGTTCAAACAGTCATGTAGTTCACCCAGTCAGGTAGAGTTCAAACAGTCATGTAGTTCACCCAGTCAGGTAGAGTTCAAACAGTCATGTAGTTCACCCAGTCAGGTAGTTCACCCAGTCAGGTAGAGTTCACCCAGTCAGGTAGAGTTCACCCAGTCAGGTAGAGTTCACCCAGTCAGGTAGAGTTCACCCAGTCATGTAGTTCACCCAGTCATGTAGTTCACCCAGTCAGGTAGTTCACCCAGTCAGGTAGTTCACCCAGTCATGTAGTTCACCCAGTCAGGTAGTTCACCCAGTCATGTAGTTCACCCAGTCATGTAGTTCACCCAGTCATGTAGTTCACTCAGTCAGGTAGAGTTCACCCAGTCAGGTAGAGTTCACCCAGTCATGTAGTTCACCCAGTCAGGTAGTTCACCCAGTCAGGTAGAGTTCACCCAGTCATGTAGTTCACCCAGTCAGGTAGAGTTCACCCAGTCAGGTAGTTCACCCAGTCAGGTAGTTCACCCAGTCATGTAGTTCACCCAGTCAGGTAGAGTTCAAACAGTCATGTAGTTCACCCAGTCAGGTAGAGTTCAAACAGTCATGTAGTTCACCCAGTCAGGTAGTTCACCCAGTCAGGTAGAGTTCACCCAGTCAGGTAGAGTTCACCCAGTCATGTAGTTCACCCAGTCAGGTAGAGTTCAACCAGTCATGTAGTTCACCCAGTCATGTAGTTCACCCAGTCAGGTAGAGTTCAAACAGTCATGTAGTTCACCCAGTCATGTAGTTCACCCAGTCATGTAGTTCACCCAGTCATGTAGTTCACTCAGTCAGGTAGAGTTCACCCAGTCAGGTAGAGTTCACCCAGTCAGGTAGTTCACCCAGTCATGTAGCTCACCCAGTCATGTAGTTCACCCAGTCATGTAGTTCACCCAGTCATGTAGTTCACCCAGTCAGGTAGAGTTCACCCAGTCAGGTAGAGTTCACCCAGTCATGTAGTTCACCCAGTCAGGTAGAGTTCACCCAGTCATGTAGTTCACCCAGTCAGGTAGAGTTCACCCAGTCATGTAGTTCACCCAGTCATGTAGTTCACCCAGTCAGGTAGAGTTCACCCAGTCAGGTAGTTCACCCAGTCAGGTAGTTCACCCAGTCATGTAGTTCACCCAGTCAGGTAGTTCACCCAGTCATGTAGTTCACCCAGTCAGGTAGAGTTCAACCAGTCAGGTAGAGTTCACCCAGTCATGTAGTTCACCCAGTCATGTAGAGTTCACCCAGTCATGTAGTTCACCCAGTCATGTAGTTCACCCAGTCATGTAGTTCACCCAGTCAGGTAGAGTTCACCCAGTCAGGTAGAGTTCACCCAGTCAGGTAGTTCACCCAGTCATGTAGAGTTCACCCAGTCATGTAGTTCACCCAGTCATGTAGTTCACCCAGTCATGTAGTTCACCCAGTCATGTAGTTCACCCAGTCAGGTAGAGTTCACCCAGTCAGGTAGAGTTCACCCAGTCATGTAGAGTTCACCCAGTCATGTAGTTCACCCAGTCAGGTAGAGTTCACCCAGTCATGTAGTTCACCCAGTCAGGTAGAGTTCACCCAGTCATGTAGTTCACCCAGTCAGGTAGAGTTCACCCAGTCATTTACTTATATTTTAATTTAGATTTGAAGTACATATTACACACATAACTCTCTCTTTCTCTCTCGCACACACGCACACATTTATGATGTCCGGGTCGACTCATAACTACAGTCCTCGTGGTTATTGCCCGCGGCGTCTTTAAGGTAATGAAATATTGTGTGTATGAAGGGCGTGTTCTTGGCGGGTGGATTGAATAAAGCGAAAACACTGCCTTAAACAGTCTAGCAATGTATCTTTCTAGTGCAATTTCTATCTGTGAGCTACACTGAGGTTTTCTTTCATTATTTGAGGCTCTCTGGTATTAGCCAGTAAGCCTAAGCTTCAGGGCCTAACTGTAGGCACGCCAAACAACAAACACACCAATCGCCAAATACTTTTGGGGAAACGGGCAGAGAAAGTTGAGGTTGAACCACAGAGGCAAAAAAAATATGAGTTTAATTGAACAAGAGGAAAGCTGTGAAATGGAGAGTTAAGAATAAAGAGAAGGAAGGGACAGAAAGGTCATGTTTGGGAAAGATGTGGTGAAGTGGTTTAAAGAGGATGATAGCAGTGTTATGTTGATCCCCTGAACAAGGCAGTTAACCCACTGTTCCCCTGAACAAGGCAGTTAACCCACTGTTCCCCTGAACAAGCCAGTTAACCCACTGTTCCCCTGAACAAGGCAGTTAACCCACTGTTCCCCTGAACAAGGCAGTTAACCCACTGTTCTCCTGAACAAGGCAGTTAACCCACTGTTCCCCTGAGCAAGGCAGTCAACCCACTGTTCCCCTGAACAAGGCAGTTAACCCACTGTTCCCCCAAACAAGGCAGTTAACCCACTGTTCCCCCGAGCAAGGAAGTTAACCCACTGTTCCCCTGAACAAGGCAGTTAACCCACTGTTCCCCTGAACAAGCCAGTTAACCCACTGTTCTCCTGAACAAGGCAGTTAACCCACTGTTCCCCTGAGCAAGGCAGTCAACCCACTGTTCCCCTGAACAAGGCAGTTAACCCACTGTTCCTCCAAACAAGGCAGTTAACCCACTGTTCCCCTGAGCAAGGAAGTTAACCCACTGTTCCCCTGAGCAAGGCAGTTAACCCACTATTCCCCCAAACAAGGCAGTTAACCCACTGTTCCCCTGAGCAAGGCAGTTAACCCACTGTTCCCCTGAGCAAGGCAGTTAACCCACTGTTCCCCTGAGCAAGGCAGTTAACCCACTGTTCCCCTGAGCAAGGCAGTTAACCCACTGTTTCCCTGAGCAAGGCAGTTAACCCACTGCTCCCTGGACACCGATATAATATGGATGTCGATTTTCTTTTACTTCGCGTTTTTTTTAATTTTCATGAATGTTTGAGAATGACATATAGTAAGGCATTTGTGAAAATTCTATAGCAATATAGAGTGGGTCAATTAATACTGCAGGAAGTAAAACTGAATAAAAACATCTGTCCTGTCCAGGACTGGAGTCTACACAAAACGGTGCGCCATAGCCAATCAGAGTCACAGTAGGCCTATATGTAAAAAAAACTGTACTGTGTGTTTACAGGTCAGTAGGGCCTGTCATCAATCACTTTGAACTGGACTGTGTGTTTACAGGCAGTAGGGCCTGTTATCATTCACTATGAACTGGACTGTGTGTTTACAGGCAGTAGGGCCTGTTATCATTCACTATGAACTGGACTGTGTGTTTACAGGCAGTAGGGCCTGCCATCATTCACTATGAACTGGACTGTGTGTTTACAGGTCAGTAGGGCCTGTCATCAATCACTATGAACTGGACTGTGTGTTTACAGGCAGTAGGGCCTGTTATCATTCACTATGAACTGGACTGTGTGTTTACAGGCAGTAGGGCCTGTCATCATTCACTATGAACTGGACTGTGTGTTTACAGGCAGTAGGGCCTGTTATCATTCACTATGAACTGGACTGTGTGTTTACAGGCAGTAGGGCCTGTCATCATTCACTATGAACTGGACTGTGTGTTTACAGGCAGTAGGGCCTGTTATCATTCACTATGAACTGGACTGTGTGTTTACAGGCAGTAGGGCCTGTTATCATTCACTATGAACTGGACTGTGTGTTTACAGGCAGTAGGGCCTGCCAACATTCACTATGAACTGGACTGTGTGTTTACAGGCAGTAGGGCCTGTTATCATTCACTATGAACTGGACTGTGTGTTTACAGGCAGTAGGGCCTGTCATCATTCACTATGAACTGGACTGTGTGTTTACAGGCAGTAGGGCCTGTTATCATTCACTATGAACTGGACTGTGTGTTTACAGGCAGTAGGGCCTGTTATCATTCACTATGAACTGGACTGTGTGTTTACAGGCAGTAGGGCCTGCCAACATTCACTATGAACTGGACTGTGTGTTTACAGGCAGTAGGGCCTGTTATCATTCACTATGAACTGGACTGTGTGTTTACAGGCAGTAGGGCCTGTCATCATTCACTATGAACTGGACTGTGTGTTTACAGGCAGTAGGGCCTGTCATCATTCACTATGAACTGGACTGTGTGTTTACAGGCAGTAGGGCCTGTTATCATTCACTATGAACTGGACTGTGTGTTTACAGGCAGTAGGGCCTGTTATCATTCACTATGAACTGGACTGTGTGTTTACAGGCAGTAGGGCCTGTTATCATTCACTATGAACTGGACTGTGTGTTTACAGGCAGTAGGGCCTGCCATCATTCACTATGAACTGGACTGTGTGTTTACAGGTCAGTAGGGCCTGTCATCAATCACTATGAACTGGACTGTGTGTTTACAGGCAGTAGGGCCTGCCAACATTCACTATGAACTGGACTGTGTGTTTACAGGCAGTAGGGCCTGTTATCATTCACTATGAACTGGACTGTGTGTTTACAGGCAGTAGGGCCTGTCATCATTCACTATGAACTGGACTGTGTGTTTACAGGCAGTAGGGCCTGTTATCATTCACTATGAACTGGACTGTGTGTTTACAGGCAGTAGGGCCTGTTATCATTCACTATGAACTGGACTGTGTGTTTACAGGCAGTAGGGCCTGCCAACATTCACTATGAACTGGACTGTGTGTTTACAGGCAGTAGGGCCTGTTATCATTCACTATGAACTGGACTGTGTGTTTACAGGCAGTAGGGCCTGTCATCATTCACTATGAACTGGACTGTGTGTTTACAGGCAGTAGGGCCTGTTATCATTCACTATGAACTGGACTGTGTGTTTACAGGCAGTAGGGCCTGTTATCATTCACTATGAACTGGACTGTGTGTTTACAGGCAGTAGGGCCTGTCATCATTCACTATGAACTGGACTGTGTGTTTACAGGCAGTAGGGCCTGTTATCATTCACTATGAACTGGACTGTGTGTTTACAGGCAGTAGGGCCTGTTATCATTCACTATGAACTGGACTGTGTGTTTACAGGCAGTAGGGCCTGTTATCATTCACTATGAACTGGACTGTGTGTTTACAGGCAGTAGGGCCTGTTATCATTCACTATGAACTGGACTGTGTGTTTACAGGCAGTAGGGCCTGTTATCATTCACTATGAACTGGACTATGTGTTTACAGGCAGTAGGGCCTGCCAACATTCACTATGAACTGGACTGTGTGTTTACAGGCAGTAGGGCCTGTTATCATTCACTATGAACTGGACTGTGTGTTTACAGGCAGTAGGGCCTGTTATCATTCACTATGAACTGGACTGTGTGTTTACAGGCAGTAGGGCCTGCCAACATTCACTATGAACTGGACTGTGTGTTTACAGGCAGTAGGGCCTGTTATCATTCACTATGAACTGGACTGTGTGTTTACAGGCAGTAGGGCCTGTCATCATTCACTATGAACTGGACTGTGTGTTTACAGGCAGTAGGGCCTGTTATCATTCACTATGAACTGGACTGTGTGTTTACAGGCAGTAGGGCCTGTTATCATTCACTATGAACTGGACTGTGTGTTTACAGGCAGTAGGGCCTGCCAACATTCACTATGAACTGGACTGTGTGTTTACAGGCAGTAGGGCCTGTTATCATTCACTATGAACTGGACTGTGTGTTTACAGGCAGTAGGGCCTGTCATCATTCACTATGAACTGGACTGTGTGTTTACAGGCAGTAGGGCCTGCCAACATTCACTATGAACTGGACTGTGTGTTTACAGGCAGTAGGGCCTGCCAACATTCACTATGAACTGGACTGTGTGTTTACAGGCAGTAGGGCCTGTTATCATTCACTATGAACTGGACTGTGTGTTTACAGGTCAGTAGGGCCTGTTATCATTCACTATGAACTGGACTGTGTGTTTACAGGCAGTAGGGCCTGTCATCAATCACTTTGAACTGGACTGTGTGTTTACAGGCAGTAGGGCCTGCCATCATTCACTATGAACTGGACTGTGTGTTTACAGGCAGTAGGGCCTGCCATCATTCACTATGAACTGGACTGTGTGTTTACAGGTCAGTAGGGCCTGTCATCAATCACTTTGAACTGGACTGTGTGTTTACAGGCAGTAGGGCCTGTCATCAATCACTTTGAACTGGACTGTGTGTTTACAGGCAGTAGGGCCTGTTATCATTCACTATGAACTGGACTGTGTGTTTACAGGCAGTAGGGCCTGTTATCATTCACTATGAACTGGACTGTGTGTTTACAGGCAGTAGGGCCTGTTATCATTCACTATGAACTGGACTGTGTGTTTACAGGCAGTAGGGCCTGTTATCATTCACTATGAACTGGACTGTGTGTTTACAGGCAGTAGGGCCTGTTATCATTCACTATGAACTGAACTGTGTGTTTACAGGCAGTAGGGCCTGCCATCATTCACTATGAACTGGACTGTGTGTTTACAGGCAGTAGGGCCTGCCATCATTCACTATGAACTGGACTGTGTGTTTACAGGCAGTAGGGCCTGTTATCATTCACTATGAACTGGACTGTGTGTTTACAGGCAGTAGGGCCTGTTATCATTCACTATGAACTGGACTGTGTGTTTACAGGCAGTAGGGCCTGTTATCATTCACTATGAACTGGACTGTGTGTTTACAGGCAGTAGGGCCTGTTATCATTCACTATGAACTGGACTGTGTGTTTACAGGCAGTAGGGCCTGTTATCATTCACTATGATCTGGACTGTGTGTTTACAGGCAGTAGGGCCTGTCATCAATCACTATGAACTGGACTGTGTGTTTACAGGCACTAGGGCCTGTTATCATTCACTATGAACTGGACTGTGTGTTTACAGGCAGTAGGGCCTGTTATCATTCACTATGAACTGGACTGTGTGTTTACAGGCAGTAGGGCCTGTTATCATTCACTATGAACTGGACTGTGTGTTTACAGGCAGTAGGGCCTGTTATCATTCACTATGAACTGGACTGTGTGTTTACAGGCAGTAGGGCCTGTTATCATTCACTATGAACTGGACTGTGTGTTTACAGGCAGTAGGGCCTGTTATCATTCACTATGAACTGGACTGTGTGTTTACAGGCAGTAGGGCCTGTTATCATTCACTATGAACTGGACTGTGTGTTTACAGGCAGTAGGGCCTGTTATCATTCACTATGAACTGGACTGTGTGTTTACAGGCAGTAGGGCCTGCCATCATTAGCAGTAGCAACAGCGTGACTTTAGATAATTTGAACACATTCACCAAAAGCCACAAAACTGAAAAACGAAATGAGGGGAAAAAGTTGGTCATTCATTCACCTACTCCTCCAATGACATGACATTCTCCCAGTAGCTAGCCTCGCTAATGTCAGGCTCCATGTTTTTACCTTATAATAATTAGCTAGCTACATAAATAGATACGCTAGCCCAGGCAGGGGTGTCAAACTCAATCAGAGCACGAACCATATCGGGAAAAAAACAACGAATTTGCATTTTAACATATTAGCTTTTTAACATATTTTGACAAAATAGATATATAATACTTGTCATTTGCTGCTATGCTTGCAGATGTGCATAATATGTTGCAAACACCCTAATCAAAGAGTATTTAATAACTACGAATAACAACAACAAAAACAGAGCTATAGGTTGTTGTAAAGTTGGAGCTTTTTAGTTTGTCTGAATTGGCAGGTTTTACACACCAGCCAAGCTTCTGGGAGAACGTGATGGTTCTCTTTTCATTAGCATGTGAAATTTTATTTTTATTTAACTAGGCAAGTCAGTTAAGAACAAATTCTTATTTACAATGATGACCTAGGAACAGTGGGTTAACTGCCTGTTCAGGGGCAGAACAACAGATTTGTACCTTGTCAGCTTGGGGATTTGAACTTGTGACCTACCAGTTGGTTGCCCAACACTCTAACCACTAGGATACCATGCCGCCCCAATTAAACCATGTTTTCACGGTTGAATGGTGCATTGCTGTATGGTGCACTCAAAATGTAGCTATTGTAGTTGAGTCGCCATCTTAGGCTACAGCTCAAATGGTGCATTGTAATTGGTCCACATGTTTCTATTTTGTTGCAGGTTTTTTTTTTGGGGGGTATTTAAATGTCAAGCTTTAAAAAAAAAAATGAAGCCAGACTGCAACATTTTAGTAGCATATCTAGGACCTTTGGCACCTGTGTCTGTACACTTTCTATCTGCTGCAAACTGTTAACGGGACACACGAAAGCAGCGCAATTGAAGTTTTCACTTTATCACATATAGTCAGGCAGGTGCTGGTGAGTTATTAACGATCACCAACGGGTTAACAAACAGCTGACCTGCGATCCACAAACACACAGCATATGACTGATATGACTGATAAGTGGTCAGTTTTGATGGCTACTTCTCCTTATTGTGAAAGAATTCTGCTCACTCAGGCAATATCCGCTTGCCAGGCCCAAATAGGGAGCATGTGGCAGGAAGAGGAAGGAGGCGGAACGTCCCTAACCAGAAACAGAGTGTCAGCGGCTGCGGTTTCTATTGCATGGGCTTATAGCAGGGACCTGCAGACCGTAGGCATTATCCTGTCCTGTCAATTCCTCAACCAGGCCTTCTGGAGACATTGTGCAGAAGGGATAAAATACACACACACACAATCATGCAATCGTAGCATATGCACACACACAAAAACACACACACACAAACACACACATATTAGATAAGCATTACGCTGTATGACTGTTGATACCCACAATTTCTCTAAAATAGATGATCTTTGGACCATCTCATTTATTGCAATGACATTCTGACATTACACCCTGACATAACACCCTGACATTACACCCTGACATTACACCCTGACATAACACCCTGACATAACACCCTGACATAACTCCCTGACATAACACCCTGACATAACCCCTGACATAACCACCTGACATAACCCCCTGACATAACCCCCTGACATAACCACCTGACATAACACCCTGACATAACACCTTGACATAACACCCTGACATAACACCCTGACATAACACCCTGACATAACTCCCTGACATAACACCCTGACATAACCCCCTGACATAACCACCTGACATAACACCCTGACATAACACCCTGACATAACTCCCTGACATAACACCCTGACTTAACACCCTGACATAACACCCTGACATAACACCCTGACATAACTCCCTGACATAACACCCTGACATAACACCCTGACATAACTCCCTGACATAACACCCTGACATAACCCCTGACATAACCACCTGACATAACCCCCTGACATAACACCCTGACATAACCACCTGACATAACACCCTGACATAACACCTTGACATAACCCCCTGACAAAAACCCCTGACATAACCACCTGACATAACCCCCTGACATAACACCTTGACATAACCCCCTGACAAAAACCCCTGACATAACACCCTGACATTACACCCTGACATTACACCCTGACATAACCACCTGACATAACCCCCTGACATTACACCCTGACAAAACCCCCTGACGTTACACCCTCACATTACACCCTGATATAACCCCCTGACATTACACCCTGACATTACACCCAGACTTAACACCCTGACATTACACCCTGACATAACACCCTGACATAACCACCTGTCATAACCCCCTGACATTACCCCCTGACATAACCACCTGACATAACACCCTGACATAACACCCTGACATAACCCCCTGACATTACACCCTGATGTTACACCCAGACGTTACACCCTGACATAACCCCCTGACATAACCACCTGACATAACCCCCTGACATAACACCCTGACATAACCCCCTGACATAACCACCTGACATAACCACCTGACATAACCCCCTGACATAACCACCTGACATAACACCCTGACATAACCCCCTGACATTACACGCTGACATTACACCCTGACATAACCCCCTGACATTACACCCTGACAAAACCACCTGACATGACCACCTGACATAACACCCTGACATAACACCCTGACATAACCCCCTGACATTACACCCTGACATAACCACCTGACATGACCACCTGACATAACACCCTGACATAACACCCTGACATTACACCCTGACATAACCCCCTGACATAACCCCCTGACATAACCACCTGACATAACCACCTGACATTACCCCCTGACATAACCCCCTGACATAACACCCTGACATAACACCCTGACATTACACCCTGACATAACCCCCTGACATAACCACCTGACATTACACCCTGACATTACACCCTGACAACACCCTGACACACAGAGGATGTGTGTCCATAACACCCATAACACCCTGACATAACACACTGATAACACCCTGACATAACCCCCTGACATAACACCCTGACATTACACCCTGACATAACTCCCTGACATAACACCCTGACATAACCCCCTGACATTACCCCCTGACATAACCCCCTGACATAACACCCTGACATAACACCCTGACATTACACCCTGACATAACCCCCTGACATAACCACCTGACATTACACCCTGACATTACAGCCTGACAACACCCTGACACACAGAGGATGTGTGTCCATAACACCCTGACATAACACCCTGACACAGAGATGATTCCCTCTCCATTACACCCTGACACACAGAGGATACCCTCTCCATTACACCCTGACACACAGAGGATACCCTCTCCATTACACCCTGACACAGAGGATACCCTCTCCATTACACCCTGACACACAGAGGATAGCCTCTCCATTACACCCTGACACACAGAGGATACCCTCTCCATTACACCCTGACACACAGAGGATACCCTCTCCATTACACCCTGACACACAGAGGATAGCCTCTCCATTACACCCTGACACAGAGGATACCCTCTCCATTACACCCTGACACACAGAGGATACCCTCTCCATTGCACCCTGACACACAGAGGATACCCTCTCCATTGCACCCTGACACACAGAGGATACCCTCTCCATTACACCCTGACACACAGAGGATACCCTCTCCATTACACCCTGACACACAGAGGATAGCCTCTCCATTACACCCTGACACAGAGGATACCCTCTCCATTACACCCTGACACACAGAGGATAACCTCTCCATTACACCCTGACACACAGAGGATACCCTCTCCATTACACCCTGACACACAGAGGATACCCTCTCCATTGCACCCTGACACACAGAGGATACCCTCTCCATTACACCCTGACACACAGAGGATACCCTCTCCATTACACCCTGACACACAGAGGATACCCTCTCCATTACACCCTGACACACAGAGGATAACCTCTCCATCCACACAGTGGCATACAGTAAACCTTACCTTGTGCTTCCCAGTACATTATGCCAAAATTTTGTGACATTTTAGTTTGTTTTGGTGTTCAGCAGTGTTTTTTTTCTTGAGGCTTGTCGATGTTTGGTAGCCGAAGTCTACGCCCCTTTGTCAGTGATTGGTCAACAGTAGGGCTTCTTTAATTAGATGACAGACGACTAGTTTGCGTGCACATTTTTTCACTTGAGAAATACTGCACCAAATATCTTAGTTAGGCGTTAAATTGTGGGACAAAGACCTCCTCTGCAAAAATGTCTTAAATTAATTGTAGATTTCTTGATTTATCTAAGATTAATTCAGACTATTTTGAGGAAGTGTATTTTTTCCCACGGCGTCTCGAGAGGGACAAACAGTCAAATTTGATGCTTTTTTTGTTTGTTTTTCAAGCAAATATTTATTAAGTGAGTATGTGATAAAAATAATTTATATGTCTAAAGATAATGATTAAATAATTCCACTCTGAAACCATATAATTCTATGAAATGTATGAATCATAAAACTATAATCTGATGGTGTGTGTAGTTTTTGTCCGAATTAGAACAAGGACCTTTTGTTCCTTTTTAGCATGTAAGCAGGGTGCAAGTGTGAAACAAATGATAAGAGGAGCTATCAACAGACAAGTTGTACTACTGTGTTCCTTACAGGACATTCTGTCTCCCCCCGTGGAGGGGAGAAACTGTTAGGCATGCAGAAAATTATGAAACATATTGCAGATTAAACAATGTATCTGTATAGTGGAAAAAAACACAGACTGTCTGAGCAAGGCGTAGCTTAAGATTTGAACTTGTATGTATGTGCGTAGGATACCTACTGTTTGTGTGTGAAGGTATGTGCGTAAGGAGCCAGTATAAAATTGATGTTTTTGTACAACGGACTAGGACGTCCTCGTGAATAAACATTTTGACTATTGTAAACTGAGAAATCTGTCTGTTTCTTTTAAACCAGAATCTTACAAACGCTGGGTTGCAGACTGAATAGATTAATTGAAGTTTATGAACATGATAACAAAATTCTAAAATTAGTATGCCAGGCACAGACGCTCACTTCGGCCAATCGGAGTTCTGCTGGGAGAAAACCAAACCTAGTATGAGTGACATGGGGGGTCCTGGGGGGGTCCGGGGATGTGATTGGTTTGACTGCTTCAACACACTTTGCTTACAACCCATGCAGTCACTCGGTCAACAGGATGACTGATTCATGTGGTTTTTACAGTGAGTAGTGGTCTCCTGTGGGATGGGGGGTTTAGACCACGGTCAGTGGGAACTTAACAGTGGACAAGCTCACATGGGAGACCCCTGTCAATTAGGACTATGTGTTGCTAGGATAACAGCTGTGTGCCAAACCAGGCCTGGCAGGTAGAGCGTAATATGTGACAATATATCCCCAGGTATACTTTCAAGGTATAGGGACATTTTAGTTTATTTCAATATGCTGTATAGGCAATTATACACTGGGTGGTTCGAGGCCTGAATGCTGATTGGCTGGCAGCCGGTATATCAGACCGTATACCACGGGTATGGCAAAACATGTATTTTTACAGTTCTAATTACATTGGTAACCAGTTCATAATAGCAATAAAGCCCCTTGGGGGTTTGTGGTATATTGCCACGGCTAAGAGCTACGGGTAATATACCACGGCTAAGGGCTACGGGTAATATACCATGGCTAAGGGCTACGGGTAATATACCACGGCTAAGGGCTACGGGTAATATACCACGGCTAAGGGCTACGGGTAATATACCACGCTAAGGGCTACGGGTAATATACCACGCTAAGGGCTACGGGTAATATACCACGGCTAAGGGCTACGGGTAATATACCACGGCTAAGGGCTACGGGTAATATACCATGGCTAAGGGCTACGGGTAATATACCATGGCTAAGGGCTACGGGTAATATACCACGGCTAAGGGCTACGGGTAATATACCACGGCTAAGGGCTACGGGTAATATACCACGGCTAAGGGCTATGGGTAATATACCACGGCTAAGGGCTACGGGTAATATACCATGGCTAAGGGCTACGGGTAATATACCATGGCTAAGGGCTACGGGTAATATACCATGGCTAAGGGCTACGGGTAATATACCACGGCTAAGGGCTACGGGTAATATACCATGGCTAAGGGCTATGGGTAATATACCACGGCTAGAGCTACGGGTAATATACCATGGCTAAGGGATATGGGTAATATACCATGGCTAAGGGATATGGGTAATATACCACGGCTAAGGGCTACGGGTAATATACCACGGCTAAGACCTATGGGTAATATACCATGGCCTTATTACTTAAATATACAAATGATGGGAACCATAGGCTACAGACAATATGATACAGACTCGATTAATTAGGTCCGATTTCAAGTTTTCATAACAATCGGAAATCGGTGTTTTTGGGTGCCGATTTCCGATTATTTTTTTATTTAAACAAACTTTTTTTATACCTTTTATTTAACTAGGCAAGTCAGTTAAGAACACATTCTTATTTTCAATGATTGTCTAGGAACTGTGGGTTAACTGCCTTGTTCAGCGGCAGAACGACAGATTTTCACCTTGTCAGCTCAGGGGTTCCAATCTTGCAACCGCACAGTTAACTAGTCCAACGCTCTAACCATTGCACTCCACGAGTAGCCTGCCTGTTACGCGAATGTAGTAGAAGCCAAGGTAAATTGCTAGCTAGCATTAAACTTATCTTATAAAAAACAATCAATCATAATCACTAGTTATAACTACTGATCCAGTTTAGCAGGCAATATTAACCAGGTGAAATTGTGTCATTTCTCTTGCGTTCATTGCACGCAGAGTCAGGGTATATGCAACAGTTTGGGCTGCCTGGCTCATTGTGAACTAATTTGCCAGAATTTTATGTAATTATGACACACATTGAAGGTTGTGCAATGTAACAAGAATATTTAGACTTAGGGATGCCACCCGTTAGATAAAATACCGAACGGTTCCGTATTTCACTGAAATAATAAACGTTTTGTTTTCGAAATGATAGTTTCCGGATTCGATCATATTAATGACCAAAGGCTCGTATTTCTGTGTGTTATTATGTTATAATTAAGTCTGATTTGATAGAACAGTCTGACTGAGCAGCAGCAGGCCCGTAATCATTCATTCAAACAGCACTTTTGTGCGTTTTGCCAGCAGCTCTTCACAAGCACAGCACTGTTTATGACTTCAAGCCTATCAGTCTAATGGCTGGTGTAACCAATGTGAAATGTCTAGCTAGTTAGCTGGGTGTGCGCTAATACTGTTTCAAACGTCACTCGCTTTTAGATTTGGAGTAGTTATTCCGCTTGCGCTGCAAGGGCCGCGGCTTTTGTGGAGCGATGGGTAACGATGCTTCAAGTGTGGCTGTTGTCAATGTGTTCCTGGTTAGGGGCAAGGAGGGGGACGGAAGCTATACTGTTACACTGGCAATACTATAGTGCCTATAAGAACATCCAATAGTCAAAGGTATATGAAATACAAATGGTATAGAGAGAAATAGTCCTATAAATACTATATTAACTACAACCAAAAACTTCTTACCTTGGAATATTGAAGTCTCATGTTAAAAGGAACCACCAACTTTCATATGTTCTCATGTTCTGAGCAAGGAACTTCAACGTTAGCTTTTTTACATGGCACATATTACTTTCTTCTCCAACACTTTGTTTTTGCATTATTTAAACCAAATGGAACATGTTTCATTATTTATTTGAGGCTAAATTGATTTTATTGATGTTTTATATTAAGTTAACATAAGTGTTAATTCAGTATTGTTGTAATTGTCATTATTACAAATAAAATAAAATAAAAATTGGCCGATTAATCGGTATCAGCTTTTTTGGTCCTCCAATAATCGGTATCGGTACTGAAAAATCATAATCACTTGACCTCTAATACAGACCCTAGACTACAGACGATAGGATACAGACCATAGGTTTCCAACCATAGGATACAGAACCTAGGCTACAGACCATAGGATACAGACCCTAGGATACTGAACCTAGGCTACAGAACCTAGGCTACAGAACCTAGGCTACAGACCCTAGGCTACAGACCATAGGATACAGACCCTAGGCTACAGACTATAGGATACAGACCCTAGGCTACAGACCATAGGATACAGACCATAGGATACAGACCCTAGGCTACAGACCATAGGATACAGACCATAGGATACAGACCCTAGGCTACAGACCATAGGATACAGACCATAGGATACAGACCCTAGGCTACAGACCCTAGGCTACAGACCGTAGGATACAGACCCTAGGCTACAGACCATAGGATACAGACCCTAGGCTACAGACCATAGGATACAGACCCTAGGCTACAGACCCTAGGCTACAGACCATAGGATACAGACCCTAGGCTACAGACCATAGGATATAGACCTTAGGCTACAGAACCTAGGCTACAGAACCTAGGCTACAACTTTGTATCACAGATATGTGTTGAGTTAGATAGTGGTGCATGGTGTATGACTCACCTTCCACGAGTAAGTATGAGGTTGATATTTTAAGAGGGTTGGTATACAGGCTATTATTCATCGGGCCCGCCTTATAGAGCCCCACAGTGAAGGTGCCATAACACCCATAAAACCTAGTGGTCAAACTGAGAAATGGTTGCAATCATTTTCCCACTATGTAATTATGAGGGAATATGTTGATAAAAGTCACCTTGTCCGAGAGAGATTTACATGATTATCAAAAAGTCATGCCAGGGTAAACCTACATGAAACACAGCCCTTATTTTAAGTGTTTCTAAAATCCCCTATGGGAAAAATGAATGGTGGAAAAACGATTGGAAAACAATTGCCTTATGAGTACTTATAGGTATTATGACTCATAGTCTATCTAGGCCTATATCACATGTTTTTGGAATAGCTTAGAACAGGTGCACAGTGCCTCCACACACAGTGACGTTTAGCGACTGCATGCATGTAATGTTATAATACTTTCATGTTGATCTACATCAAATGAAGCCACACAAGAGACGCAGGTGTCAGTCACTGTTTGACCGTGTTTAATCGGAGTTAATGCAATAACATGCGTGAAACTATGTTGCGCGCGGGAAATAGGTTCTTTGCGCGAATGCGTAGACAAATGAGGCGAACAGAAACGAAAATATAGTAGCCTATGTATCAAAAACGTTTAGCCTTATATATATATAAATAGCCTACATATTGTGCGCTCAAATAGCAGATATGTAGCCTACTATAAACTGACAGTGAGACCAAATAATCCCCGCGGCAGTGGCACTATTAGAACGGACTAATAATAACCTACACGTTCGTTTGTAAAACGAGGTAGATAAATTAAGCCATCAGGTTGTTAAGTATTGTCCTATATACATTTCCGTTTCGTTTTCCTCCATTGTATTCCTCGGTGTGACGCCTCAACACACCCTCACGATGGGCAAATCCATGCGCTGATAACCAAGACATCATGAGAGTAAATCCTCTCGTACATAGTAACAGTGTTGCATGTCAGTGTTCCCAGCAAAGACCGGTTGAACACCCAGCTGGCCAGATCCATCTAATGGTATAACGGTCAATAGCATTAATAATAATAATAATAATAATGATCAAACCGTTTTTTAAATGTTTTTTTTATTAGGACTATTGACATAAAAAACCCAGGAAATCAACTCAAAGTGATTTTAATTTAGGAAATCTGTTCCCAAGTATTCCCACGCATAGAGAGACGTATAGTATGTGATTTTATCCGCATGTAATCAAGGTTCGAAATTATTCTCTGGTTTAACTATGTTCCAGTCCCCCGACCATCCTTTCAAGGAAACATAGTCCAAAGGTTGTAATGTAATTGGGGGACCCTGCTGTAATAACTAACTATACACATAATGCCTTTGTATTGCAGCCGATGGATTAAAGAGAGCAGGTTTGTACGGGATTAAATAGACTACAGACAGATGTTGATGCAGCACAACGACGCTTTTGTCTATCTATCAACCGTCATTGAGCCAGATATGACTGATTAACAACAGTGATTTAAGGAGTTTATCATTCGTGATAAAGATGTAAACTGTGTAGAGCTGAGAGTGAATATTTCATTCATGTCTGGGTGTAAAACATGTGCTCGGCTGGGTAACGCCACGGCATCCACGTTGCCATTAGGCTACAGTAGTGACAGCCATAGACCGCGAGCATGCTGATGATGCTGGTCATCGGGATACAGAACTCCCTGAGAGCATCCATAAACCATAAATACCGAGCATCCATATACGGAAATTGAAACACTGATGTGTCAGATACAAAATGTAAGATACTTACATGTTAATGTTCTTTTAGGTACCCAACCGTTGTCTCTCGACCTTGATGCCTTCGGGTGGATGAAGTCATGATTCAAATTTCTACGGAAATGTACAATGATATGGAACGTCGTTCGTAATTTGTTGGTCCTCGCAGTTATTCTAGGTCTATGGCGGCAGCGTCGTGTGGCCGCTAAACGCTGCTTGATCCGCACATTCAAAGAGGCTGATGTCGCCCAATGATATTCGCCCCCCTATGGCGCTATCGCGTCTGGACCAATTGGCGTGATGCAGGATCTCGCGAATGAGAGGTGTCGATATGAGTGAGTTGTGGCTTCACGGTGACTTTTTTTTTTTTTTTTTTTTACAATATTATGTCGAATTATGAGTCAAGGCTACATGGAGATGTCGTTCATTTCAACAGTGTACATGATGCAATGTTAAATGGGAGAACGTGTAGACTAGAATAATGAGAATGATTTTGGAGAAGCTTCTACTGTAGCCTACCAATATGTTTATGGTTTTCCATATTTACAAGTTGACATTTTTCTTTCACTGCTGTTGTGTTGTAGGCTAGTCTGCAACCCTGTCTGGGTGTAATTAAATCCATGTCACGTTTGGGTTGTCATGTTGAGGCCATCTGAGGGTTACAGTTTGCAGTAGCACCTTCTTCTTCAGGAAGTGATGTTCCCCCGGATGTTAGGCTCTCCTTAGTGGCTGTAGGGTGTGTGTCAGAGGCAGAGCAAGTGCATCCCAGTCTCATACCGCTCGAGTCACGTGCACGAGCATTGCAAAATAAATTTAGAAATCCATGTTATTCAATTATTGCACCAACACTGCTCGCGCACGCCAACGAGCGTCTGCATTGCCAAGGGCTAAAAAATAGAAGTCATTCCTATTTCTGACATCTCCCCATCTCCTCATTGGTTTATAGAAGCAGGTGCCCACGTGCCATCTCCTCACTGGTTATACCCACATTGTTGATTGAAAGACGAATGCCGGTTGTCATGGTAATACTATGAAAGTTTAGATGCCAATCACCATATAAGCTAAAAGATGAAAAAGCCTGGAAGGATAGATGACTACAAACGAGTCGGTTGACCGTTTTTATGTGTGGATTTATTGTCGGAGTAGAGGACCTTGTGCATTTCAGGTAAAATAACATCCTAATGTTTATATCTCAGGACAAATTAGCTAGCAACAGCAAGCTAGCTAAATGGGGCAAATTAGCTAGCAAGTGTAAGCTAACTAGCTAAATTGTCCCCAAATTAATGTCATTGGTTCAGAGTTTGTTTTGATATTTTAACCTGCGTGTCATGATCGCGTTTAGTGTAGGGGGACAAAATACATCTATGCATGATGTCGCACCCGCACAGCCGGTTTGGGTTCCGTGTCAGAGGTTTGTCTGTTTTTGTGGTCAGATGAGAAGTTTTGTTTTCTGCTTTAGTTGAGTTCACAAGCAATGCATTTAAAGTTTCTGCTGTTGATGCAATTAAAATATGTGTGCAGTTAGTGTGCAGAGTCTCTCTCTCACTGTCATGTTAATTATCTCTCCCTTATCACTGTCATGTTAATTATCTCTCCCTTATCAGTCATGTTACTTATTGTAACGCTCGTCTGATGAAGAGTGAGGAGTGGACCAAAGCGCAGCGTGGTATGCGTTCATGATTTTTTATTAGCTCAGAACACTTTGAACAAAAATAACAAAGAGACAAACCAACAGTTCTGTAAGGTAAACAAACTAAACAGAAAACTACCCACAAAACGTAGGTGGGAAAAGGCAAACCTAAGTATGGCTCCCAATCAGAGACAACGATAGACAGCTGTCCCTGATTGAGAACCATACCTGGCCAAAACAAAGAAATACAAAACCTAGAAATAAAGAAACTAGAATGCCCACCAAAGTCACTCCCTGGCCTTGTCAGGACCCGGTTACAAACCCGGGTCTCCGGAGTGAGAAACAGTCACTTAACCAACTGAGCCACGAATAGTCAGCAGAACCCAGAAGATGAGGCAGACACAGCAGTACTTGAGATGGTGTATTTAATAAAGTAAAAAGTGAAGTCCTTCAGGAAAACATGTAACTCCACAACCTCAAAAGGAATTCCACAAGAACAAGGTAATCCACAAGGTAATCCTCCAAGACAAAAAAGGTAAATCCACAAGGTGGTAGGTATAGCATAAAAAGCCTCAAAAGATACTCAAAAATAAATAAACAAGAACAAAAAACAGAATTCCACAAGAGCGTCCACCGGGATCAACAAGAGTTCACAGAATACTAGGGCTGGGTGCTAACATACAAACATAGAGCAAAGAACTGAGGGAAACTAAGGGTTTAAATACAATCAGGGGAAACGAGGCACAGGTGCAAATAATAATGGGGATCAAGGGAAAGCAAAAGGTCAAAAAGCACAATGGGGGCATCTAGTGACCAAAAACCGGAACAACCCTGGCCAACTCCTGACAGGCCTAACCAAAATAGAGAATAAAAAACTCTATGGCCAGGGCGTGACACTTCTCTACTTTTATCACTGTCATGTAAATTATCTCTTCCCTTATCACGGTCACGTTCGTCATAACGAGGAGACCAAGGCGCAGCGTGATAAGAATACATACTTATTTTAATGAAGAATAAACACTGAACAAACTGTACAAAACAAAACGAACGTGAAGCTATGAGACACGAGTACTGACAGGCTACACATAGACAATAACCCACGAAATACGGCTATCTAAATATGGTCCCCAATCAGAGACAACGATAAACAGCTGCCTCTGATTGGGAACCAATCTAGGCAACCATAGACGTATAAACACCTAGACATAGAAAAACCCCTAGACAATACAACAACTACACAAACCACCCTCGTCACACCCTGACCTAACAGGAGACACCGTGCGCTCTACCGTATATCACGGTGCCTGACCAGTAACACGCTCCCCACAGTAAGCACGAGGAGTTGGCTCAGGTCACCTACCTGACTCAGCCAATCTCCTCGTGTGCCCCCCCAAAAAAAATCTTGGGGCTGCCTCTCAGGCTTCAGTGCTAGCCGTGTACCTTCATATCGTCGCCGTTCCTCTAGTCTCCGGTAGTATCGCCGTTCCACTTTCACTGCCTCTATCCCCTCAGGATGGCGATACTCTCCCGGTTGTGTCCAGGGTCCTGCTCCATCTAATACCTCCTCCCAGGTCCATTTCCCCATTAAGCGCTGTTCCTCCTTTTCACGCTGCTTGGTCCTGGTTTGGTGGGTTATTCTGGGCGGAGGTGGTCGCAGGCACGCGTGTCTACGAGATGTCGCACCCGACTGGGTAAGAAGAAACGACTATCAGAGGCAGAGGAGACCGTTCACACGGTCCCAGAACACACGGGACTGAGTGTCTTTAATTTATCAAGCAAGATATTGAGCCATGTCTCTTTGCTTAATAAAGGGTTATCATTTGTGCCTACAACCCAGTTGTCACACCCTGGTCGAAGTATATTGTGTTTGTCTGCATTTATTTGGTCAGGCCAGGGTGTGACATGGGTTTTTTGTGGTGTGTTTTGTCTTGGGGGTGTATAGCATAGTCCATGGCTGCCTGAGGCTGTTATCAATCAGAGTCAGGTGATTATCGTTGTCTCTGACTGGGAACCATATTTAGGCAGCCATATTCTTTGAGTATTTCGTGGGTGATTGTTCCTGTCTCTGTGTTTGTTGTCACCAGATAGGCTGTATAGGTTTTCACGTTCCGTTTGTTGTTTTTGTATTGTTCGTTTTTCATCTTCATTAAACATGTCTCAAAGATACCACGCTGCATTTTGGTCCGCTTCTCTTTCACCAGACGAAAGCCGTTACAGAATCACCCACCACAACGGGACCAAGCGGCGTGGTAACAGGCAACAGCAACAGCAGGAGAAACATACTAAGGATTTCTGGACTTGGGAGGAAATCCTAAACAGAGAAGGACCCTGGGCTCAGTCTGGAGAATATTGCCGCCCCAAAGAAGAACTGGAGGCGGGGAGAGCTGAGAGGCGCTGGTATGAGGAGAAGCAACAGAGGCAGCAGGAGCAACAATATCTGGACTACACAACTTGGGAGGAGATAGACAGGTGCGCAGTCGACCCAGGGAGAGTGCCGGAGCCCGCCTGGGATTCGATGGAGCAGTGTGCAGAGGGTACGAGAGAATGAGGTTGGCGAAGCAAGCACGGCGGCTCGGAAGGAAGCCCGAGAATTTCTTGTGGGAGCTCAGGGAGAGTGTGGCAGAGTCAGGAGTCAGACCTGAGCCAACTCTCCCTGTTTATCGTGAGGAGCCAAGGAGGAGACCAGAACCAGAGTCGGTGTTGGAGCATGGAATTCGCCCGACGGAGCGTGTCGGGGATTTGATGGCACCTGGGTCAGCACTCCATACTCGTCCTGAGGTGCGTGTTAGTCGGCTGGTTAAGATGGTGCCAGCCTCACACACCAGGCCTCCTGTGCACCTTCCTAGCCTTACACGTCCTGTACCAGCACTGCTCTCAAGATCTCCAGTACGCCTTCACGTCTAGCCCATCCTGTGCCACCTTCACACACCAGCCCTCCGGTGGCAGCCCCCCGCACCAGGCTTCCTGTGCATGTCCTCGGCCCAGTACCACCAGTGCCAGCACCACGCATCAGACCAACAGTGCGCCTCGCCTCTCCAGCACTGCCGGAGCCTTCCTCCTCTCCCGCGCTGCTGGAGTCTCCTGCCTGTTCAGTGCAGCCAGAGCTGCCAGCCTGCATGGAGCAGCCAGAGCTGTCAGCCTGCATGGAACAGCCTGAGCTGTCAGTCTGCATGGAGCAGCCAGAGCTGCCAGTCTGCATGGAGCAGCCAGGGCTGTCAGTCTGCATGGAGCAGCCAGAGCTGCCAGTCTGCATGGAGCAGCCAGAGCCGCCAGTCAGCATGGAGCAGCCAGATCCGTCAGTCTGCCAAGATCCGCCAGTCAGCCAGACCCTTCCAGATCTGCCATTCAGCCAGACTCTTCCATATCTGCCAGTCAGCCCGACTCTTCCAGATCTGCCAGTCAGCCAGACTCTTCCAGATCTGCCAGTCAGCCAGACTCTTCCAGATCTGCCAGTCAGCCAGACTCTTCCAGATCCGCCAGTCAGCCAGACTCTTCCAGATCCGCCAGTCAGCCAGACTCTTCCAGATATGCCAGTCAGCCAGACTCTTCCAGATCCGCCAGTCAGCCAGGATCTGCCTGAACCGCCAGTCAGCCAGGATCTGCCGGATCCAACTACCTGCCTGAGCTTCCTCTCAGTGCTGAGCTTCCTCTCAGTGCTGGGCTTCCTCTCAGTGCTGAGCTTCCTCTCAGTGCTGAGCTTCCCCTCAGTCCCGAGCTTCCCCTCCGTCCCGAGCTTCCCCTCCGTCCCGAGCTACCCCTCAGTCCCGAGCTACCCCTCAGTCCCGAGCTACCCCTCAGTCCCGAGCTGCCTCAGTCCCGAGCTGCCCCTCGGTCCAGTGGGTTTCTGGGTGAGGACTACCATGCCATGGTCGGTGTCGAGGGTGGACTATCTTAGGACGCGAGGAGGAGGGACTAAGACATTGATAGAGTTGGGTCCACGTCCCGCGCCGGAGCCGCCACCATGGACAGACGCCCACTCGGACCCTTCCCTATTGTTTTGATGTTCATCCGGGAGTCCGCACCTTAGGGGGGGGGGGGGGGTTCTGTCACGCCCTGGTCGAAGTATATTGTGTTTGTCTGCATTTATTTGGTCAGGCCAGGGTGTGACATGGGTTTATTGTGGTGTGTTTTGTCTTGGGGGTGTATAGCATAGTCTATGGCTGCCTGAGGCGGTTATCAATCAGAGTCAGGTGATTATCGTTGTCTCTGATTGGGAACCATATTTAGGCAGCCATATTCTTTGAGTATTTCGTGGGTGATTGTTCCTGTCTCTGTGTTTGTTGTCACCAGATAGGCTGTATAGGTTTTCACGTTCCGTTTGTTGTTTTTGTATTGTTCGTTTTTCATCTTCATTAAACATGTCTCAAAGATACCACGCTGCATTTTGGTCCGCTTCTCCGTCACCAGACGAAAGCCGTTACACCAGTGCAACGATTTTGATGTTAAGGTAGACATGTTTAAGTTTTTTAGAAACATCCGTTTAAGGGAATACTTTAGCTCCCCTAATTCTGACACTTCTATTGAACCAGTAGGTTGCTCTCCTGCACATACTCCGACTCCTTTTAGAAGCAAGAGTTATTTTATACCTCCAGCCAATCGCAATCACTCTATCGAGACATATTGCAGACTTGTGGAAAATGATGTTGGACTTCTCCTTAAAAATAAACAGGGATCCAAATCTTTCCATAATTTACCCAAGAATGAAAAACAAGCTTTGCTTGATTTAGAATCTGATACGCCAGTCCTTATTGGTCCCGCTGATAAGGGTGGGTCGGTTGTACTCATGGACAGGACAGCTTATGTACATGAGGGTCATAGACAGCTGCTTGACAACACCTTTACAAGAAACTCAGAAGTGACCCCACTTCCCAATTTCAGAATGCTATCTTGACTGTCCTAGATGGGTATTTAAGTTCTGGTCAGATAACCAAAAAATAACATGCTTTTTTTGGCTATTCAACACCCTAAAATTGCCACTTTCTGTACTTTGCCGAAATTACGCAAGAATGTTACACAACCTCCAGGGCACCCTATTGTAGCGGGCATTGATGCAGTAACGGCCCCTCTATCTACTTTTGTTGACTTTTTTATTAGACCACTCGCAGAACAGCTCCCCTCCTTTGTAAAGAACACCAGCAGTATGATCTCAGAACAGCTCCCCTCCTTTGTGAAGGACACCAGCAGTATGATCTCAGAACAGCTCCCCTCCTTTGTAAAGAACACCAGCAGTATGATCTCAGAACAGCTCCCCTCCTTTGTAAAGAACACCAGCAGTATGATCTCAGAACAGCTCCCCTCCTTTGTGAAGGACACCAGCAGTATGATCTCAGAACAGCTCCCCTCCTTTGTAAAGAACACCAGCAGTATGATCGCAGAACAGCTCCCCTCCTTTGTAAAGAACACCAGCAGTATGATCGCAGAACAGCTCCCCTCCTTTGTGAAGGACACCAGCAGTATGATCTCTATCATTGAATCTCTTGATCCTCTCGCTGATAACACTTTGTTAGTTACTTTTGATGTTGAGTTGCTATACACAAATATTCCACACGAGGGCAGTATTGAAGCTATGGAACATTTTCTTCTGCAATGTGACCCTAATGAACTACCTTCCAGTGCCTGCATTATAACATTGGCTGAAATAGTACTCACACACAACTACTTCATGTTTCTAAATGACTTCTTTATTCAGATGAAGGGTACTGCTATGGGATCCCCCATGGCTCCTAACTATGGGTACTGCTATGGGATCCCCCATGGCTCCTAACTATGGGTACTGCTATGGGATCCCCCATGGCTCCTAACTATGGGTACTGCTATGGGATCCCCCATGGCTCCTAACTATGGGTACTGCTATGGGATCCCCCATGGCTCCTAACTATGGGTACTGCTATGGGATCCCCCATGGCTCCTAACTATGGGTACTACTATGGGATCCCCCATGGCTCCTAACTATGGGTACTGCTATGGGATCCCCCATGGCTCCTAACTATGGGTACTGCTATGGGATCCCCCATGGCTCCTAACTATGGGATCCCCCATGGCTCCTAACTATGCTTATGTGTATGTGGGTTACATGGAGAAACAGTCTATTTTCAAGCCTCTCAAAAACGTTTTCTTGCCTCACATCATTGCTTGGAAACGGTATATTGATGATATTTTTGTTCTGTGGAGGGGTGATGCTAAACAGCTCCAGGCGTTCCATGCTTTTCTTAACTCCTGTTCTGAGCATCTCAGATTTACTATGCAATCTGATACACGTCAAATCAGTTTTCTTGATCTTCTGATCTTGTGTGAAGATAATGTTTTATACACTGATCTTTACAGGAAACCTACTGATCGTAACAGTTTGTTGAGGGCTGATAGTTGTCACCCACTTCCCTTGAAAAATAGTTTGCCCTACAGCCAATTCTGTCGAATCAAAAGAATTTGCAAAAAACAATCCGATTTCGACAGAAATATGGCTGAGACGCAAAGAAAGTTCAAGGAGACAAGAATGATCAGATTCATATTGCCATTGAGAAAATTCAAAACAAAACGAGACATGACCTTTTTCAAAGTCAGTCTCGCAAAAAGACACATTCTTGCGTTCTAACTACCCGCTATTCAAAGTGCTCTGAACAAATTAAGGGAATTGTTCACAAATATTGGCACATCCTAAAATCCAATGATAGTCTCGGTAATGTGTTTTCGGACCTTCCCTCGGTCGTATTCCCGCGGGGCAGAAATCTCATAGACCAATTGGTAAACTCTGATTTACCACCCCAAGATATTTACCACCCCAAGTCTATTTGCGCCCCTACTGGATGGAAATTACAAATGTAATGGCTATGCTCAATGCAATGGCACTTATAAATATAGATCCTTCAAACAACCACAAACAGGGAAATCGATCCCAATAAAAGGTGTTATTACGTGCTCCACTCAGGCAGTTATTTACCTTATAACTTGTCCTTGTGGTAAAAATTATGTAGGTAAAACAAAGCGCGAATTAAAAGTACGTATCTCAGAGCATCATAGCACCATTAGGTGTAAAAACTTGACTTATCCAGTTGCGGCCCACTTCTTGGAGGCAGGCCACTCGATCTCGTCTCTGTGTTATATTGGCATTGAACATGTCACCCTCCCTAGGAGAGGGGGTGACCTTGATAATTTATTGTTAAAACGAGAGGCTGCCTGGATCTTTAATGTAAAGACCCTTGCACCCTTCGGTCTCAATGTAGACTTTGATCTGAAGCCATTCTTGTGATTCTTGTGACTTTCCCATTGTAATTGTTTGTAAACTTGTGTAGTCAAATTAATCTATGATCATATGCTATCCATTTGTTGTTTGTATGCTGTTCTTTGTATGACATTTTAATATTTGATTATTAACCAATGATGTTAGGCCACTCTTGGCCATGATTACAGACCCCTGTATCTTTTGACACAATATAAACGAGTCATCCCGCAGTGTTTGTGATTATACCCTGATGAAGACAGCTTGGCTGTCGAAACGTTGGTATTACATTTTTGCATCTGTGCGGCTCTCTTTTATTTTCAAGTTTCTAATAGCCAGCACCTCGTCTTAATAGGTGTGCGTTTCTTTTTCTTCTAGATTGGTGGGTTATTCTGTCACATTCGTCATAACGAGGAGATCAAGGCGCAGTGTGATAAGAATACATACTTCTTTTAATGAAGAATTAACACTGAACAAACTAAACAAAACGACCGTGACGCTATGCGACACGAGTACTGACAGGCAACTACACATAGACAATAACCCACGAAATATCCAAGGAGTATGGCTACGGAAATATGGTCCCCAATCAGAGACAACGATAAACAGCTGCATCGAATTGGGAACCAATCTAATCACCCATAGATATATAAACACCTAGACATAGAAGAACCCCTAGACAATACAAAAACTAAACAAACCACCCCCGTCACACCCTCACCTAACCAAAATAATAAAGAAAACAAAGATAACTAAGGTCAGGGTTTGACATCATGTAAATTATCTCTCCCTTATCACTGTCATGTTAGTTATCTCTCCCTTATCACTGTCATGTTAATTACCTCTCCCTTATCACTGTCATGTTAGTTATCTCTCCCATATCACTGTCATGTTAGTTAAGTATGTTAACACATGAAAGGAACACAGTGGTATAAAGGATATTGGGGCCAAAACAACATCTTAGCTTGTCCTCTTGTATGTGTGCTGTGTAACACAGCCTCTGTTTGAAGTGTAGACATTAACCCCAAGGTCTGAAGCCTGGACATTAACACCAAGGTCTGAAGCCTGGACATTATCCCCAAGGTCTGAAGCCTGGACATTAACCCCAAGGTCTGAAGCCTGGACATTAACCCCAAGGTCTGAAGCCTGGACATTAACACCAAGGTCTGAAGCCTGGACAGTAACCCCAAGGTCTGAAGCCTGGACATTAACCCCAAGGTCTGAAGCCTGGACATTAACCCCAAGGTCTGAAGCCTGGACATTAACCCCAAGGTCTGAAGCCTGGACATTAACCCCAAGGTCTGAAGCCTGGACATTAACACCAAGGTCTGAAGCCTGGACATTAACCCCAAGGTCTGAAGCCTGGACATTAACCCCAAGGTCTGAAGCCTGGACATTAACCCCAAGGTCTGAAGCCTGGACAGTAACCCCAAGGTCTGAAGCCTGGACAGTAACCCCAAGGTCTGAAGCCTGGACAGTAACCCCAAGGTCTGAAGCCTGGACAGTAACCCCAAGGTCTGAAGCCTGGACAGTAACACCTAGGTCTGAAGCCTGGACAGTAACACCTAGGTCTGAAGCCTGGACATTAACACCAAGGTCTGAAGCCTGGACAGTAACAACAAGGTCTGAAGACAATCTCATATCTCTGCACTGATTAACCAGTAGGGTGTGAAGACAATCTCATATCTCTGCACTGATTAACCAGTAGGGTGTGAAGACAATCTCATATCTCTGCACTGATTAACCAGTAGGGTGTGAAGACAATCTCATATCTCTGCACTGATTAACCAGTAGGGTCTGAAGCCTGGACAGTAACCCCAGGGTCTGAAGCCTGGACAGTAACCCCAGGGTCTGAAGACAATCTCATATCTCTGCACTGATTAACCAGTAGGGTCTGAAGCCTGGACAGTAACCCCAGGGTCTGAAGATAATCTCATATCTCTGCACTGATTAACCAGTAGGGTCTGAAGCCTGGACAGTAACCCCAGGGTCTGAAGACAATCTCATATCTCTGCACTGATTAACCAGTAGGGTCTGAAGCCTGGACAGTAACCCCAGGGTCTGAGGACAATCTCATATCTCTGCACTGATTAACCAGTAGGGTCTGAAGCCTGGACAGTAACCCCAGGGTCTGAAGATAATCTCATATCTCTGCACTGATTAACCAGTAGGGTCTGAAGCCTGGACAGTAACCCCAAGGTCTGAAGACAATCTCATATCTCTGCACTGATTAACCAGTAGGGTGTGATGTTGGACTTCTTTACTTTGTTGCTACTTTCAGGTACCTGTAGAATTTCTGGCTGTGCATCAAAGCCGTGATGTACCATGGGTAAATTGTGACCGACTGACTGATCTACAAATAATATTGAGTAGTTATTTATGATGCAAGGTGATTTGTAGATTAGTCAGTCTCTGTGTCTGTAGAGCTGAATGTACACGTAGAGAGGGTGTGGTTAAAGTGTTTCACAACCACGATGAATAGATGTGAAACTAAAAGCTGTTTCCTCATTTTTACACAGGATTAGGTAAGGATCCGGTGTGAGAGATGGCGTCTGCAGCGTACGTAGAGGAACTGACCTGTTCTGTGTGTCTCTCTCTCTTCACTGATCCAGTCAGCCTCTCCTGTGGTCACTCATTTTGTCGACAATGTTTTACAAACTTTCGGAGAACACAAAATCTGTGTCCTCATTGCCGGGCTAGAATCTCAACAGCTGAGGGAAATCTCTCAACCAACCATATTCTGAAGAGCTTGGCTGACAAAGCTAAAGAGGAAGCACTACGCAACAAGAAGACAAGGGTGAGTTTTTTACAATTTCACATTTTAGCAGATGCTTTTATCCAAAGAAACTTACAGGAGCAATTAGGGTTAAAAGCCTTGCTTAAGGGCACATGGACATACTTTTTACCTAGTCGGCCCGAGGATTCGAACCAGCAACCTTTACGGAAAATATATTACAAGTCAGCATTTTTGCACATTTCATTCACTACCTGTGTTTTGTGTGCTTTATCCGGGATGTTATGGAGGAAACAATAATAATAATTCATTCCGCTTATTTTTTCTAAGGGGACTGAATGGTCGTGTCGAGACCATGACGAGAAACTGAAACTATTCTGTGAGACAGACCAACAGTTGATTTGCGTCATATGCCGGGACGGGGAGAAGCATGACGGGCATAAGTTTAAACCTATCAAAGAGGCAGCCTTAGCTAGGAGGAGGGAACTAGATGAGGCCCTTCAGTTCCTCACTAGTGACAACAGCTCCGTGGAGCACCTGGCCAAACAACAGGAAAAAGAGATGAAAAAAACCAAGACTAAGTCCTGTCAGCTGAGGACTCAAATCAGCAGCCAGTTTGAAGAGATGCACCAGTTTCTGAAGAAGAGGGAAGATCAGATAAAGAATGAGTTGCAGGAGAAAGAAGAGAAGACCTTGACGAAGATGAGAGGGAATTTAGAGAGTATGGAGTTGATTCTGTCAGAGAGGAAAGAGAAGGAGGCGATGATGAAATCTGCTCAGGACATCCCAGACAGTGAGGGTTTCCTGCAGTGGTGGAATGAACGGGGCTTGTCTGAGGTGGAGGCACTAAAGAACAGGGACATGACACCACCAGAACTTCATGGGGAGAACACGACTGAGACGCAAGGAGCCACCAAGGAGCGTCCATACAAGTCCAGGGTGGATGACCTAAAGGTGACACCTGTCTCCCTCTCTCTGGGGCCCTATGAGTCTCACCTGCAGTTCTTTGTGTGGAAGGAGATGCTGCAGGTAATCAATCCTCTACCAGAGAGACTAAAACTACAAACAGTGAGTCAGAAACTGACTATCTCCAATGACAGACGCAGTGTGTTTTGTACTCCCAGAAATGCGGAATCAGCTCATTCAGCTCGACATCAATCACAACAATCAAAATTACTGAGTAACAGTAAGTTCAGCACTGGACAACACTGCTGGGAAATAGAAGTGGGAAGTGGGGCTTTCTGGGAACTGGGAGTTAAAAAAACTTCAGGGGTTTTTTGGTTGAAACTTTTTGGTTCAAAAACAATGTGTCTCAGGTATAGAAATCAAAAATATACTGTTCACGGTATGGGTAACGAAAAACAAATCCTTTTAAGAGATACACCTCGAAAGATAGCTCTATACCTAAGTTGTGCAACCAAGGAACTCTCTTTCTACAATGCAGATGACATGTCGCTTATCTGTACTCTAGTCTGTTATTGGGAAGACGTGTCAGCCTATTTCAACATTGGTGAATGTGATGGAGTAGATTCTGACCCCCTGACAGTCTGCTGGTATTGATCTGCTTAACATAGACTCCCTGACAGACTGGTATTGATCTGCTTATCATAGACCCCCTGACAGACTGGTATTGATCTGCTTATCATAGACCCCCTGACAGTCTGGTATTGATCTGCTTATCATAGACCCCCTGACAGTCTGGTATTGATCTGCTTATCATAGACCCCCTGACAGACTGCTGGTATTGATCTGCTTATCATAGACCCCCTGACAGACTGCTGGTATTGATCTGCTTATCATAGACCCCCTGACAGTCTGCTGGTATTGATCTGCTTATCATAGACCCCCTGACAGACTGCTGGTATTGATCTGCTTATCATAGACCCCCTGACTATCTGGTATTGATCTGCTTATCATAGACCCCCTGACTATCTGGTATTGATCTGCTTATCATAGACCCCCTGACAGACTGGTATTGATCTGCTTATCATAGACCCCCTGACAGACTGGTATTGATCTGCTTATCATAGACCCCCTGACAGACTGCTGGTATTGATCTGCTTATCATAGACCCCCTGACAGACTGGTATTGATCTGCTTATCATAGACCCCCTGACAGTCTGGTATTGATCTGCTTATCATAGACCCCCTGACAGACTGGTATTGATCTGCTTATCATAGACCCCCTGACTATCTGGTATTGATCTGCTTATCATAGACCCCCTGACAGACTGCTGGTATTGATCTGCTTATCATAGACCCCCTGACAGTCTGGTATTGATCTGCTTATCATAGACCCCCTGACAGTCTGGTATTGATCTGCTTATCATAGACCCCCTGACAGTCTGGTATTGATCTGCTTATCATAGACCCCCTGACAGTCTGGTATTGATCTGCTTATCATAGATCCAGTCACATCAAAGTAAAACAATCTACAAGTAATTTTGATACACAAAGTGGCAGAAATGTGATATTGGTCATGGATTGATCAGAATCAAAGGGAGTTTTGACATGCCTCTCTAAATGCTTTAGTTAAACACACATCATAGTGTCTCACATTTTATTTATGCCACCTGTACATTTACTTTTAAACCTTTAACTTTTCAAAAATCCATTAAGGGAATTACTGAATGACACTAGGGGGCAGACGTTTTGATGAGGATTCTGATTTTACATTGAGTTAAGGAGATTTTACATCAACACAACCCTGTGATATAAACAGTGTGTGTGTTTTGGGTTTAACTCTTTACTATCTTGTAAATATGCATTTTTGTACAAATATCAAATTATTTCATACTTGTTGACTTGTGTTTTTATAATGAACAATGTCTATTTTAGATTAGGGTGAGGCTTTTCATAAGGTTGATCATCTTCCTCACCTTCACATATTTATTATAGCTTGTGTGCAGAGAACTTGACAAATAAAATGGTCTATTGTTTTACCCTGATTTTGCATAATTGGTGTATGTGCCTTTAAGCCAATTTGATTTACCGTGAACTAGTTGCAGTAGCCAGGTTGGACACTGTTAATAACACAGTGTCTAAATGTACTGCATGTCAGCAGTCAAGCTGTCAAGATTTTGGACTTTCAAGAAGCAACATGTCTCCAGCCACATCATCACTGACATACCAAAAGATTGTTCTGATATTCCCCTATAATAATAACTTAGGACTGGACACCTACATGGAATTGTATGTTAGAAACCAGCCACTATCCTAGCTAGGGGGTGTAACTCATAATATAATATAATAACCAGCCCCTATCCTAGCTAGGGGGTGTAACTCATAATATAATATAATAACCAGCCACTATCCTAGCTAGGGGGTGTAACTCATAATATAATATAATAACCAGCCACTATCCTAGCTAGGGGGTGTAACTCATAATATAATATAATAACCAGCCACTGTCCTAGCTAGGGGGTGTAACATATAATATAATGACCAGCACCTATCCTAGCTAGGGGGTGTAACTCATAATATAATATAATAACCAGCCACTATCCTAGCTAGGGGGTGTAACTCTTAATATAATATAATAACCAGCCACTGTCCTAGCTAGGGGGTGTAACTCATAATATAATATAATAACCAGCCACTATCCAAGCTAAGGGGTGTAACTAATAATATAATATAATAACCAGCCACTATCCTAGCTAAGGGGTGTAACTCATAATATAATATAATAACCAGCCACTATCCTAGCTAGGGGGTGTAACTCATAATATAATATAATAACCAGCCACTATCCTAGCTAGGGGGTGTAACTCATAATATAATATAATAACCAGCCACTATCCAAGCTAGGGGGTGTAACTCATAATTTGTAATCTAGTAGGCAGACTACTATTACTGATACCAGCTTCTATCCTCTCACCATGCAGACTACTATTACTGATACCAGCTTCTATCCTCTCACCATGCAGACTACTATTACTGATACCAGCTTCTATCCTCTCACCATGCAGACTACTATTACTGATACCAGCTTCTATCCTGTCACCATGCAGACTACTATTACTGATACCAGCTTCTATCCTCTCACCATGCAGACTACTATTACTGATACCAGCTTCTATCCTCTCACCATGCAGACTACTATTACTGATACCAGCGTCTATCCTCTCACCATGCAGACTACTATTACTGATACCAGCGTCTATCCTCTCACCATGCAGACTACTATTACTGATACCAGCGTCTATCCTCTCACCATGCAGACTGCTATTACTGATACCAGCGTCTATCCTCTCACCATGCAGACTGCTATTACTGATACCAGCGTCTATCCTCTCACCATGCAGACTACTATTACTGATACCAGCGTCTATCCTCTCACCATGCAGACTACTATTACTGATACCAGCGTCTATCCTCTCACCATGCAGACTGCTATTACTGATACCAGCGTCTATCCTCTCACCATGCAGACTGCTATTAATGATACCAGCTTCTATCCTCTCACCATGCAGACTGCTATTACTGATACCAGCGTCTATCCTCTCACCATGCAGACTGCTATTACTGATACCAGCTTCTATCCTCTCCCCATGCAGACTACTATTACTGATACCAGCTTCTAACCTGTCACCATGCAGACTGCTATTACTGATACCAGCGTCTATCCTCTCACCATGCAGACTGCTATTAATGATACCAGCTTCTATCCTCTCACCATGCAGACTGCTATTACTGATACCAGCGTCTATCCTCTCACCATGCAGACTGCTATTACTGATACCAGCTTCTATCCTCTCCCCATGCAGACTACTATTACTGATACCAGCTTCTAACCTGTCACCATGCAGACTGCTATTACTGATACCAGCTTCTAACCTGTCACCATGCAGACTGCTATTACTGATACCAGCTTCTAACCTCTCACCATGCAGACTGCTCAGTACATCCTTTTCTCCTCCCTGAAGTGGCATTCTGTAGATCTATACCATCAACAGTCCCACCCCCATTAGGCTTCATGCATTGGGTTAAACATTGTATCTTTTCATGGTGTACATTTGTGCTTTTGATGTTGAGGTATTCTGTAGTTAGAAATGTGATTATGTGACCTTTGGTCTCATGTAGCTTATATCCTGATAAGATGGATAACTACCTACAGTTGTTTAGAGTCTCTGCACTCTTTATGAGATAGACAAAGAGCACAGATCATTTTGTGGCGAGAAATGAGAGAGAGAGAGAGAGAGAGAGAGACAGACAGAGAGAGACAGAGAGAGAGAGAGAGAGAGAGAGAGAGAGAGAGAGAGAGAGACAGAGAGAGAGAGAGAGAGACAGAGAGAGACAGAGAGAGAGAGAGAGAGACAGAGAGAGAGAGAGAGAGACAGAGAGAGACAGAGAGAGAGAGAGAGAGAGACAGAGAGAGACAGAGAGAGACAGAGAGAGAGACAGAGAGAGAGAGAGACAGAGAGAGAGAGAGAGAGAGACAGAGAGAGAGAGAGAGAGAGAGAGAGACAGACAGAGAGAGACAGAGAGAGACAGAGAGAGAGACAGAGAGAGAGAGAGACAGAGAGAGAGAGAGAGAGAGACAGAGAGAGAGAGAGACAGAGAGAGAGAGAGAGAGAGAGAGACAGAGAGAGAGAGAGAGACAGAGAGAGACAGAGAGAGACAGAGAGCACCGAGATATTGAAGATCTGTGAGTATTAAAAGTAATTTAACGATGGGGAGAGGGAGAACAAATGTAATAATATATATATATATATATATATATATACATTTTTTACTGTAAATGTTATTTTTCACAAACGGTAATAGACTACATAATAAAGCATACCACATTTTTAAACAGCCTAATATTTATAATTGTTTTGCAAATTAAAAGTCGGAACAGTCTTTAAAAGGTTTCCAGACATCATGTCCTTCTCTCTGTATCCTCTGTATGGGTCAGTTAATGACAATAAGCGGAGTGATAATCACAGAGACGTTATTTAGTTATGTGATAGACAGCGGGATTGAGAAAAACGAAATAGTACAGACACTCTGTGTCGTGAGCTCACCCAACCTGTGTAGTGAGTTCACCCAACCTGTGTAGTGAGTTCACCCAACCTGTGTAGTGAGTTCACCCAACCTGTGTCGTGAGTTCACCCAACCTGTGTAGTGAGTTCACCCAACCTGTGTAGTGAGTTCACCCAACCTGTGTCGTGAGTTCACCCAACCTCTCTGCTGATTGCTGCCCCCTGCAGACAGGAAGAGGCAACTAACAGTCGACTGAATGTGGACCGTGGGTTTAGTCTGAGGGGTGATGGGATGGCCGAACCAGAGGGTTACGTCAGACTGTGGTGTTCAGGTCAGCACAGGCAGACCCGCTGGATCACTACCTATGATCCACTTTGGCATACACATTTCAACTTTAACTATGTAAACACCCAGTCCTCTCTGGAGCTCCAGGTGTGGGATAAGGACCCAGGGGAACGTGACGATGACCTCCAGGGTGGATGCTCTGTAATCCTGGAGCAGGGGAGCCACGGGCATAGCTGTGGACTCAGTAATGGTCTGTAAACCTGGAGCAGGAGAGCCACGGGCATAGCTGTGGACTCAGTAATGGTCTGTAAACCTGGAGCAGGGGAGCCACGGGCATAGCTGTGGACTCAGTAATGGTCTGTAAACCTGGAGCAGGGGAGCCACGGGCATAGCTGTGGACTCAGTAATGTTCTGTAAACCTGGAGCAGGGGAGCCACGGGCATAGCTGTGGACTCAGTAATGGGAGTTTCACATTCTCTTACACATTAACTTGTGACAAACACCTGACTGGTGATAAATGTGACCAAACTAGAGGGGAAATCAGTTGTGACCTATTGCATTGGAATTAGGGTGTTATATAATATTACTGAATCATTTAAAAAAAGAAAACCTTGAAGAACATCCTACGATTCATGAAAATGAATGAATATACTTTTGTAATTATACATTGTAACCACAACAAGTGTAATGTTACCCACAGTTCACTGTGTAACGAGTTGAGGACAGCCCAAATTCATATCTCCAACCAAGTTAAATCACTCTGTAACATACACTGAACAAAAATATAAATGCAACATGCGAGTTTACTGAGTTTACAGATCATAGGAAATCAGTCAATTTAAGTATTCATTAGGCCCTAATCTATGGATTTCACATGACTGGGAATATAGATATGTTTCTGTTGGTCACAGATATGTTTTAAAAAAAACAAGTAAGGACCTGGATCAGAAAATCAGTCAGTATTTGGTGTGACTACTATTTGCCTCATACAGTGCGACACATCTTCTTCACATAGTTTTGATTAGGCTGCTGATTGTGGCCTGTGGAATGTTGTCCCAATCCTCTTCAATGGCTGTGTGAAGTTGCTGGATATTGGCGGGAACTGGAACACACTGTTGCACATGTCAATCCAGAGCACCCTAAACATTCTCAACGGGTGACATGTCTGGTGAGTATGAAGTCCATGGAAGAACTGGGACTTTTTCAGCTTCCAGGAATTGTGTACAGATCCGTGCGACATGGGACTGTGCATTATCATGCTGAAACATGAGGTGTTGGCAACGGATCAATTGTCAGACCCTGACCTTAGTGTTCTTTGTTTTCCTTGTTATTTTGGTTAGGTCAGGGTGTGACATGGGTGATGTATGTGTCTTCTCTTGTCTAGGGGTTTTGTATGTTTATGGGGCTGTATTTTTTCTAGGTGTTTATGTAAGTCTATGGTTGCCTAGATTGGTTCTCAATTAGAGGAAGGTGCTTAATCGTTGTCTCTGATTGGGAACCATATTTAGGCAGCCATGTTCTTTGGGTATTTTGTGGGTGATTCTGTCTTTGTGTCTATGCACCAGATAGGACTGTTTTGGGTTTTTCACATTTGTTATTTTGGTATTTCGTAGTGTTCACGTTTATGGTCTTTATTGTCTAACCACGCTGCGCTTTGGTCCTCTCCTTCGTCCACAGAAGAAAGCCGTTACATGAATGGCACGATACTGTGCCACAGGATCTCATCACGGTATCTCTGTGCATTCAAATTGCCATTGATAAAATGCAGTTGTGTTTGTTGTCCGTAGCTTATGCCTGCCCATACCACAACCCCACCGCCACCATGAGGCACTCTGTTCACAACGTTGACATCAGCAAACCGCTCGCACACACGACATCATACACACCGTCTACCATCTGCCCGGTACAGTTAAACCAGGATTCGGCTGTGATGAGCACACTTCTCCAGCTTGCCGGTGGCCATCAAAGGTGAGCATTTGTCCACTGAAGTTGGTTCCGCAGTTGGTTACGACGAGGAACAGCAGTCTGGTTAAAACCCTTGTGAGGACGACGAGCACGCAGATGAGATTCCCTGAGATGGTTTCTGACAATTTGTTTCATCAACTGTCTGGGTCGCTGGTCTCAGATGATCCCTTAGGTGAAGAAGACGGATTTGGAGGTCCTGGGCTGGCGTGGTTACCTGTGGTCTGTGGTTGTGAGGCCGGTTGGACATACTGACAAATTCTCGGCTTATGTTTGACAAATGAACACCATCAGTACGCACACCTGCCTCTCCCCGTCACGCGCATCTGCGCTCATTGGACTCAGCTGAACTCTATTACTTGTGTTATTGCCTTCCTTGTATCTGTCTGTTCTCTAAGTTCTGTTCCCTGCTTCGGGACTGATGTTTGTCATATGTCCTTGTTCACCCGTGTGCTGATACTGTTCCTGTCGTGTTCTATGTCTGTTCCCTATTAAATGTTTGACTCCCCGTACCTGCTTCTCCTGTCTGGCGTCGGTCTTTACACACTATCCTATTAATAATCTGAAAGGAGTAAAAACAACGCTGTCATTCTCATCTGCACATTGTATTGAGATCAAATTATAAGTCAAACATTTGCTATCTTGAGAAGGAGGATAACACTAAGTTTAGTGCTTTTGTTCCTTTCTTAAAAAAAAGAGGGGAGGAGGACACAGAGATCTCTGTGTATGGATAGAAGAGAAGACAGAGATATTATATGGTGACTACTTTGAGGAAGACACAGAGATCACTGAGAGAACAGAGATATTCTATGGTGACTACTTTGAGGAGGACACAGATCTCTGTGTATGGATAGCAGAGAGAACAGAGATATTATATGCAGACTAATTTGGTAACTGATGCAATTTATTACATTGAGACATTTCTTCATAGCAAACAATAACAACAAACACTGCCAACACCACCCACCTTCACAGTACCTGTCAACAACACCCACCCTCACAGTACCATGTCAACAACACCCACCCTGACAGTACCCTGTCAACAACACCCACCCTCACAATACCATGTCAACAACACCCACCATCACAGTACCATGTCAACACCACCCACCCTCACAGTACCATGTCAACAACACCCACACTCACAGTACCCTGTCAACAACACCCACACTCACAGTACCCTGTCAACACCACCCACCCTCACAGTACCATGTCAACAACACCCACCCTGACAGTACCCTGTCAACACCACCCACCCTCACAATACCATGTCAACCTCACCCACCATCACAGTACCATGTCAACACCACCCACCCTCACAGTACCATGTCAACACCACCCACCCTCACAGTACCATGTCAACAACACCCACACTCACAGTACCCTGTCAACACCACCTATCCTGACAGTACCCTGTCAACACCACCCACCCTCACAGTACCATGTCAACAACACCCACCCTGACAGTACCATGTCAACACCACCCACCCTCACAGTACCCTGTCAACACCACCCACCCTCACAGTAACCTGTCAACACCACCCACCCTCACAGTACCATGTCAACACCACCCACCCTCACAGTACCATGTCAACACCACCCACCCTCACAGTACCATGTCAACACCACCCACCCTCACAGTACCATGTCAACACCACCCACCCTCACAGTACCATGTCAACACCACTCACCCTCACAGTACCATGTCAACACCACCCACCCTCACAGTACCATGTCAACACCACTCACCCTCACAGTACCATGTCAACACTACCCACCCTCACAGTACCATGTCAACACCACTCACCCTCACAGTACCATGTCAACACCACCCACCCTCACAGTACCATGTCAACACCACTCACCCTCACAGTACCATGTCAACACTACCCACCCTCACAGTACCCTGTCAACACCACCCACCCTCACAGTACCCTGTCAACACCACCCACCCTCACAGTACCATGTCAACACTACCCACCCTCACAGTACCCTGTCAACACCACCCACCCTCACAGTACCCTGTCAACAACACCCACCCTGACAGTACCATGTCAACACCACCCACCCTCACAGTACCCTGTCAACACCACCCACCCTCACAGTAACCTGTCAACACCACCCACCCTCACAGTACCATGTCAACACCACCCACCCTCACAGTACCATGTCAACACCACCCACCCTCACAGTACCATGTCAACACCACCCACCCTCACAGTACCATGTCAACACCACCCACCCTCACAGTACCATGTCAACACCACTCACCCTCACAGTACCATGTCAACACCACCCACCCTCACAGTACCATGTCAACACCACTCACCCTCACAGTACCATGTCAACACTACCCACCCTCACAGTACCATGTCAACACCACTCACCCTCACAATACCATGTCAACACCACCCACCCTCACAGTACCATGTCAACACCACTCACCCTCACAGTACCATGTCAACACTACCCACCCTCACAGTACCCTGTCAACACCACCCACCCTCACAGTACCCTGTCAACACCACCCACCCTCACAGTACCATGTCAACACCACCCACCCTCACAGTACCCTGTCAACACTACCCACCCTCACAGTACCCTGTCAACACCACCCACCCTCACAGTACCCTGTCAACACCACCCACCCTCACAGTACCATGTCAACACCACCCACCCTCACAGTACCATGTCAACACTACCCACCCTCACAGTACCCTGTCAACACCACCCACCCTCACAGTACCCTGTCAACACCACCCACCCTCACAGTACCATGTCAACACTACCCACCCTCACAGTACCCTGTCAACAACACCCACCCTCACAGTACCCTGTCAACAACACCCACCCTGACAGTACCATGTCAACACCACCCACCCTCACAGTACCCTGTCAACACCACCCACCCTCACAGTAACCTGTCAACACCACCCACCCTCACAGTACCATGTCAACACCACCCACCCTCACAGTACCATGTCAACACCACCCACCCTCACAGTACCATGTCAACACCACCCACCCTCACAGTACCATGTCAACACCACCCACCCTCACAGTACCATGTCAACACCACTCACCCTCACAGTACCATGTCAACACCACCCACCCTCACAGTACCATGTCAACACCACTCACCCTCACAGTACCATGTCAACACTACCCACCCTCACAGTACCATGTCAACACCACTCACCCTCACAGTACCATGTCAACACCACCCACCCTCACAGTACCATGTCAACACCACTCACCCTCACAGTACCATGTCAACACTACCCACCCTCACAGTACCCTGTCAACACCACCCACCCTCACAGTACCCTGTCAACACCACCCACCCTCACAGTACCATGTCAACACCACCCACCCTCACAGTACCCTGTCAACACTACCCACCCTCACAGTACCCTGTCAACACCACCCACCCTCACAGTACCCTGTCAACACCACCCACCCTCACAGTACCATGTCAACACCACCCACCCTCACAGTACCATGTCAACAACACCCACCCTCACAGTACCCTGTCAACACCACCCACCCTCACAGTAACCTTGCTCTTTCCATCTCCTAGATTCAGGGCCTCCAGTAGAGGCCCAGTGGGACATAGCTTCTCTCCCAAAGGAGTATACGTCCAACATCAGTGACCCGTACCAGCAGTTCAACATAGCTTCTCTCCCAAAGGAGTTCAACATAGCTTCTCTCCCAAAGAAGTTCAACATAGCTTCTCTCCCAAAGGAGTTCAACATAGCTTCTCTCCCAAAGGAGTTCAACATAGCTTCTCTCCCAAAGGAGTTCAACATAGCTTCTCTCCCAAAGGAGTTCAACATAGCTTCTCTCCCAAAGGAGTTCAACATAGCTTCTCTCCCAAAGGAGTTCAACATAGCTTCTCTCCCAAAGGAGTTCAACATAGCTTCTCTCCCAAAGGAGTTCAACATAGCTTCTCTCCCAAAGGAGTTCAACATAGCTTCTCTCCCAAAGGAGTTCAACATAGCTTCTCTCCCAAAGGAGTTCAACATAGCTTCTCTCCCAAAGGAGTTCAACATAGCTTCTCTCCCAAAGGAGTTCAACATAGCTTCTCTCCCAAAGGAGTTCAACATAGCTTCTCTCCCAAAGGAGTTCAACATAGCTTCTCTCCCAAAGCAGTTCAACATAGCTTCTCTCCCAAAGGAGTTCAACATAGCTTCTCTCCCAAAGGAGTTCAACATAGCTTCTCTCCCAAAGGAGTTCAACATAGCTTCTCTCCCAAAGGAGTTCAACATAGCTTCTCTCCCAAAGGAGTACAAGTCCAACAGCAGTGACCCGTACCAGCAGTTCATTGACACTTATGGAACCCACTACATTCACCCGGTGGACCTTGGGGGGAGGATGAAGAGGGTGACTGGAATCCGCACCTGCTTGGCCACCCTGAACCAGGTGTCTGTGTCCCAGGTGCAGACATGTCTTAGTATGGGGTTGTCTGATGGCATGGGGTTGTTAAATGTGTTGAGTGGGCAGGGTTCAAAGGTCTTTAATAATGAAGACAGTATTACAGGTTATGACAAGGGTTTCCTGAGTCACAGCACTGAGGTGGGGATGACTGACCCACTGCAATTTGCATACTGTGCCAATAGATCCATGGATGATGCAATCAGCCATCACACTGCACACTGCCCTATCCCATCTGGACAAGAGGAATACCTATGTAAGATCTCTGTTCATTGACTATAGTTCAGCTTTCAACACCATAGTACCCTCCAAGCTCTTCATTAAGCTCGGGGCCCTGGGTCTGAACCCTGGACTTCCTGACGGACTGCCCCCAGCTGGTGAAGGTAGGCAACAACACCTCCACGACAATGATCCTCAACACTGGGGCCTCACAAGGGTGCGTGCTCAGCCCCCTCCTGGGGCCTCACAAGGGTGCGTGCTCAGCCCCCTCCTGGGGCCTCACAAGGGTGCGTGCTCAGCCCCCTCCTGTACTCCCTGTTCAACCGTGAATGTGTGGTCACGCACGCCTCCAACTCAATCATGAAGTTTGCAGTCGACACAACAGTGGTAGGCCTGATTAGCAACGACGACGAGACAGCCTACAGGGAGGAGGTGAGGGCCCTGGCGGAGTAGTGCCAGGCAATAACCTCTCCATCAACATCAACAAAACAAAGGAGCTGATCATCGACTTCAGGAGACATCAGAGGGAGCACGCCCCTATCCACATCAACGGGACCGCGGTGGAGAAGCTGAAAATCCACCCACACACAGACAGCACGGTGAAGAGTGCACAACAGCACCTCTTTAACCACAGAAGGCAGAATAAATTCGGCTTGGTCCCTAAGACCCACACTAACTTTTACAGATGCACCACTGAGAGCATAAGGCTGTATCCCCACCTGGTACGGCAACGTCGCCGTCTGTTACCGCAGGGCTCTTCAGAGGAGGTGCGGTCAGCCCAGCGCATCACCTTGGGCACACTTTAGGACATCTACAGCCAGGGGCGTCACTTTGGTTTTAGAAGTGGGGGGGGGGACATAAAATATATAGTTGAAGTTGGGAAGTTTACTTTTAGGTTGGAGTTATTAAAACTAGTTTTTCAACCACTCCACACATTTCTTGTTAATAACAAACTATAGTTTTCCGTGCTCGTCCATATATTTCTATATTTCAAAATGCCATTATTTTACTTTTAGATTTGTGTGTATTGTTGTGTATTGTCAGATATTTATTGCACTGTTGGAGCTGGATGTTTTGCTTCACCCACAATAACATCTGCTAAACATATATTTGATTCAAGTGATTTAATTTAATTTGATTTGACCAAACCAGACTCTGAAGGCTTCAAAAAAATGTCTGAATAGTCTAGAAAGGATCCCAGACATCCTGTCCTTCACTGGTCTCCCTCTGTGTGACTTGGTTCATGACACCAAGGTGAGGGATAATCTACAAGCGGCTATTGGTCAGAATGTGACAGACAATGAGATTGAGAGAAACAAGACAGAACAGACACCTTGTGGGGTGAGTTCTCCCAACCTGTCTCCTGATCGCTGCCCTCTGTTGGTAGGGAGAGGCAGACTGACTGTCCTTGTGGGGTGAGTTCTCCCAACCTGTCTCCTGATCGCTGCCCTCTGTTGGTAGGGAGAGGCAGACTGACTGTCCTTGTGGGGTGAGTTCTCCCAACCTGTCTCCTGATCGCTCCCCTCTGTTGGTAGGGAGAGGCAGACTGACTGTCCTTGTGGGGTGAGTTCTCCCAACCTGTCTCCTGATCGCTGCCCTCTGCTGGTAGGGAGAGGCAGACTGACTGTCCTTGTGGGGTGAGTTCTCCCAACCTGTCTCCTGATCGCTGCCCTCTGCTGGTAGGGAGAGGCAGACTGACTGTCCTTGTGGGGTGAGTTCTCCCAACCTGTCTCCTGATCGCTGCCCTCTGTTGGTAGGGAGAGGCAGACTGACTGTCCTTGTGGGGTGAGTTCTCCCAACCTGTCTCCTGATCGCTGCCCTCTGTTGGTAGGGAGAGGCAGACTGACTGTCCTTTTGGACCGTGGGTTCAGTATAAGGGGTGATGGGTGCACCATGGGTATGGTCTGAGGGGTGATGAGTGCACCATGGGTATGGTCTGAGGGGTGATGAGAGCACCATGGGTAATGTCTCAGGGGTGATGAGTGCACCATGGGTATGGTCTGAGGGGTGATGAGAGCACCATGGGTATGGTCTGAGGGGTGATGAGAGCACCATGGGTAATGTCTCAGGGGTGATGAGTGTACCATGGGTATGGTCTGAGGGGTGATGAGAGCACCATGGGTATGGTCTGAGGGGTGATGAGAGCACCATGGGTATGGTCTGAGGGGTGATGAGAGCACCATGGGTATGGTCTGAGGGGTGATGAGAGCACCATGGGTATGGTCTGAGGGGTGATGAGTGCACCATGGGTATGGTCTGAGGGGTGATGAGTGCACCATGGGTATGGTCTGAGGGGTGATGAGAGCACCATGGGTATGGTCTGAGGGGTGATGAGAGCACCATGGGTATGGTCTGAGGGGTGATGAGAGCACCATGGGTATGGTCTGAGGGGTGATGAGAGCACCATGGGTATGGTCTGAGGGTGATGGGTGCAGGTCAGTACAGGGAAACCCACATTGTTAAAAACACCTGTGATCCATTTTGACATTGACATTTTGACTTTGGCAATGTAAACACCCAGTCCACTCCAGCGCTCCAGGTGTGTAGTAAGCCGTTATATAAACACACAGCACGGGAACCATTATCATCACCGTCTAATGCTCCAGGTGTGGTATAAGTCCCTATATAAACACAACCCCCCAGGTCATTGATATATAAACACACAGCACGGGAACCATTATCATCACCATCTAACACTCCAGGTGTGGTATAAGTCCCTATATAAACACAACCCCCCAGGTCATTGATATATAAACACACAGCACGGGAACCATTATCATCACTGTGGACTGAACCATGGTACTTTCTCCTTCTCCCTCACCTGACTGCTCCTAAGTGTGACCGTTGTGTCCCCTTCCCAAACTAGAGGGGAATCAATCGACAGGCGGATTACGGTGAACTGACAACCAGTGTTATTTTATCCTTTGAGGAGGAACCTAATCTCAGTTATGAGTCATATTTCCAAAAGTATATTTTTATATATATATTTTTTTGTCCTTCTCAATGGTTCCATTAGATTCTTTACAACGTACAGGTGTCTGCATTCTGTTTAACGTTTTTATGAATGAACTTGACACAATTGTCAATTTTAACCGCTGGTATGTAGTCCATGCCTTTTAACTTTTTGTTTAACTATTTTATAAACTTACATTATATATGTGCGTGTTACCTTTATTTTACCAGGCAAGTCAGTTAAGAACAAATTCTTATTTTCAATGACGGCCTAGGAACAGTGGGTTAACTGCCTGTTCAGGGGCAGAACGACAGATTTGTACCTTGTCAGCTCGGGGATTTGAACTTGCAACCTTTCGGTTACTAGTCCAACACTCTAACCACTCTATCCACTAGGCTAACCTGTTCAGGATTTCCCTGCTTTATGTTAAAATCTATACATCTTTCTCCTGTCCTGTAACATCTTCGTGTCAGATATAACATAAGATGAATATCTCATCATGTCTGTAGTTTCCACCTTGTTTGTCAAAGGCACGCACCCACGCACGTACCCAACCCACCCACGCACCCACGCACGCACCCACGCACGTACCCAACCCACCCACGCACCCACGCACGCACCCACGCACGTACCCAACCCACCCACGCACCCACGCACGCACGCACCCACGCACGTACCCAACCCACCCACCCACGCACGCACCCACGCACGTACCCAACCCACCCACGCACGCACGCACCCCCCACTCACCCCCCCCCACACACACACACACACACACACACATTGCTTAATCAGCGTTATTCTGAGTTGAGGGGGCTTCAAAAGGACAGACGCTGAGCTAATGTGTGTTTACTCAACAAACTCTGCTCAAAGTCAGTTGAATTTCAACAAGTTTGTTCAGAAAAAAATATTCCTGTTTATTCAAAACAGCATTTTCATTGTCCTACTTAACCAGCAGAATTGTTTGTTTCAATACCTGTGTTTTTACATTTACTTTGATTGGTTGATTAATCATGCTACACAATAAATAGCATACCTTTATCAAAGCAAATCCAGTCTGTTAGTAGATGGACTTATTGCACCCGTTACTGGGATGGCTGTTCCAGTCTAAACCAATTACCTAGTCTCAATAACACAGGAGGCTGGTGGCACCTTAATTGGGGAGGAAGGGCTCATGGTAATGGCTGGAGCGGCATACATGGAATGGCATCGGACACGTGTCCATGTTTTCAATACCATTCCATTCACTCCATTCCAGCCATTTATTATGAGCCATCCTCCCCTCAGTAGCCTCCTGTGGTCAGTAAACAATCTTCCCTGGCAGTCATTCTGAATACCGGTTGCAGGTGAATTAGAAGTTCAAATGGTTGGATATCCTCACTTTGTGCTGGATTCCGATAGAAATAACACATCACCTTGCAAGCCAGCATAATGTGACTGCGTTAGGGTGTAACTAGCCCCTCAAATAATGGCCTTTTGATAACTAGCCCCTCAAATAATGGCCTTATGATACACCCTCAAATAATGGCCTTATGATAACTAGCCCCTCAAATAATGGCCTTATGACACGTGTAATGTATTACCATAAAGAGGTTCATTTGAAAGATGACATGCTCACTTAAACACTCACTTGGTGAAGGCTACAGTACTGAAAATCATTGAATACAACAATCATATCTCTGCCACTAACAAATACAGTCACGGGTGTTAACTACCATTCACTCGAAAGGCACTCTGGGTAATATGCGAATAAGGTAGAATGAATTCTCCAACTGACCTACTCAGGGTTGCTTTTGACATGGAGATTCCCTGCAGGCCAATGCCCTCGGAGAGTTTGATTTGCTATGCCCATGAAAAACATGTTATCTTGAAAAACCACATTTGCTATGCCCATGAAAAACACAATGCACATGAGGATGGTCCGGAAAATGGTCAGTAAAGTCTCTGTAAGTTATAACAACATCTTTGGGAATAAAAAAAAAAATAAAAAAAATAATTGCAAATTAGACATCAATGTCTATGTCCCACTTTTGTGATTATTTATTTATTTTGAACAAAAATTCCACTGTTTACAGCAGGCGTCTGGATATTTATTTTGAAGCCCCAGATGTGTATCATTGACCCTAGTTAGATTACAAACAATATGAAAACAGATAATATTGTATCCTCTGTTGAATCAATAAGAAGAGATTTGATGAGATCTTACCACTGTGGGAATAATTCAAACTGGATACAAGTGGATAGAGATTGGGTCATGTACAGAAAGCATGGGATGGCAGGGTTAGAGCATTGGACTAGTAACCAGAAGATTGCAAGTTCAAACCCCTGAGCTGACAAGGTACAAATCTGTCATTTTGCCCCTGAACAGGCAGTTAACCCACTGTTCCTAGGCCATCATTGAAAATAAGAATTTGTTCTTAACTGACTTGCCTAGTTAAATAAAGATAAAATAAAATACATTTTCAACAGGAGATTTACACACAACAACAAAAAAGTATTCAGCTCTGTATGTGACTGCTGATAGTTTTGTTGGTGAAAATGTAGCAGTTTTTGCTTTATGATGTCTGTAATTGCTCTACACTACGGTTAATAATTATTAACTGTATTTTTTCCTGCTGGTTTGCCAGATATGTAGAATCAATGCATAAACCCCGTTTCCCACCATGCAGTTTTTAACACGATAAGGAGCCAGTCTTTGTTTACTCTGAGAGCTGGTGGGTACAGAGATCATTTCATGTGGACATGAGAGGACAGAGAGACCTGCAGTGGATTTTACATTGTAAGTATTGACAGCCATAAGACAACCGGGGAGAGAAGGAACATTTATCAAATCTGATTAATAATAGATCTAAACGTTTGAGTATTTGATGAAAAATGTACTGTCTAAAATGATCTACTTTCTTTTTTTAAACTAGGTGTTTGGGTTTAAAAGACTAAAGTAATAGTTGTGTTGTGGGAAGTATAGTAGAAGACAGTGGAATCAAAATGATCACCTTCCTCAGCGGAACCTTTTTTCTCACTTGTAGAATAAAATATAAAAAAGGAGAGTGACAACCTTCGTTATTTAAATCCCCTCTTCTAGATTGACCAATCAGGAGTGACAACGATGACAGCGTCAGTCGTCCGCTCTCCCGTGTTTCACCCGGTGTTCATGGGTTTCCTGGCTCTGTCGAGCTTGGAGGGAGTGTTCACCTGTCGTCTAGGGACCCCAGAAGAATGCGCCAATTGTTCCTTTGTGCCTGGCTACAAACTGGCTGGGATGGGCTATGATGTTGTAACACTGAGACAAAAACGGGCCTCTGTGTTTGATGTCAACAGTTACGTGGCTAACTCCTGCATGGTATGTGTGAACCCACTAATGGGAGGTGAGCTTCAGAAACTCCCCTTGCATATGAAGGACTGGCGGGCCGAAAGTGACTGCAAGAGGAAGACTCTGAGTTCCTATTACTACTCTGTCAGCTCTCTGGTGGATGATATAGCCTTCTTTATAGAGAATGACTGGAAGGCCGGGCTAAAGCTGGAGAATGTAGACCTGCAGTTAGCAGGCAGCAAGTCCAAGGTGTACGGCTTTGCATCCGCACACTCAAATGCAGACAAGTCTTCCTTCTCATTTCAACAATTTACCTGCTCTGTCTACAGGTCAGGCCATGTATCATGATGTTTGTGAGGTCATGTATATTTAAATTCTAAGTGCTTGAAGCAATTGTCTCAGCGCTTTCAGCAAACTTATAAAATAAATATAATAATATAATAATAATAATATATAATGGCTTTTGAAACACTTTTAAAAAAATGTAACCATCTAGTTTGCTGTTTCATAGAGAGAAATAATGTATATATAGTTCCTCCTTGGATTAATTGATCCCATCAACAAGTTCAATATTCTTTTGAAAGTCCTTTTTTAGTATTCACTTGGCAACTTCTAAGCGTTTTCAGCTCTGAGGGTCACAGTCATGCAGATTTTCAGCACAACCTTTTACTAAGCAGAGACATCATTTCCAGGGAGGGACCAGACTTGCTCTCCAGCCAATCAGTAATATTAATTGATCAATTACATACCAGGGCGAAATGAAAACCAGCAGGACTGTGAAACTGTAGGGCCTGAATTGTGCCCCCTGATATATAGGAGATTTGTACATTTCTTATAACTGCCCAGTAAACCCCCACTCTAACCCTCTTTTAGTTTCAGTGTGCCCAGTTAACCCCCACTCTAACCCTCTTTTAGTTTCAGTGTGCCCAGTTAACCCCCACTCTAACCCTCTTTTAGTTTCAGTGTGCCCAGTTAACCCCCACTCTAACCCTCTTTTAGTTTCAGTGTACCCAGTAAACCCCCACTTAGCCTGGATTTCCAGCGACGCATAGCTTCTCTGCCACACCACTACACATCCAACAGTGAGGCGTACAAGGACATCATTGATACCTACGGAACCCACTACATCAGTGATGGAGACCTCGGCGGGATGATGAAGAGGGTGACTAGCATTCGCACCTGTTTGGCAGCTCTAAACAAGGTTTTTGTGTCCGACGTAGAAACATGTCTGAGTATGGGGTTGGACTTGGACATACCTGTCGGACTGCCCGTAGACTTAGGGCTAAACCTTTTGGGTGGACAATGTTCGAAGGTCGCTACCAACTCTGACAGTGCAACAGGGTACAGCATGGGCTTCTTAAGTCACCACACGGAAGTGAACGGTGGGAGAACCTTAAATGGAGTTGCTTCTATGAGAAAAGCTAATATAGATAGTTTCTTAAAATGGATAAAAAGCCTAAATGAGTTTCCGGAAATGGTATCCTTCTCCCTGCAGCCTCTATATCAACTGGTTGATGACAAACAGACGAGCGCTGATCTACAAACAGCTATTAGTCAGTATGTGATCGACAACGGGATTAAGAGAATAAAGACAGAGAATCAAGCATGCAGGGATTCACCTGACCTCTCTGCTGATTGCTGCCCCCTGTTGGCAGGGAGAGGCAAACTAACAGTCTTTGTGGACCGTGGGTTTAGTCTGAGGGGTGATGGGATGGCCGAACCAGAGGGTTACGTCAAACTGTGGTGTTCAGGTCAGCACAGGCAGACCCGCTGGATCACTACCTATGATCCACTTTGGCATACACATTTCAACTTTAACTATGTAAACACCCAGTCCTCTCTGGAGCTCCAGGTGTGGGATAAGGACCCAGGGGAACGTGACGATGACCTCCAGGGTGGATGCTCTGTAATCCTGGAGCAGGGGAGCCACGGGCATAGCTGTGGACTCAGTAATGGTCTGTAAACCTGGAGCAGGGGAGCCACGGGCATAGCTGTGGACTCAGTAATGGGAGTTTCACATTCTCTTACACATTAACTTGTGACAAACACCTGACTGGTGATAAATGTGACCAAACTAGAGGGGAAATCAGTTGTGACCTATTGCATTGGAATTAGGGTGTTATATAATATTACTGAATCATTTAAAAAAAGAAAACCTTGAAGAACATCCTACGATTCATGAAAATGAATGAATATACTTTTGTAATTATACATTGTAACCACAACAAGTGTAATGTTACCCACAGTTCACTGTGTAACGAGTTGAGGACAGCCCAAATTCATATCTCCAACCAAGTTAAATCACTCTGTAACATACACTGAACAAAAATATAAATGCAACATGCGAGTTTACTGAGTTTACAGATCATAGGAAATCAGTCAATTTAAGTATTCATTAGGCACTAATCTATGGATTTCACATGACTGGGAATATAGATATGTTTCTGTTGGTCACAGATACGTTTAAAAAAAAAACAAGTAGGGACCTGGATCAGAAAATCCGTCAGTATTTGGTGTGACTACTATTTGCCTCATACAGTGCGACACATCTTCTTCACATAGTGTTGATCAGGCTGCTGATTGTGGCCTGTGGAATGTTCTCCCAATCCTCTGCAATGGCTGTGTGAAGTTGCTGGATATTGGCAGGAACTGGAACACGCTGTTGTACATGTCAATCCAGAGCACCCTAAACATTCTCAACGGGTGACATGTCTGGTGAGTATGAAGTCCATGGAAGAACTGGGACTTTTTCAGCTTCCAGGAATTGTGTACAGATCCGTGCGACATGGGTCTGTGCATTATCATGCTGAAACATGAGGTGTTGGCAACGGATCAATTGTCAGACCCTGACCTTAGTGTTCTTTGTTTTCCTTGTTATTTTGGTTAGGTCAGGGTGTGACATGGGTGATGTATGTGTCTTGTCTTGTCTAGGGGTTTTGTATGTTTATGGGGCTGTATCCTTTCTAGGTGTTTATGTAAGTCTATGGTTGCCTAGATTGGTTCTCAATTAGAGGAAGGTGCTTAATCGTTGTCTCTGATTGGGAACCATATTTAGGCAGCCATGTTCTTTGGGTATTTTGTGGGTGATTCTGTCTTTGTGTCTATGCACCAGATAGGACTGTTTTGGGTTTTTCACATTTGTTATTTTGGTATTTCGTAGTGTTCACGTTTATGGTCTTTATTGTCTAACCACGCTGCGCTTTGGTCCTCTCCTTCGTCCACAGAAGAAAGCCGTTACATGAATGGCACGATACTGTGCCACAGGATCTCATCACGGTATCTCTGTGCATTCAAATTGCCATTGATAAAATGCAGTTGTGTTTGTTGCCCATACCACAACCCCACCGCCACCATGAGGCACTCTGTTCACAACGTTGACATCAGCAAACCGCTCGCACACACGACATCATACACACCGTCTACCATCTGCCCGGTACAGTTAAACCAGGATTCGGCTGTGATGAACACACTTCTCCAGCTTGCCGGTGGCCATCAAAGGTGAGCATTTGTCCACTGAAGTTGGTTCCGCAGTTGGTTACGACGAGGAACAGCAGTCCGGTTAAAACCCTTGTGAGGACGATGAGCACGCAGATGAGATTCCCTGAGATGGTTTCTGACAATTTGTTTCATCAACTGTCAGGGTCGCTGGTCTCAGATGATCCCTCAGGTGAAGAAGACGGATGTGGAGGTCCTGGGCTGGCGTGGTTACCTGTGGTCGGTCTGTGGTTGTGAGGCCGGTTGGCCATACTGACAAATTCTCGGCTTATGGTTGACAAATGAACATTCAATTCTCTGGAAACAGCTCTGGTGGACTTTTTCCACAATTTGAAACGTTACAGCCTTATTCTAAAATGGATTAAATCGTCCCGTCCCCCCCGCTCATCAATCTACACACAATAAACACAATACTCCATAATGACATCACAATACCCCATAATGACATCACAATACTCCATAATGACATCAAAACACCCCATAATGACATCACAATACCCCATAATGACATCACAATACCCCATAATGACATCACAATACTCCATAAGGACATCACAATACTCCATAATGACATCACAATACCCCATAATGCCATCACAATACTCCATAATGACATCACAATACCCCATAATGGCATCACAATACCCCATAATGACATCACAATACCCCATAATGACATAACAATACCCCATAATGACATCACAATACCCCATAATGACATCACAATACTCCATAGTGACATAACAATACCCCATAATGACATTACAATACTCCATAGTGACATAACAATACCCCATAATGACATCACAATACTCCATAATGACAAAGAAAAAACATGATCGACGATTTGATTAACCCTTCTCACTCTAGCTTTCTGTAAACACTGACACACTATGTCGCGCGTGCTTCCGCTCTTCCTCCCGCTCTTCCAGCCTGCTTGCCCAGCGCCCATGTCACGGCCGGCTCGCCCAGGCAGGACTCCGGGGGGCGCCCCTAGAGGGGGGTTGGGTATTGTCACGCCTGTTCCAGCTCTTCCTGCCGCTGGCGCTCGAGGGCTTTCCAGGATTACGCAATCAAGCCACCGTCAGTACGCACACCTGCCTCTCCCCGTCACGCGCATCTGCGCTCATTGGACTCAGCTGAACTCTATTACTTGTGTTATTGCCTTCCTTGTATCTGTCTGTTCCCTAAGTTCTGTTCCCTGCTTCGGGACTGATGTTTGTCATATGTCCTTGTTCACCCGTGTGCTGCCACTGTTCCTGTCGTGTTCTATGTCTGTTCCCTATTAAATGTTTGACTCCCCGTACCTGCTTCTCCTGTCCGGCGTCGGTCTTTACACACTATCCTATTAATAATCTGAAAGGAGTAAAAACAACGCTGTCATTCTCATCTGCACATTGTATTGAGATCAAATTATAAGTCAAACATTTGCTATCTTGAGAAGGAGGATAACACTAAGTTTAGTGCTTTTGTTCCTTTCTTAAAAAAAAAGAGGGGAGGAGGACACAGATCTCTGTGTATGGATAGAAAAGAAGACAGAGATATTATATGGTGACTACTTTGAGGAGGACACAGAGATCACTGAGAGAACAGAGATATTATATGGTGTTTACTTTGAGGAGGACACGGAGATCACTGAGAGAACCAATATATTATATGGTGACTACTTTGAGGAAGACACAGAGATCTCTGTGTATGGATAGCAGAGAGAACAGAGATATTATATGCAGACTAATTTGGTAACTGATGCAATTTATTACATTGAGACATTTCTTCATAGCAAACAATAACAACAAACACTGCCAACACCACCCACCTTCACAGTACCTGTCAACAACACCCACCCTCACAGTACCATGTCAACAACACCCACCTTCACAGTACCATATCAACAACACCCACTCTCACAGTACCCTGTCAACAACACCCACCCTCACAGTACCATGTCAACAACACCCACCTTCACAGTACCATATCAACAACACCCACCCTCACAGTACCATGTCAACAACACCCACCCGCACAGTACCCTGTCAACACCACCCACCCTCACAGTATCCTGTCAACACCACCCACCCTCACAGTATCCTGTCAACACCACCCACCCTCACAGTACCATGTCAACACCACCCACCCTCACAGTAACCTGTCAACACCACCCACCCTCACAGTAACCTGTCAACACCACCCACCCTCACAGTATCCTGTCAACACCACCCACCCTCACATTAACCTTGCTCTTTCCATCTCCTAGATTCAGGGCCTCCAGTAGAGGCCCAGTGGGACATAGCTTCTCTCCCAAAGGAGTATACGTCCAACATCAGTGACCCGTACCAGCAGTTCAACATAGCTTCTCTCCCAAAGGAGTTCAACATAGCTTCTCTCCCAAAGGAGTTCAACATAGCTTCTCTCCCAAAGGAGTTCAACATAGCTTCTCTCCCAAAGGAGTTCAACATAGCTTCTCTCCCAAAGGAGTTCAACATAGCTTCTCTCCCAAAGGAGTTCAAAATAGCTTCTCTCCCAAAGGAGTTCAACATAGCTTCTCTCCCAAAGGAGTTCAACATAGCTTCTCTCCCAAAGGAGTTCAACATAGCTTCTCTCCCAAAGGAGTTCAAAATAGCTTCTCTCCCAAAGGAGTTCAACATAGCTTCTCTCCCAAAGGAGTTCAACATAGCTTCTCTCCCAAAGGAGTTCAACATAGCTTCTCTCCCAAAGGAGTACATGTCCAACATCAGTGACCCGTACCAGCAGTTCATTGACACTTATGGAACCCACTACATTCACCCGGTGGACCTTGGGGGGAGGATGAAGAGGGTGACTGGAATCCGCACCTGCTTGGCCACCCTGAACCAGGTGTCTGTGTCCCAGGTGCAGACATGTCTTAGTATGGGGTTGTCTGATGGCATGGGGTTGTTAAATGTGTTGAGTGGGCAGGGTTCAAAGGTCTTTAATAATGAAGACAGTATTACAGGTTATGACAAGGGTTTCCTGAGTCACAGCACTGAGGTGGGGATGACTGACCCACTGCAATTTGCATACTGTGCCAATAGATCCATGGATGATGCAATCAGCCATCACACTGCACACTGCCCTATCCCATCTGGACAAGAGGAATACCTATGTAAGATCTCTGTTCATTGACTACAGTTCAGCTTTCAACACCATAGTACCCTCCAAGCTCTTCATTAAGCTCGGGGCCCTGGGTCTGAACCCTGGACTTCCTGACGGACTGCCCCCAGCTGGTGAAGGTAGGCAACAACACCTCCACGACAATGATCCTCAACACTGGGGCCCCACAAGGGTGCGTGCTCAGCCCCCTCCTGGGGCCTCACAAGGGTGCGTGCTCAGCCCCCTCCTGGGGCCTCACAAGGGTGCGTGCTCAGCCCCCTCCTGTACTCCCTGTTCAACCGTGAATGTGTGGTCACGCACGCCTCCAACTCAATCATGAAGTTTGCAGTCGACACAACAGTGGTAGGCCTGATTAGCAACGACGACGAGACAGCCTACAGGGAGGAGGTGAGGGCCCTGGCGGAGTAGTGCCAGGCAATAACCTCTCCATCAACATCAACAAAACAAAGGAGCTGGTCATCGACTTCAGGAGACATCAGAGGGAGCACGCCCCTATCCACATCAACGGGACCGCGGTGGAGAAGGTGAAAATCCACCCACAGACAGACAGCACGGTGAAGAGTGCACAACAGCACCTCTTTAACCACAGGAGGCGGAATAAATTCGGCTTGGCCCCTAAGACCCACACTAACTTTTACAGATGCACCACTGAGAGCATAAGGCTGTATCCCCGCCTGGTACGGCAACGTCGCCGTCTGTTACCGCAGGGCTCTTCAGAGGAGGTGCGGTCAGCCCAGCGCATCACCTTGGGCACACTTTAGGACATCTACAGCCAGGGGCGTCACTTTGGTTTTAGAAGTGGGGGGGGGGGGGGGGACATAAAATATATAGTTGAAGTTGGGAAGTTTACTTTTAGGTTGGAGTTATTAAAACTAGTTTTTCAACCACTCCACACATTTCTTGTTAATAACAAACTATAGTTTTCCGTGCTCGTCCATATATTTCTATATTTCAAAATGCCATTATTTTACTTTTAGATTTGTGTGTATTGTTGTGTTAGATATTTATTGCACTGTTGGAGCTGGATGTTTTGCTTCACCCACAACAACATCTGCTAAACATATATTTGATTCAAGTGATTTAATTTAATTTGATTTGACCAAACCAGACTCTGAAGGCTTCAAAAAAATGTCTGAATAGTCTAGAAAGGATCCCAGACATCCTGTCCTTCACTGGTCTCCCTCTGTGTGACTTGATTCATGACACCAAGGTGAGGGATAATCTACAAGCAGCTATTGGTCAGAATGCGACAGACAATGAGATTGAGAGAAACAAGACAGAACAGACACCTTGTGGGGTGAGTTCTCCCAACCTGTCTCCTGATCGCTGCCCTCTGCTGGTAGGGAGAGGCAGACTGACTGTCCTTGTGGGGTGAGTTCTCCCAACCTGTCTCCTGATCGCTGCCCTCTGTTGGTAGGGAGAGGCAGACTGACTGTCCTTGTGGGGTGAGTTCTCCCAACCTGTCTCCTGATCGCTGCCCTCTGTTGGTAGGGAGAGGCAGACTGACTGTCCTTGTGGGGTGAGTTCTCCCAACCTGTCTCCTGATCGCTCCCCTCTGTTGGTAGGGAGAGGCAGACTGACTGTCCTTGTGGGGTGAGTTCTCCCAACCTGTCTCCTGATTGCTCCCCTCTGTTGGTAGGGAGAGGCAGACTGACTGTCCTTTTGGACCGTGGGTTCAGTATAAGGGGTGATGAGTGCACCATGGGTATGGTCTGAGGGGTGATGAGTGCACCATGGGTATGGTCTGAGGGGTGATGAGTGCACCATGGGTATGGTCTGAGGGGTGATGAGAGCACCATGGGTATGGTCTGAGGGGTGATGAGTGCACCATGGGTATGGTCTGAGGGGTGATGAGTGCACCATGGGTATGGTCTGAGGGGTGATGAGAGCACCATGGGTATGGTCTGAGGGGTGATGAGTGCACCATGGGTATGGTCTGAGGGGTGATGAGTGCACCATGGGTATGGTCTGAGGGGTGATGAGTGCACCATGGGTATGGTCTGAGGGTGATGGGTGCAGGTCAGTACAGGGAAACCCACATTGTTAAAAACACCTGTGATCCATTTTGACATTGACATTTTGACTTTGGCAATGTAAACACCCAGTCCACTCCAGCGCTCCAGGTGTGTAGTAAGCCGTTATATAAACACACAGCACGGGAACCATTATCATCACCGTCTAATGCTCCAGGTGTTGTATAAGTCCCTATATAAACACAACCCCCCAGGTCATTGATATATAAACACACAGCACGGGAACCATTATCATCACTGTGGACTGAACCATGGTACTTTCTCCTTCTCCCTCACATTAAGTTATGACAAACACCTGACTGCTCCTAAGTGTGACCGTTGTGTCCCCATCCCAAACTAGAGGGGAATCAATCGACAGGCGGATTACGGTGAACTGACAACCAGTGTTATTTTATCCTTTGAGGAGGAACCTAATCTCAGTTATGTGTCATATTTCCAAAAGTATATTTTTATATATATATATTTTTTGTCCTTCTCAATGGTTCCATTAGATTCTTTACAACGTACAGGTGTCTGCATTCTGTTTACTGTTTTTATGAATGAACTTGACACAATTGTCAATTTTAACCGCTGGTATGTAGTCCATGCCTTTTAACTTTTTGTTTAACTATTTTATAAACTTACATTATATATGTGTGTGTTACCTTTATTTTACTAGGCAAGTCAGTTAAGAACAAATTCTTATTTTCAATGACGGCCTAGGAACAGTGGGTTAACTGCCTGTTCAGGGGCAGAACGACAGATTTGTACCTTGTCAGCTCGGGGATTTGAACTTGCAACCTTTCGGTTACTAGTCCAACACTCTAACCACTCTATCCACTAGGCTAACCTGTTCAGGATTTCCCTGCTTTTTGTTAAAATCTATACATCTTTCTCCTGTCCTGTAACATCTTCGTGTCAGATATAATATAAGATGAATATCTCATCATGTCTGTAGTTTCCACCTTGTTTGTCAAAGGCACGTACCCAACCCACCCACGCACGCACGCACGCACGCACCCACCCACTCACCCCCCCCCCACACACACACACATTGCTTAATCAGCGTTATTCTGAGTTGAGGGGGCTTCAAAAGGACAGACGCTGAGCTAATGTGTGTTTACTCAACAATCTCTGCTCAAAGTCAGTTGAATTTCAACAAGTTTGTTCAGTAAAATATTCCTGTTTGTTCAAAACAGCATTTTCATTGTCCTACTTAACCAGCAGGTTGTTTGTTTCAATACCTGTGTTTCTGCATTTACTTTGATTGGTTGATTAATCATGCTACACAATAAATAGCATACCTTTATCAAAGCAAATCCAGTCTGTTAGTAGATGGACTTATTGCACCCGTTATTGGGATGGCTGTTCCAGTCTAAACCAATTACCTAGTCTCAATAACACAGGAGGCTGGTGGCACCTTAATTGGGGAGGAAGGGCTCATGGTAATGGCTGGAGCGGCATACATGGAATGGCATCGGACACGTTTCCATGTTTTCAATACCATTCCATTCACTCCATTCCAGCCATTTATTATGAGCCATCCTCCCCTCAGTAGCCTCCTGTGGTCAGTAAACAATCTTCCCTGGCAGTCATTCTGAATACTGGTTGCAGGTGAATTAGAAGTTCAAATGGTTGGATATCCTCACTTTGTGCTGGATTCCGATAGAAATAACACATCACCTTGCAAGCCAGCATAATGTGACTGCGTTAGGGTGTAACTAGACCCTCAAATAATGGCCTTATGATAACTAGCCCCTCAAATAATGGCCTTATGATACACCCTCAAATAATGGCCTTATGATAACTAGCCCCTCAAATAATGGCCTTATGACACGTGTAATGTATTACCATAAAGAGGTTCATTTGAAAGATGACATGCTCACTTAAACACTCACTTGGTGAAGGCTACGGTACTGAAAATCATTGAATACAACAATCATATCTCTGCCACTAACAAATACAGTCACGGGTGTTAACTACCATTCACTCGAAAGGCACTCTGGGTAATATGCGAATAAGGTAGAATGAATTCTCCAACTGACCTACTCAGGGTTGCTTTTGACATGGAGATTCCCTGCAGGCCAATGCCCTCAGAGAGTTTGATTTGCTATGCCCATGAAAAACACGTTATCTTGAAAAACCACGTTTGCTATGCCCATGAAAAACACAATGCACATGAGGATGGTCCAGAAAATGGTCAGTAAAGTCTCTGTAAGTTATAACAACATCTTTGGGAATAAAAAAAATAATAATAATAATTGCAAATTAGACATCAATGTCTATGTCCCACTTTTGTGATTATTTATTTATTTTGAACAAAAATTCCACTGTTTACACTTAAATGTAAATGTAAATGTACAGCAGGCGTCTGGATATTTATTTTGAAGCCCCAGATGTGTATCATTGACCCTAGTTAGATTACAAACAATATGAAAACAGATAATATCGTATCCTCTGTTGAATCAATAAGAAGAGATTTGATGAGATCTTACCACTGTGGGAATAATTCAAACTGGATACAAGTGGATAGAGATTGGGTCAAGTACAGAAAGCATGGGATGGCAGGGTTAGAGCATTGGACTAGTAACCAGAAGATTGCAAGTTCAAACCCCTGAGCTGACAAGGTACAAATCTGTCATTTTGCCCCTGAACAGGCAGTTAACCCACTGTTCCTAGGCCATCATTGAAAATAAGAATTTGTTCTTAACTGACTTGCCTAGTTAAATAAAGATAAAATAAAATACATTTTCAACAGCAGATTTACACACGACAACAAAAAAGTATTCAGCTCTGTATGTGACTGCTGATAGTTTTTTTGGTGAAAATGTAGCAGTTTTTGCTTTATGATGTCTGTCATTGCTCTACACTACGGTTAATAATTATTAACTGTATTTTTTCCTGCTGGTTTGCCAGATATGTAGAATCAATGCATAAACCCCGTTTCCCACCATGCAGTTTTTAACACGATAAGGAGCCAGTCTTTGTTTACTCTGAGAGCTGGTGGGTACAGAGATCATTTCATGTGGACATGAGAGGACAGAGAGACCTGCAGTGGATTTTACATTGTAAGTATTGACAGCCATAAGACAACCGGGGAGAGAAGGAACATTTATCAAATCTGATTAATAATAGATCTAAACGTTTGAGTATTTGATGAAAAATGTACTGTCTAAAATGATCTACTTTCTTTTTTTAAACTAGGTGTTTGGGTTTAAAAGACTGAAGTAATAGTTGTGTTGTGGGAAGTATAGTAGAAGACAGTGGAATCAAAATGATCACCTTCCTCAGCAGAACCTTTTTTCTCACTTGTAGAATAAAATATAAAAAAGGAGAGTGACAACCTTCGTTATTTAAATCCCCTCTTCTAGATTGACCAATCAGGAGTGACAACGATGACAGCGTCAGTCGTCCGCTCTCCCGTGTTTCACCCGGTGTTCATGGGTTTCCTGGCTCTGTCGAGCTTGGAGGGAGTGTTCACCTGTCGTCTAGGGACCCCAGAAGAATGCGCCAATTGTTCCTTTGTGCCTGGCTACAAACTGGCTGGGATGGGCTATGATGTTGTAACACTGAGACAAAAACGGGCCTCTGTGTTTGATGTCAACAGTTACGTGGCTAACTCCTGCATGGTATGTGTGAACCCACTAATGGGAGGTGAGCTTCAGAAACTCCCCTTGCATATGAAGGACTGGCGGGCCGAAAGTGACTGCAAGAGGAAGACTCTGAGTTCCTATTACTACTCTGTCAGCTCTCTGGTGGATGATATAGCCTTCTTTATAGAGAATGACTGGAAGGCCGGGCTAAAGCTGGAGAATGTAGACCTGCAGTTAGCAGGCAGCAAGTCCAAGGTGTACGGCTTTGCATCCGCACACTCAAATGCAGACAAGTCTTCCTTCTCATTTCAACAATTTACCTGCTCTGTCTACAGGTCAGGCCATGTATCATGATGTTTGTGAGGTCATGTATATTTAAATTCTAAGTGCTTGAAGCAATTGTCTCAGCGCTTTCAGCAAACTTATAAAATAAATATAATAATATAATAATAATAATATATAATGGCTTTTGAAACACTTAAAAAAAATGTAACCATCTAGTTTGCTGTTTCATAGAGAGAAATAATGTATATATAGTTCCTCCTTGGATTAATTGATCCCATCAACAAGTTCAATATTCTTTTGAAAGTCCTTTTTTAGTATTCACTTGGCAACTTCTAAGCGTTTTCAGCTCTGAGGGTCACAGTCATGCAGATTTTCAGCACAACCTTTTACTAAGCAGAGACATCATTTCCAGGGAGGGACCAGACTTGCTCTCCAGCCAATCAGTAATATTAATTGATCAATTACATACCAGGGCGAAATGAAAACCAGCAGGACTGTGAAACTGTAGGGCCTGAATTGTGCCCCCTGATATATAGGAGATTTGTACATTTCTTATAACTGCCCAGTAAACCCCCACTCTAACCCTCTTTTAGTTTCAGTGTGCCCAGTTAACCCCCACTCTAACCCTCTTTTAGTTTCAGTGTGCCCAGTTAACCCCCACTCTAACCCTCTTTTAGTTTCAGTGTGCCCAGTTAACCCCCACTCTAACCCTCTTTTAGTTTCAGTGTGCCCAGTTAACCCCCACTCTAACCCTCTTTAAGTTTCAGTGTGCCCAGTTAACCCCCACTCTAACCCTCTTTTAGTTTCAGTGTACCCAGTAAACCCCCACTCTAACCCTCTTTTAATTTCAGTGTGCCCAGTTAACCCCCACTCTAACCCTCTTTTAGTTTCAGTGTGCCCAGTTAACCCCCACTCTAACCCTGTTTTAGTTTCAGTGTGCCCAGTTAACCCCCACTCTAACCCTCTTTTAGTTTCAGTGTGCCCAGTTAACCCCCACTCTAACCCTCTTTTAGTTTCAGTGTGCCCAGTTAACCCCCACTCTAACCCTCTTTTAGTTTCAGTGTGCCCAGTTAACCCCCACTCTAACCCTCTTTTAGTTTCAGTGTACCCAGTAAACCCCCACTTAGCCTGGATTTCCAGCGACGCATAGCTTCTCTGCCACACCACTACACATCCAACAGTGAGGCGTACAAGGACATCATTGATACCTACGGAACCCACTACATCAGTGATGGAGACCTCGGCGGGATGATGAAGAGGGTGACTAGCATTCGCACCTGTCTGGCAGCTCTAAACAAGGTTTTTGTGTCCGACGTAGAAACATGTCTGAGTATGGGGTTGGACTTGGACATACCTGTCGGACTGCCCGTAGACTTAGGGCTAAACCTTTTGGGTGGACAATGTTCGAAGGTCGCTACCAACTCTGACAGTGCAACAGGGTACAGCATGGGCTTCTTAAGTCACCACACGGAAGTGAACGGTGGGAGAACCTTAAATGGAGTTGCTTCTATGAGAAAAGCTAATATAGATAGTTTCTTAAAATGGATAAAAAGCCTAAATGAGTTTCCGGAAATGGTATCCTTCTCCCTGCAGCCTCTATATCAACTGGTTGATGACAAACAGACGAGCGCTGATCTACAAACAGCTATTAGTCAGTATGTGATCGACAACGGGATTAAGAGAATAAAGACAGAGAATCAAGCATGCAGGGATTCACCTGACCTCTCTGCTGATTGCTGCCCCCTGTTGGCAGGGAGAGGCAAACTAACAGTCTTTGTGGACCGTGGGTTTAGTCTGAGGGGTGATGGGATGGCCGAACCAGAGGGTTACGTCAAACTGTGGTGTTCAGGTCAGCACAGGCAGACCCGCTGGATCACTACCTATGATCCACTTTGGCATACACATTTCAACTTTAACTATGTAAACACCCAGTCCTCTCTGGAGCTCCAGGTGTGGGATAAGGACCCAGGGGAACGTGACGATGACCTCCAGGGTGGATGCTCTGTAATCCTGGAGCAGGGGAGCCACGGGCATAGCTGTGGACTCAGTAATGGTCTGTAAACCTGGAGCAGGGGAGCCACGGGCATAGCTGTGGACTCAGTAATGTTCTGTAAACCTGGAGCAGGGGAGCCACGGGCATAGCTGTGGACTCAGTAATGGGAGTTTCACATTCTCTTACACATTAACTTGTGACAAACACCTGACTGGTGATAAATGTGACCAATATTACCCCTCCCCAAACTAGAGGGGAAATCAGTGGAGAATCGCAGTTAATCCAGAACTATAATGTTGTGTGAATTGTTACGTACTCTGTCCACGAGAGAGTCTTAGTGACAGATTACAGTAGGATAATAATATATACAATTTGACCTTTTAAACATTTTACATTTTTTCTTCTTTAGTCTTTTAGATCATCGTATTTTATGTATGTAACAATCAGCGGGGTAAAAAGTATTAAATTCTCATACTTGAGTAGTACTTTAAAATGATTTTTACTTAAACTACTTTACAACACTGATAACAATGTAGGAGAACAGTCACGAAAAAATATTAATGAAAATGATTCATGAAAATGAATGAAAGCACTTCTGTAATGTGGCATTTTAACCACTAGAGGGAAATGTCGTCCTGAGTTATCCTTTAGTTGTATCAGATGTTGTATGTATCTCATGTGATGGGGAATACGACCTACTTACTACATAATAAATTCTTCTTCTTCTGATTGTTTTAGCTTTTGTATTTATTGTAAAACTACAAGACATTATGAACATCTCTTTCCATGACCAGGTGATTCCAGGCGGAAGCCAAGGTTCCTTCATGATAGAATTAGTTAAATCTGTAGTGTTTATGGGCTCCTGATAGAAAGCAGAAGCCTCAATAGGGGAAAAAAAACAATTGGGCGATTACTCCATGAGGGCATATTAGGAGAGCTGGATCTCAGTGTTTTCTTAGCCTCTTTACGGACAGATAACAGACAGCACTGAACAATTATAAAATGGAGATTAAAGATCACACTCAGAAGACACTGGGAAGAGGAATGGAGAAGAGGGAGATTCTAGGAAAAGGAATTGAGGGAGATTCTGGGAAGAGTAATGGGGATGAGGGAGTTTCTGGGAAGAGGAATGGGGATGAGAGAGATTCTGGGAAGAGGAATGGGGATGAGGGAGATTCTGGGAAGAGGAATGGGGATGAGAGAGATTCTGGGAAGGGGAATGGGGATGAGGGAGATTCTGGGAAGAGGAATGGGGATGAGAGAGATTCTGGGAAGAGGAATGGGGATGAGAGAGATTCTGGGAAGAGGAATGGGGATGAGAGAGATTCTGGGAAGGGGAATGGGGATGAGAGAGATTCTGGGAAGAGGAATGGGGATGAGAGAGATTCTGGGAGATTCTGGGAAGAGGAATGGGGATGAGAGAGATTCTGGGAGATTCTGGGAAGAGGAATGGGGATGAGAGAGATTCTGGGAGATTCTGGGAAGAGGAATGGGGATGAGAGAGATTCTGGGAGATTCTGGGAAGAGGAATGGGGATGAGAGAGATTCTGGGAGATTCTGGGAAGAGGAATGGGGATGAGAGAGATTCTGGGAGATTCTGGGAAGAGGAATGGGGATGAGAGAGATTCTGGGAAGAGGATTGGGGATGAGAGAGATTCTGGGAAGAGGAATGGGGATGAGAGAGATTCTGGGAAGAGGAATGGGGATGAGGGAGATTCTGGGAAGAGGAATGGGGATGAGGGAGATTCTGGGAAGAGGAATGGGGATGAGGGAGATTCTGGGAAGAGGAATGGGGATGAGAGAGATTCTGGGAAGAGGAATGGGGATGAGAGAGATTCTGGGAAGAGGAATGGGGATGAGAGAGATTCTGGGAAGAGGAATGGGGATGAGAGAGATTCTGGGAAGAGGAATGGGGATGAGGGAGATTCTGGGAAGAGGATTGGGGATGAGAGAGATTCTGGGAGATTCTGGGAAGAGGAATGGGGATGAGAGAGATTCTGGGAGATTCTGGGAAGAGGAATGGGGATGAGAGAGATTCTGGGAGATTCTGGGAAGAGGAATGGGGATGAGAGAGATTCTGGGAGATTCTGGGAAGAGGAATGGGGATGAGAGAGATTCTGGGAGATTCTGGGAAGAGGAATGGGGATGAGGGAGATTCTGGGAAGAGGGCCGTAGAGGGAGATTCTGTGAAGAGAGTTATGGCTGTGGAGGGACTCTGGACTCTGACAGAGGGGCTCCTTCGTAAAGGAGGGTGTCTTTAATTAAAGAAGGATTTTTAAGCCTTGACACCATTGAGACATGGATTGTGTGTGTGTGTCATTCAGAGGGTGAATGGGCAAGACAAAATATTTAAGTGCCTTTGAACTGGGCGTGGTAGTAGGTGCCAGGCGCATCGGTTTGAGTCAAGAACTGCAACGCTGCTGGGTTTTTTAACGCTCAACAGTTTCCCGTGTGTTTATAAGAATGGTCCACCACCCAAAGGACATCCAGACAACTTGACACAACTATGGGAGGCATTGGAGTCAACATGGGCCAGCATCCCTGTGGAACGCGTTCAACACCTTGTAGAGTCCATGCCCCCAATGAAATGAGGCTGTTCTGAGGGCAAAATGGGGGCAACTCAATATTAGGAAGGTCTTCTTAATATTTTGTACACTCGGTGTAAAAGTGAACAACATTTTATGATCACATTTAGTACCAGAGTGAGTTGAAAGAGGAAACATTGAAAGTGGGTCAATTAAGGCAGACAGAGAAACATGTGTCTTTCATCTACTATATGAGACTTGCACCTTAGTTAACAGAGGGTCTGCATTGGTTACACTTAACGTCAGCCACCAGTGTGTGCAGAGGGAGGAGAGAGTAAGTGCCATTGTCTAGGTTGACCCAGATGCTAGGCTATTCAACCAGTCGTAGAAGCCCACAGAATAATTTCTAAACATGGACACCTGACCCTGCCAACCACTTCCCCCTGTCACCTCGGTCATGTGATTAAAGAATCCCCAGGAGTGTCTTGACACACTGCCCCTATTACTGAGGATGATCCTGCACCAGCTACTCAAGGCTCCAAGCCTTCCTCCCTCAGCAGTTTCTTGTGACGCACACAGTGTTACAACACAGAGGCGGATGCAAGATGCAAGCAACGATGGTTTAATGAATGTAGTTCACAGCAGCAACATGACAGACAGACTGTACTCAGAAGGAATCCGACCCAAGAACTCGGGCGCATCTTCCGATGATAACGTGCTGAGAAAACCAGGGGAGTGTGTCCGGATGAGTAGGAAGGAGCCCAGCAGATGATCCACACAAGAGAAGAGCACGGACACACGACACAACCTCAGAGAAGAAACAACGATCTGACAACAAGAAACACTGGTAACAGAACATATAAAGGGAAGATAAGTGGTTCCAGCTGGCGCAGACAATCAGGCCGAGATTGGGAACCACGCCCACACAAACACTGGAGAGAGAGAGAGAGAGAGAGAGAGAGAGAGAGAAAGAGAGAGGGAGGCAGTGGATTCATGAACCGTGACACACAGTTCCTCACCTCACAGACAGACACCTTGTTGAGAGTGGCCAAGCAGGTGTGGACGGAGGTCACAGTCTTCAGCCCTCCTCCCAGGGTCGCCTAAACAAGTTAAGAGTAAATGTCTATATATATATATATATAAATTGTCTCTCCATAATAATACAACAGTTTACAATCCAAAAATACAGATAAAAAAAACACATTGTGGAAACTCAAATTGTTTTGAGACAATAAAAGCAGTCATAGTCAAACATGGTTCAGTATTCCACTTGGAGTGACCACCTGAGGACTGTAGTGTGTTCCATTTGTCATAGTCAAACATGGTACAGTATTCCACTTGGAGTGACCACCTGAGGGCTGTAGTGTGAGCCATTTGTGGTGCTGAGACGCTGGTACATGTGTAGACTGGTTCTGTTGAGCCTCTGGGGAGGGACAGCGCCTCCCGGTGGAAGTCAGTGTGTAGTTGGTTGCTGAAGAGAGTCGCTGAATGTTTTGGGGGTTGAAAAAGTGAGATCAATGTAAGAACCGACGCTGGAAATGAGAAGCAGGTACGGAGAGTGAACATTTAATTTTGCACAGACATGGAACAGTACAGGAACAGCGTCAGAAACGGGTAACAAAACGACAATCAAAAATGAATGCAGAAGCGGGAAACAGAGCCGGGGAACAGACAGATAATAGGTAATAACACGGTGATTGAGTCCAGGTGAGTGCAATGAATCGCTGATGCGCGATAGGGAAGCAGGTGTGCGTAATGATGGTGGCAGGAGTGCGTAATGCAGAGCAGCCTGGCGCCCTCGAGTGCCAAGGAGGGAGAGTGGGAGCAGGCGTGACAATCAATGACTTTAAACATGCTGTAAACACACTTTAAACATGCTGTAAACATGCTGTAAACATCCTTTAAACATGCTGTAAACATGCTTTGTACAGGCTGTAAACATCCTTTATACATGCTGTAAACATGCTGTGAACATGCTTTAAACATGCTGTAAACATGTTGTAAGCATGCTGTAAACATGCTTAGTACAGGCTGTAAATATGCTTTATACATGCTGTAAATATGCTTTATACAGGCTGTAAACATGCTTTATACATGTTGTAAACATGCTGTAAACATCATTTAAACATGCTGTAAACATGCTTTATACATGCTGTGAACATGCTTTATACATGCTGTAAACATGCTTTATACATGCTGTAAACATGCTGTAAACATGCTTTATACATGCTGTGAACATGCTTTATACATGCTGTAAACATGCTGTGAACATGCTTTATACATGCTGTAAACATGATGTAAATGGGCTTTATACATGCTGTAAACATGATGTAAACATGCTGTAAACATCATTTAAACATGCTGTAAACATGCTGTGAACATGCTTTATACATGCTGTAAACATGATGTAAATGGGCTTTATACATGCTGTAAACATGATGTAAATGGGCTTTATACATGCTGTAAACATGATGTAAATATGCTTTATACATGCTGTAAACATGTTGTAAATATGCTGTAAACATCATTTAAACATGCTGTAAACATGCTTTATACATGCTGTAAACATGTTGTGAACATGCTTTATACATGCTGTAAACATGATGTAAATGGGCTTTATACATGCTGTAAACATGATGTAAATTAGCTTTATACATGCTGTAAACATGATGTAAATATGCTTTATACATGCTTTATACATGCTGTAAACATGATGTAAATGGACTTTATACATGCTGTAAACATGTTGTAAATATGCTTTATACATGCTGTAAACATGTTGTAAATATGCTGTAAACATCATTTAAACATGCTGTAAACATGCTTTATACATGCTGTAAACATGTTGTGAACATGCTTTATACATGCTGTAAACATGATGTAAATGGGCTTTATACATGCTGTAAACATGCTGTGAACATGCTTTATACATGCTGTAAACATGATGTAAATTAGCTTTATACATGCTGTAAACATGATGTAAATATGCTTTATACATGCTTTATACATGCTGTAAACATGATGTAAATGGACTTTATACATGCTGTAAACATGATGTAAACATGCTTTATACATGCTGTGAACATGCTTTATACATGCTGTAAACATGCTGTAAACATGCTTTATACATGCTGTAAACATGCTGTAAACATTCTTTATACATGCTGTGAACATGCTTTATACATGCTGTAAACATGCTGTGAACATGCTTTATACATGCTGTAAACATGATGTAAATGGACTTTATACATGCTGTAAACATGATGTAAACATGCTGTAAACATCATTTAAACATGCTGTAAACATCATTTAAACATGCTGTAAACATGCTGTGAACATGCTTTATACATGCTGTAAACATGATGTAAATGGGCTTTATACATGCTGTAAACATGATGTAAACATGCTGTGAACATGCTTTATACATGCTGTAAACATGATGTAAATGGGCTTTATACATGCTGTAAACATGATGTAAACATGCTGTGAACATGCTTTATACATGCTGTAAACATGATGTAAATGGGCTTCATACATGCTGTAAACATGATGTAAATATGCTGTGAACATGCTTTATACATGCTGTAAACATGATGTAAATGGGCTTTATACATGCTGTAAACATGATGTAAACATGCTGTGAACATGCTTTATACATGCTGTAAACATGATGTAAATGGGCTTTATACATGCTGTAAACATGCTGTGAACATGCTTTATACATGCTGTAAACATGATGTAAATTAGCTTTATACATGCTGTAAACATGATGTAAATATGCTTTATACATGCTTCATACATGCTGTAAACATGATGTAAATGGACTTTATACATGCTGTAAACATGCTCTGAACATGCTTTATACATGCTGTAAACATGTTGTAAATATGCTTTATACATGCTGTAAACATCATTTAAACATGCTGTAAACATGCTTTATACATGCTGTAAACATGTTGTGAACATGCTTTATACATGCTGTAAACATGATGTAAATATGCTGTGAACATCCTTCATACATGCTGTAAACATGATGTAAATGGGCTTTATACATGCTGTAAACATGCTGTAAACATGCTGTGAACATGCTTTATACATGCTGTAAACATGATGTAAATGGGCTTTATACATGCTGTAAACATGATGTAAATGGGCTTTATACATGCTGTAAACATGATGTAAATGGGCTTTATACATGCTGTAAACATGATGTAAATGGGCTTTATACATGCTGTAAACATGATGTAAATGGGCTTTATACATGCTGTAAACATGATGTAAATGGACTTTATACATGCTGTAAACATGATGTAAATGGACTTTATACATGCTGTAAACATCATTTAAACATGCTGTAAACATCATTTAAACATGCTGTAAACATCATTTAAACATGCTGTAAACATCATTTATACATGCTGTAAACATGCTGTGAACATGCTTTATACATGCTGTAAACATGTTGTAAATGGGCTTTATACATGCTGTAAACATGATGTAAACATGCTGTAAACATCATTTAAACATGCTGTAAACATCATTTAAACATGCTGTAAACATGTTGTAAATGGGCTTTATACATGCTGTAAACATGATGTAAATATGCTTTATACATGCTGTAAACATCATTTAAACGTGCTGTAAACATGCTTTATACATGCTGTAAACATGTTGTGAACATGCTTTATACATGCTGTAAACATGATGTAAACATGCTGTGAACATCCTTTAAACATGCTGTAAACATGTTGTAAACATGCTGTAAATATGCTGTGAACATGCTTTATACATGCTGTAAATATGCTTTAAACACGTTTAAAAAAAATCCTACTGTTCAATCAACTTCTGTCGCAAATTCTTATAAAAAACACGTATCTCTGCTCTCACATCCAAACAGCTGTATTCTCTCATGTGACAGAGTACTACTCGTGATCCTACTGCAGTAGAAGCAGCTGTTACAGTGAGAAGAGGGACTTCCCTACGGCTGCAGGCTGCCAGCCCACTGCCGTCCGTCCCCCAGTCATTCTTAATCACAGAGGAGACGCTCTCCACCAAGGAGCTGACAGAGGTATAGGCAAAGCTGGAGTGCTCCAGTCGACCAACCACTCACACACAGAGAGGGGCAGCTTCTGAAACCTGGTGCGGTGGGTTCTCACACAGGGTACAGTAGTTGGATGTGGTGGTCAAGTAGCTCTGGGAGTCAATCACGTAGGCCCCTTCAAGCCGCAGCGTGACTTAGTCGAAGCCCTGGACCACTAGGATGTGGCCAGGAACAAAGGCAGCGTTGTTGCACCCCTGGATGGTCCCCTGGGGTGGTCCCCTGGATGGTCCCCTGGGTGGTCCCCTGGATGGTCCCCTGGGTGGTCCCCTGGGGTGGTCCCCTGGATGGTCCCCTGGGGTGGTCCCCAGGATGGTCCCCTGGATGGTCCCCTGGGGTGGTCCCCTGGGGTGGTCCCCTGGATGGTCCCCTGGGGTGGTCCCCAGGATGGTCCCCTGGGATGTTCCCCAGGATGGTCCCCAGGGTGGTCCCCTGAATGGTCCCCTGGATGGTCCCCTGGATGGTCCCCTGGGGTGGTCCCCAGGATGGTCCCCAGGGTGGTCCCCTGAATGGTCCCCAGGATGGTCCCCTGGATGGTCCCCTGGGGTGGTCCCCTGGATGGTCCCCTGGGGTGGTCCCCTGGATGGTCCCCTGGGGTGGTCCCCAGGATGGTCCCCTGGGGTGTTCCCCTGGATGGTCCCCTGGGGTGGTCCCCAGGATGGTGCCCTGGGGTGGTCCCCTGGATGGTCCCCTGGGGTGGTCCCCAGGATGGTCCCCTGGGGTGGTCCCCTGGATGGTCCCCAGGGTGGTCCCCTGGGTGGTCCCCTGAATGGTCCCCTGGGTGGTCCCCTGTGTGGTCCCCTGAATGGTCCCCTGGGATGTCCCCTGGGTGGTCCCCTGTGTGGTCCCCTGGGAGGTCCCCTGGGTGGTCCCCTGGGTGGTCCCCTGAGTGGTCCCCTGGGTGGTCCCCAGGGTGGTCCCCTGGGGTGGTCCCCTGTGTGGTCCCCTGGGTGGTCCCCTGTGTGGTCCCCTGGCGGCAGTTAGAGACCTCTGACAGGCCCAGGTAAGACCAGGCCAGCAGGCACAGGTGGACCAGGTGAGTTCCAGAGAGTGATGCCATCATCGTGGTATTCTCTATTCCAGTTTACTGCAGTCCGTAAAACAGTTTTGGACCATTAGTGAGAAATAATGTGACAGATGGTAACGGAAATATGCAGGTGAATAAAAAAAAGGAGAGTGGTCGTTGATAAAGTCAATCAAGATCAATTCAGTTCATTACAAGAATCCGGGGAGGACACGTCCAGAACAGAAGCAAAGTAAAATGCCTTCTATAGACAATAATAATCACACAGCACCAAATGTTCTGGGAACAACAGCCAGAGTGGCTTGTAGGAAGTCACGAGATCAGCTGCTACAGAATTATACCATGTCACAGATACGTTGTCAGTGTGTCCTCGAATCCAGTCTGACGTCAAACTTTAACCAGAACATTCAACACTGGCAGACGTGAACCTGCCAGTTAGTATCAGTGGAAGGGACATTACCTGGTTTTCAGGTAACTTGGCAGGATTATATTCGAAACAAGAATCGTCTCCCGGGCTCAAACGAGACATAGAAATGCTTCTGTTGACTGGGCATCCTTCAGAGAGCTAAGAAAGAAATGTACAGGATTGACCAGGAAGTCCAAATCAGATGACTATTTAAATGCAGTCACAGAGAACCTAAACAACCCTACCTTGTTCTGGACGCCAATCAAATCAGTGTCAGGTTCTAATGCCTCCTTTGGCCTTCCTGAACATTTAATGATGGATTCTAATGAAGTGAAGGGTAAAGCCTCTGGCCTTCCTGAACATTTAATGATGGATTCTAATGAAGTGAAGGGTAAAGCCTCTGGCCTTCCTGAACATTTAATGATGGATTCTAATGAAGTGAAGGGTAAAGCCTCTGGCCTTCCTGAACATTTAATGATGGATTCTAATGAAGTGAAGGGTAAAGCCTCTGGCCTTCCTGAACATTTAATGATGGATTCTAATGAAGTGAAGGGTAAAGCCTCTGGCCTTCCTGAACATTTAATGATGGATTCTAATGAAGTGAAGGGTAAAGCCTCTGGCCTTGCTGACCATTTAATGATGGATTCTAATGAAGTGAAGGGTAAAGCCTCTGGCCTTCCTGACTTAATGATGGATTCTAATGAAGTGAAGGGTAAAGCCTCTGGCCTTCCTGAACATTTAATGATGGATTCTAATGAAGTGAAGGGTAAAGCCTCTGGCCTTCCTGACCATTTAATGATGGATTCTAATGAAGTGAAGGGTAAAGCCTCTGGCCTTCCTGAACATTTAATGATGGATTCTAATGAAGTGAAGGGTAAAGCCTCTGGCCTTCCTGAACATTTAATGATGGATTCTAATGAAGTGAGGGTTAAAGTGGATATTGTCAGGGTTTTTAGCACTTTATATCTGCTGGTTCAGTTTTACTAATAGTGGGTCCCAGGCCTCTAATGTCAGCTCTGTTACAGTCAACTATAATATAGGCCCTCATGTGAACCCTTTTAACTTTGAGCCTGTTTCTTATGCTGAGGTCAATAAAGCACTAAATGCAATAGACACTAAAAAAGTCTGCAGGTCCAGACAATCTGGACCCCCTACCTCTTAAAGATAGCAGCTGGTATTATCACTGAACCCGTGGCTCACATTTTCAACTTGAGTCTCTTGACCAATTCCATACCCAGCATTTGGAAATCAGCTCATGTCCTCCCACTGCTAAAGGGTGGAGATCCCTCAGATGCTAATAACTATCCTCCTATCTCTAAACTCCCTATCCTAGCCAAAGTCTATGAATCTTTAGTGAACTCACAGTTAAAAAACGTCTTAATTAAGGAGACCATACTGAGCTGTGTTCAGTCTGGCTTTAGATCGGTACACTGCACCGCAACTGCAGCTATGGCAGTGGCACATGACATCATTAATGTACTTTAAAAAATGAAACATTGTGCTCCTCTGTTTGTGGATTTATCAAAGGCCTTTGATTCAGTTGACCATGAATTGTTGCTAGCTAGACTCAGAAACATTGGTCTCATATGCTGCCAATCACAAGTCTAGCTTTCTTGAGATTAATGGAGGTGTGCCCCAGGGTTCCATTTTAGCTCCTGTGTTGTTCTCAATTTGTTTTAATGATTTGGGAAATGGGATGCAACCAGCAAAGTTCCATCTATATGCAGATGATACAGTCATATGTTCATGAGCTCCTTCTCTGGTTCAGGCTGTTGAAGAGCTCCAGACTGCAGGCCTCCCTTTATTGTCTCACACTGGTCTTGAATGTACAAAAAAACAAAATTCGTGACCTTTACCAGAGCTCACACTCAGCCAGAGAAGGTTAGCATTGTCACATCTGACGGCTTACCCATTGAAAAGGTGTCATCCTACAAATACCTAGGTATACGGTTGGATGACAAGTTGTCCTTTAAAGTTCATATGGATAATCTTGAAAGGAAGCTTAAATTGAAATTGGGTTTTTATTTTTGTAATAGGGCTTGTTTCCTGCTTATGGCTGGAACGAAGCTTGTTCGGACCACTTCTCTCTCTGTAATTGATTATGGTGACTTGTTGTATGTGCTTGCAGCCTCCTCTGTCTTACAGAGACTGGACCTCTGTTTATCATGCAGCCTCCTCTGTCTAACAGAGACTGGACCTCTGTTTATCATGCAGCCTCCTCTGTCTGACAGAGACTGGAATCTGTTTATCATGCATCCTCCTCTGTCTAACAGAGACTGGAATCTGTTTATCATGCAGCCTCCTCTGTCTAACAGAGACTGGACCTCTGTTTATCATGCAGCCTCCTCTGTCTAACAGAGACTGGACTCTGTTTATCATGCAGCCTCCTCCGTCTAACAGAGACTGGACCTCTGTTTATCATGCAGCCTCCTCTGTCTTACAGAGACTGGACCTCTGTTTATCATGCAGCCTCCTCTGTCTAACAGAGACTGGACTCTGTTTATCATGCATCCTCCTCTGTCTTACAGAGACTGGACTCTGTTTATCATGCAGCCTCCTCCGTCTAACAGAGACTGGACTCTGTTTATCATGCAGCCTCCTCTGTCTAACAGAGACTGGACTCTGTTTATCATGCAGCCTCCTCTGTCTAACAGAGACTGGACTCTGTTTATCATGCAGCCTCTTCCGTCTAACAGAGACTGGACCTCTGTTTATCATGCAGCCTCCTCTGTCTAACAGAGACTGGACTCTGTTTATCATGCAGCCTCCTCTGTCTTACAGAGACTCTGTTTATCATGCAGCCTCCTCTGTCTAACAGAGACTGGACTCTGTTTATCATGCAGCCTCCTCTGTCTAACAGAGACTGGACCTCTGTTTATCATGCAGCCTCCTCTGTCTAACAGAGACTGGACTCTGTTTATCATGCAGCCTCCTCTGTCTAACAGAGACTGGACTCTGTTTATCATGCAGCCTCCTCTGTCTAACAGAGACTGGACTCTGTTTATCATGCAGCCTCCTCTGTCTAACAGAGACTGGACTCTGTTTATCATGCAGCCTCTTCCGTCTAACAGAGACTGGACCTCTGTTTATCATGCAGCCTCCTCTGTCTAACAGAGACTGGACTCTGTTTATCATGCAGCCTCCTCTGTCTTACAGAGATTGGACTCTGTTTATCATGCATTCTTGTGCTTTATTACAAATGCCAAGTCACTCACCCACCATTGCACATGGTGGTTGGACCTCACTCTATATGTGCAGAAAGATACATTTTTATGTGTTCATCTACAAAGCCCTTTTGTGTAAACTCCCTCTTTACCTCTGTAGTCTGGTCTCCTTCCCCACCAGCAGGTAAACTCCCTCTTTACCTCTGTAGTCTGGTCTCCTTCACCACCAGCAGGTAAACTCCCTCTTTACCTCTATAGTCTGGTCTCCTTCACCACCAGCAGGTAAACTCCCTCTTTACCTCTGTAGTCTGGTCTCCTCCACCACCAGCAGGTAAACTCCCTCTTTACCTCTATAGTCTGGTCTCCTTCACCACCAGCAGGTAAACTCCCTCTTTACCTCTGTAGTCTGGTCTCCTTCACCACCAGCAGGTAAACTCCCTCTTTACCTCTGTAGTCTGGTCTCCTTCACCACCAGCAGGTTAACTCCCTCTTTACCTCTGTAGTCTGGTCTCCTTCACCACCAGCAGGTAAACTCCCTCTTTACCTCTGTAGTCTGGTCTCCTTCACCACCAGCAGGTAAACTCCCTCTTTACCTCTGTAGTCTGGTCTCCTTCACCACCAGCAGGTAAACTCCCTCTTTACCTCTATAGTCTGGTCTCCTTCACCACCAGCAGGTAAACTCCCTCTTTACCTCTGTAGTCTGGTCTCCTTCCCCACCAGCAGTTACCATACCCAGTCTGCTAGGTGTTGCTACTGAAGTCCCCAGGACATTTACGGTATTAGGCAAGACTGCCTTCTCTTCTTGTGCACCAGAGGCATGTCTACATTTACACAGATTTTTTTTAGGCTGAATCATGTTGTTGTATTGTATTGTGTTGTATTGTATGTTTTCATTCTGTAATGTATTGATTGTTGCTGCCTTCTTGGCCAGGTCTCCCTTGAAAAAGAGACTCTGGGATTCACTGGACTTTTCCTAGTTAAATAAAGGTTAAATACAAAAATAACATTTACAAAACAGGTCAAAGTTAAGACACACATAATTAAAAAAGATAAATACAGACTGACAGGTGCATCCATCGCCGACCCACCTTTAATTTTCCATTTGTTTTGTCTTGTCTTCCCACGCACCTGGTTTCAATTCCATCATTACATGTTGTGTATTTAACCCTCTGTTCCCCGTGCCTGTGCACGTTATGCTGGTGTGTAAACGGGTTTTGTTTACCCATTGATTTATTGTTCTGGTTACTGTGGTTTTGTTTATTAAACTGCGCCGTTGTACATCCATTTTTGCTCTCCTGCGCCCGACTTCTCTGCCCCACCCCCTACACCAATCTACAAAACCTTTGAAACATTTTAAGGTAACTCACAGGAAAAGTGTTTTACATTTTTTAGCTACAAATCTAAAATATGAATCTTGCTTGATTTCTGTCTTTATACTCAACTATTCACAAACAGATGATTTCTTCTCCTCTCCTTAACTTTTTTTAAGGAGTTGGTTATCAGCTCACCTCAATGGGTTTTCCAGGGAACATGAGTGGCAATTTATTATGGTTGAACTATGTTTTACAGGCAATATTCAATCTGTCACAAACATTTTTAGTTCACAACAACAAACATTTTGCTGAAATCAACATATTAGAAATTGCTTTAAATTATCATATTTCTTCAATAAACTAATACAAGTCATATAATACAAATGTGTTGTTAACGGCATAGTGATACAAGTGACGCAAAGGTTAAGGATTGTAATTATGTTTTACATAGAATATGCCTTTATTTGCAAATGACAATTCATTTTCAATATACTTGCGAACATTTCTAAAAACATGTTTTCACTTTGTCACTTTGGGATAATGTGTGTAGATGGTAAACCATGTTTTGGTTTAACATTTTTTCAGTTCAGGCTGTAACACAACAAAATATGGAATAAATCAATGGGTACGAATAACTTCATCAATCTACACACAATACCCCATAATGACATCACAATACCCCATAATGACATCACAAGACCCCGTAATGACATCCCAATACCCCGTAATGACGTCACAATACCCCATAATGATGTCACAATACCCCATAATGACATCACAATACCCCATAATGACATCCCAATACCTCATAATGACATCCCAATACCCCATAATGACATCCCAATACCCCATAATGACATCCCAATACCCCATAATGACATCACAATACCCCATAATGACATCACAATACCCCATAATGACATCACAATAACCCATAATGACAAAGCAAGAACAGGTTTTTATAATTTTTTGCACAGTTATTAAAAATACAAAAACAAAATACCTCATTTAGCTCAGATCCTGTTTCCATTGATCATCCTTGAGATGTTTCTACAACTTGATTGGAGTCCATCTGTGGTCAATTCAATTGATTGGACATGATTTGGAAAGACACACACCTCTCAGTATAGGATCCCACAGTTGACAGTGCATGTTAGAGCAAAAACCAAGCCATGAGGTCGAAGGAATTATCCATAGAGCTCTGAGACAGGATTGTGTCGAGGCACAGATCTGGGGAAGGGTACCAAACATTTCTGCAGCATTGAAGGTCCCCAAGAACACAGTGGTCTCCATCATTCTTAAATGGAAGAAGTTTGGAACGACCAAAACTCTTCATAGAGCTGGTCACCCGGACAAACTGAACAATCTGGGGAGAAGGGCCTTGGTCAGGGAGGTGACCAAGAACCTGATGGTCACTCTGACAGAGCTCTAGAGTTCCTCTATGGAGATGGGAGAACCTTCCAGAAGGACAACTCTCTCTGGAGCACTCCACCAATCAGGCCTTTATGGTAGAGTGGCCAGACAGAAGCCACTCCTCAGTAAAAGGCACATGACAGCCCGCTTGGAGTGTGCCAAAAGGCATCTAAAGACTCTCAGACCATGAGAGACAAGATTCTCTGGTCTGATGACACCAATATGGAACTCTTTTGCCTGAATGCCAAGGGTCACGTCTGGAGGAAACCTGTCACTATCCCTACGGTGAAGCATGGTGGTGGCAGCATCATGCTGTGGGGATGTTTTCAGTGGCAGGGACTGGGAGACTAGTCAGGATCGAGGAAAAGATGAACAGAGATTTTTGATTGAAAAATGGCCCCAGAGCACTCAGGACCTCAGACTGGGGTGAAGGTTCACCTTCCAACAGGACAATGACCCTAAGCACACAGCCAAGACAACGCAGGAGTGGCTTCGGGACAAGTCTCTGAATGTCCTTGAGTGGCACAGCCAGATTCCGGGCTTGAACCCAATCGAATCGATATGCAGAGAAGAATGGGTGAAACTCCTCAAATACAGGTGCGCCGAGCTTGTAGCATCATACCCAAGAAGACTCAAAGCTGTAATCGCTGCCAAAGGTGCTTCAACAAAATACTGAAAAGGGTCTGAATACTTATGTAAATGTGATATTTCAGTTTAATTTGCAAAAAAATGTATCAACCTGTTTTTGCTATGTCGTTATGGGTTAGTGTGTGTAGATTGATGAGGGGGGAAAAACAATTTAATCCATTTTAGAATAAGGCTGTAATGTGACAAAATGTGGAAAAAATCCACGGGTATATCGCTTTGTGTTTTGCAGAATGACTCTGGTTATATGTGATTAATGTCTCCTCACTAGTTAGCTGAGGTCTTGCATGGTGATAAGGTTCCTGGTTTATAATAGTGAACCTGGATAGTGGAGTCATTAATCAAAGCAGGAGTCCCTGTCCAGTTAACATTAATCAAGGCTGCATTATGATATTCTGATCAGATGATACAAATTAACTACCTGGGCTGTGGTGGTTGGCCAAAAAGAAAGTGCGAGCTGAACAGAAAATAAATCAATGTATTAAAAGGAAAGGCAATTCTCTGCACTACTAAAAGGGTTGCTGCTATAATTAAGTATTTTCTGAGCAGCAGAATTAATGAGTTGGATTTTTCTAAAGCTATAGGCTTCAGGATCCATCCTCAACCTCACAAATGTCTGAAGACTTGGAGGACAATAGGCCTGTGTACTGGAGGTACGCAGGCACGCATAAGCACACCTTACCATAAAAACTGTTGCTACCTAAGCAGGCTTTTTCTCGGTTTGGATTTATGTGAACAATGACGACCACTTTGGTTATTGTTTCAGTGGTGTAAAAATGAAATGGAGCGACGAAGGCATTCTTTATAAGGTCCTGGGCTTTCATTACCTGGTGTGGAAAATGCCCTGTGTTAAAAGTGAAGGATTGCTAACAGTGATGATCTACTGTTTGACAAATAACACTCACTCGTGCATCATATTAACAAAGACCTCTAGCTTACCTCTTCAGATCCACCAGGCCTATTTTCTGGGTTCTGGGCCTGCTTCTTTGTCTAGCATGTTATTTGGAGATTTATACCGGGAATTTGTTGAATGAGGATTCCAATGTTTGCTATATAAGCTTTTTCCCAACAGGGGGAGTCAATTACAAATTACAGCAGGGGGAGTCAATGACACATTACAGCAGGGGGAGTCAATAACACATTACAGCAGATGGAGTCAAGAACACATTACAGCAGGGGGAGTCAATTACACATTACAGCAGGGGGAGTCAATTACACATTACAGTGGTGGCAGGGTAGCCTAGTGGTTAGAGCATTGGACTCGTAACCGAAAGGTTGCAAGTTCAAATCCCCGAGCTGGTACAAAATCTGTTGTTCTGCCCCTGAACAGGCAGTTAACCCAATGTTCCTAGGCAGTCGTTGAAAATAAGCATTTGTTCTTAACTGAATTGCCTAGTTAAAGAAAGGTAAAAAAAATAAAAAAAAAAGTAGGGGGAGTCAATAACACATTACAGTAGGGGGAGTCAATTACACATTACAGCAGGGGGAGTCAATAACACATTACACTAGGAGGAGTCAATTACACATTAAAGCAGGGGGAGTCAATTACACATTAAAGCAGGGGGAGTCAATTACACATTAAAGCAGGGGGAGTCAATTACACATTACAGTAGGAGGAGTCAATTACACATTAAAGCAGGGGGAGTCAATTACACATTAAAGCAGGGGGAGTCAATAACACATTACAGCAGGGGGAGTCAATTACACATTAAAGCAGGGGGAGTCAATTACACATTACAGCAGGGGGAGTCAATAACACATTACAGCAGGGGGAGTCAATTACACATTACAGCAGGGGGAGTCAATTACACATTAAAGCAGGGGGAGTCAATTACACATTACAGCAGGGGGAGTCAATAACACATTAAAGCAGGGGGAGTCAATTACACATTACAGCAGGGGGAGTCAATAACACATTACAGCAGGGGGAGTCAATTACACATTACAGCAGGGGGAGTCAATAACAGGGGGAGTCCGGAATTACAAGACCAAGTTATTGCTTCACAGAAATGATGATTTAAAATGTGAAGGCATTGACATGAATATATATTTTTGAGGTAAAAAAATAAAAAATTATCTTAGCTACAGAAGGGAACACAAGGAATTAGAACCATCAGAAATATCCTACAATACAGTAGATAGAGGCAACTGTAGTGAAGGACCTGCTCCCTGCTCTGACCAGGGTGTTTATCAAGTCAACCAGTCAATCTCTACTTCTGTGTACTGGCCAATCACCTCCCTTGCCCCATCTCCTTGGGCGTCAGGTGAATTTCTTTAAAGAGTGTGCGAAATGTGCATTTGGTTTGGTCAACAGCGTAGAAGCAGAGATTAAAGAGGAAGGGAGATACCCCACTCGCTGAATTTCTCTGGTTCAATGACGGTCCATCTTTGGTTCAACTGTAACCAGCATCAAAATCCAGTCTTGTACCTGAATTGGGGATCTTTGTCTCAACAACAGAACAATCTGGATGGTTCCCTGTAGATCGGCCACCAGACACAGCGTATTCTATTCTCTTCTTTATTTCATGGTCACGATGAAGTGTCCACTGCCCCCCCCCCCCCCAAATAAAATACAATGCAGCAATTCCACCTTTACACCATCCGGTTCACTAGGCTCGAGTCACCCGGCCTGTCTGGCTGTGTTCCACTCCACAGAGAGATTAGTTGTCCCTTGAAAATACTTCATTATTTTTTTCTGTACTTTGCAATTAGAACAGTTCTCAGAGGAGGACAGTGGATGATGCAGCGTGTAGGCTATTTACAAAGCTATTTGAATCATTGCAAAACACACGTCTTTAGAGTTAACTCGGGGAAATACTGCTTCGACATTGATCTTGGTAAGGAGATGTGTTTGTTCTGTAATAGTAACTGCTGATTAAAAAAATAAAAAAAGGTCAATTAGCGGAGGTCATGCTGCAGATCCATCAGTTTACATGAATACACTGTTTAAGCTTCAGCTTGATCATACAGGGTGTGTGGGGGGGTTGGGGGGGGGTCTGGAA